>NC_081149.1:17175752-17531752 GCF_958295425.1 Solea solea
TTAAGCTTTTTAAGCTGGTTGGAATCCTTCAACAATGTCACACACACCTATGACCGCCTCCAGTGTGAGACACCACGGGAAATGTTTGGCTTCCCTTTATTGAGTCCCATTGCTTCTGGCCATGCTGGTCGTAATGCCAAAAACGTTTTGTTCCATCGGTGCCGAAATGGAGTGATGATTCCAGGAATGACATCTCTCCCACCAGATCTGGATGGACCTTCTGGGATGGGACCAGAGATGTTTGGTGGTGCCGGACCGTACAACCAGCCCACCACCTCTTCATCATCCACTGCACCCCTTGTCCCAAGCATCAAACTCCATCGTGTCTCATTGTCATCAGCCTCTCTACTTGTGCAGATTCCAAATCCTTTCAGTAAAATGTATATTCTAACACAATACAACGACACATTTGTGTCTGATGTCATGACTTTGAAGAACAAGAAAGAGATGGTCACCCTCAACAAACTCAAACCACACAATAACTACACCTTTTGTGTTGGATCTATTCGCAACTCTCAACGATACAACCACACCTGCGTCCAATTTTCCACTCGTGCTCAAATTCCAGACAACAGCCTCCCTACACCCTCGACTACTACTCACTACATAATGACTATTGTGGGCTGTCTTTTTGGAATGCTTATCATTTTAGGCCTTGTCTACTATTGTCTGCGAAAGAAACGCATGCATGATGAGAAGAAAAAGTCAATTTGTGTCAAGAAAACAATCCTAGAGATGCGCTATGGACCTGAGGTAGCAGCAGCAGTGGCAAATGATCCATCAGCAGTCCATAAGCTTCAGGAGCAGTCCAGAGAACATCACCAGTATCAGCATCATCATGGAAGCAAACTTCCCTTGTCAACATCCTCCAGCTTGGGAATGCTCCACTCAGCCAACACCAGCTCCTCCAGACTTTCCTCGATCCCACAAGTGGAAAAGATGGCCACTGCCTTTTCAGAGGCCAGGGCTACAAGTAAAGGAAACTATATGGATGTCAGAACTGTAGGGATAGGAGATGGTGGGCATGGAGTAATGAGGGGGGGTGACTTGAGGGATGATGATGGAACTGATATTGGGGATGACTCAGATGACGATGGCCATGGATCTGCATCAGAGATATCCACCATTGCCATGGAGGTAGACAAGGTCAATCAAATCATTAACAATTGCATCGATGCACTGAAGTTAGATGCAGCAGCAGTTGCTGCTTCTGGGGCGTCCAGTGACCATACCTCCTCCAATCCCACCTCCCCTCCCCCTAATAGTGCGTCCTCCCTTACTCGAGGCCTAATCGCTTTCACCCAAGGGGGAGAGACTTGTCAAATTATTGCTCCAAATAAAATACCACCTCCACCTCCCCTCCCTGCCTTGAATGCCCCTCTCTCTGAGCGCCCAGGAATCAGTGGTGGCGGCTTTGTTGTCACTCCCCCTTACAGGCCCCCTCCACCAGCCACTGCTGTACGTCCCATTCAGCGTCAAATGAGTGCAGATGCAGCTGTGGTTATTGTAAATGCGGTCAAAAAACAGTGCAGCACCACCTCTTGTGGTTCTATGGATCGGGACAGGGAACGTGGAGGCGCTAGGGTCTATAGCCTGGATGTTCCTGAGCCAAGGAGCCCAGATGCCTGTAATCAACAACAGCAGCAGTACCCAGACAGGGCCAGTCCCTTGGGCTGTGGAGAGCCTCTAGAGAGGCTGCCTTTGGTGGAAAGTAGGAGCTGTGGTGGAGGGGGTGGTGGTGGATGCGACAGTGGTGGTGTTGGTGGCCAACATCAGGACAGCCAGAAGTCACACCACTTTCATCAACAGCAAATATTGCAGCAGCAGCAGCAGCAACAGCTGCAACAGCAACAACAGCAGCAGCAGCAGCAGCAGTGTGAAGTACAGCAGGACTACCACTGCTCGGAGCACCGCCACTCTGTCCCAGCTCTCTACTATGAAGGCTCCCACAAGGGCTCCCCAGCCCAAAGGGTTTCATTCCTAAAGCCCCTGACGCGCTCACGCAGGGATGCAGCATCTTACTCCCAGCTTTCGCCTGCCCGTCACCATTCCAGTTACTCTGGCTATTCCTCCAGCCCAGAGTACTCCTCAGAGAGCTCACTGCGGATCTGGGAGCGCTTTCGTCCATACCGGAAAGGCCAGCGCGATGAGGCCTGTTATGTAACGGCCGGTAATGCCCTTCGAAAAAAGGTGCAATTCGCCAAAGGCGAGGACTTGCATGACATCCTTGATTATTGGAAGGGTGTCTCAGCGCAGCAGAAGCTATGACTGTAGGATCAAATTAAGCATTGTGGGATAAAGAGTTTGGATACTTCTTTTCTTGGTGGCCCTGTGAGCCAGCCAGAGAAACCATATGAAATTAATGGGGAGGAAAAATGTACAAAGTAAATTTGCCTCTGGGTGTTCTTGGCATGCTAGGTGTATAGAATATTGTGCTGAGAGCAAGGACTGTGAAACTGTGCCTGGGATTTGCGAGTAATTATCGTGTATTATTTTATATTTCACTGTGGCCCAATTTCGTAGTCATTCTCATTTAGTTTCTGTGTGTTTTATTTATAGAAAATTTCAAATGTCTAATTATTGCTGTTTAAGTGATCACATTTTGTGATTTATGGACAATCTTTGTCAGTGCCATGTTGTCATCTATTTACAGAAGGTCAATGTTGATATCCTTCACTTTAAGGTTGTGGGATTCTTATTTTGTATGGGTGATCTGTCAATCTGCAGTGTTCTTGGATGTGATTGGACTTAAACATGAAGGTAGACTTTGATGGGGTGGGAAATGTGTTTTATTATGAATGACATAAATGCTGATCGGTCAACAAATTTGTCAAATTCAGGTCCCTGTCTCTCTTCAATGAGATCTATAATGCAGCTGAAATTTCAATAGCATCCGCCACACAGGAAGAAAATCAATTGGAACCTTGGCCTCAGAATAGTGGTGTGATTGCACCGTTATGTGTTTAACACATCTTCCCAACTTGGGTGGTTCACTGAGTGATGTCAAGAATGTTCCACAGATGTCACTGGCTACTTAAATAATGGCTTAATATGAAGGGGTGCAAAGGCAAGGCAAAAACAATGTTCAGTTTATTAAGGTAATTATATGCCACTTACCCAATAGTGTACACTAGGGACATGGACAAAGTGGCAGATTACGTTGTGATTCTCTTACAGTGAGGAATGTGGGATGTGACCCATTTGTGACCAATAGAAATTGAAAGTCAGAGGGGATATAAAGGAAAAAAAGGAGCTAAGAAAATGAATCATACAAATAACGTAATTTTCTGCAGCCACTGTGAATGTAAGTAAATTACAAGCACGTTATGGGCAAGACTTTTTACATTATCCAATGTGAGCAGCACAGTACATTGCAAATCCTCTAACATTAAAAAAAACTAAGAGAGAGAGGCACAGAGGAAAAGGACACTTCTAATTACTGCCAACTCGTCTGTTTTTGTTCTGGAAATTAATATTCTTGTTGTCTGTTGAGAACTTAATTAGCCAACTTGTGACAGGCATGTTTGCTTGCACTTTACGCCTCATGGTTGTGTGTGGCAGTGTGGTACACAGTGGTCAGTGTAAGTGGGTGTTGGCATGCCTTGTCATATTTTACTGTATATGCCCAGACTGATTTAAATTGATAGTTGTCAGTATCTTGCCCGGTGGCTGGTTGTCTGAGTCTAAACAATACTAGATTATTTATGGCATGGACAAATGTAAAAAAAAAAAATATCACCAATGTTCAATGTATTTTCCAAACATATAGTACATCACATGAGCAAAATGCTCAGATTCATATCGTAGTGCCTCTTGCTAACACAACCATGGTCTTATCTGCATTCATGTAGAGTATTATAAATCCTCATCTATCTAAATCTACTTGTGACCTATCAAGATGATAACTTCATTGCCTGGCGTTCTGCTAAAAGGGCAGCCTGTTTACCCAAAGTGTTTTGTAGCTGTTAAAATGATGCATCATCGGCTAACATACACAATCTGAGACATCGTACCCTAAAAATGTGAAAACATAATCCATACGCCTCACTTTTTCACTGATTATATTCAAGAGAAAACATATTATAATGACAAGTCTGATTTCAAGAATGTTTTGATTCTTTTTTTACTTTGACCCATACTAGATTCATTGCTAAACACAACATTCCCTTGTTATTAAATGATAGAAATAAGACCTTTTATTGTAGACGGGACTTGGGTCTAAACTGAAAAAGGGTGGTGTGCATTGGTATGTGCACATTGAGCTGTGTATGTCTTCCACTCTTTTTTCTTTTTTTTTAAATGAAACATCGATAGCACTGTCGCTTCCCCCCGGTTGTTTTGTTATGATGTGTGCACACAATCAGAGTCAAGAGGTCATGTCCCTCGGAGTGTTCGTGATCGACTGCTGTTCACACAGATGTAAAATCAAGGGCCTCAGTGTATTTTTTTGGCGTTTCTTTCTTTTTAAAATGAAGCACCATACGATGAACATGTGATTTATTTTTTTTTCTCCCTGTCTCCCACCGATCTCCTGTTATCTGAGATAACAAAGTTTAAAGAGGAACTTGCTACTGTGATCGACTCAGACTCTCAACAAATCAGAGGAGAGGGTTTTCTCTCTGTTACACTGTAAGAGTACTTAATCCCACAGAAAGGAACTTGGTGTGTTTGACTCCTCAGATCCTCAACTGCCATAACTAAGTTCACATAAATGGACACTCAGCAAAGTCAGAAATGTTTGTTTTATTTTCACCAAGCTGGAAAATATATAATGGGACAGAAAATGATGTTAATCAAAGTTTTAATGGATTGTATTTAGGTTCTTTTGCATTTAAAATATACACATTAACCATACTAATGCATTTCAGAAGGTATAGATTGTCAGGAGACAGATGCTAGTTCAAGTGCTCTTCTGCTCAAATTTAACTCTTTATGACAATGGTGAACTAAAAGTGCCAATTGTTTGAATAATAATTATTATATAAGCTGTTGTTGAAATGGGAGGCGATATTGTGTTGCTCATGATTAATAATTGCTTTAAATCCTGCTGCTGACATAATCACTAGTCATGTAAAAGGGCTTTTGTGATTATGTTAATATTATGAACTAAAACTCAGACTTTCATTGCTGATTCCTAATGTATGAATCTACAGGAGTACATGTTTCGATAAACAGAGCTCAAGTAATTAACCTGCTGATTGTTGCTGTGTTTCCACCGTGTGGAACGGATCAGTTTGATACAGTATGGTGCATATTTGTTTGTGTTTCCATTAGGAATAGTACCAAGATAACCAGCCCCTACCATTCCATTCTTTGGCACCCCCTTCTCTTGGGGTATCGGAGTAAAATGGCGTGGTAAGTTCAGGGTGGAGCTAGACCGGATCCACCCATGACAGTCAGCTGATTGTGGCGACTGATTGCTATCAGTGTAAATCCCCCATGGAAGTTGAGACAAATGCCTGCAGTCTGTTGCGTTCAATGTCGTTGTTTTTTATTGTCACACTGTGTTACGATGTCACGCTTGCGTATCTTGCTGACCTGGCCATCCAAGCACTACCTACCAAGTAAAGGTACTGTTCTCAGTCGAAATGCAAGCCTGACCCAGGGCTTTACCATTCCAAACCATACCGTACTGTACCAAACCAAACCTTATCATGGTGGAAACATGGCATTAACGTGCTGCTCTTTAATGCTTTTGTAGAATTCACACTTTTTCATATTCAAAACCTGGACAAACGCAACTCTATTTTCTTAAGTAATGAATCGAGGCTCACAATGGGGGTGCGGATTTATGTCTAATCAGTGTATAAATTAATTAAAGAAGTAATTAATGTTTCCATTAAAAAAAGAAGAAGACCACACTCAGCCTTTTTGTGACTCCCATTTGTTCCATGAATGTGGAACATCACTTTAAGGAGTGAGAGTCATTACATGTGCATTATGATGTGTAACCATCATAGTCATTCTTTTGCTTGATAACACATTGTCTCATAAGGACAAACACATTGTTAGATTTAAAATGAATTCATCCACTGTATATTACCAGCTATGACGGCAGATACACTCTGTATAACAAACAAGTCATTTTTTTACTATGTTGTATATGTCAATGATCTCATTTTTTTTCCCCTCCTTCTAAGCTCTCACCAGCAATTACACACAGCAAGAGAGAATGGCGAAATGGAACATGGAAATGTGAGTCAGGATGAATCAGGATGAATCACAGTCTGACTAAAGTGAACTAAAATAAAAACGTAATGGATGTAATGCAAAGTGTCCAGAGTTAGTAGCGCAAAGACGGGGCTATTGGCTTAATGCAGGCAGACATCTGGTATAATAACTGTGGAAGCATGACTGTGCTGAAACATGCGACAGTTGAACATAAATGTGCAACCAGTTCATTGAAAGATATTTGATTTTCAAAGCACTGAGGAGTGAAACTTCAGCTCCACTCAGTGACAGCCAGGTATTAGCACCACTGCATATCCTTTCACTTGGTTTCCGTGGTCCCTTTATATCATTTTATTAACTCCATTAGTTTACCGTGTGGGAGAATAACCTGCGTGGATAATGTGCTGAATTTGATTTGAACAGGAAACTGTAATGTGTCCTTGTGTAGGGCTCATGTGCTCAAAATGAAATGCATACCATTTTAATTGCGCTCTAATGTCAATCTGTATTTGTCTTAGGAGTGACGAGACAAATGAAATTTATCTACTCCAACTCTGTAATTTAAGAGACAGCTTCGATGGGCCGAGCACTGCCAATGATTCCGTTCCAACTGCCAAACGCTCTGCAAGAAGCAGCAGAAAGAGGGATCCTAAACAGCGTTAATAGCCTTGTTTGTTTACTTTTGCCTCCGCAGTTTATGTTGTTTGCTGACAACTGAAACTCATCAGAATGTTGCAGACTACGTTTATCCCTATTATATTCACACGTCTTATTGGACAACTCTGCTGGCGAATGAAATCATAAATAAATAAATAAAGAGATAAAGCTACTCTAAGCTCGAAACTATGCATGCAGGGCTTTAAATTTCTTTGTCAGCCATTTGGACTGGAAAATTAATTTAAGGTTGAAAAACCACTGGTGATTCTAAATAAATAATAAGGTTTTCTGAGCAGAAAAGCATTTGAGAATCTGTTGTCAGCCAAAATGGGCTAAGATTTGCAGTTCCAGCGTTTCATGACGACACACACAAACACAGAGACAAACATCATTTTCTTTATTAACACGCACACATTATGCATTGGTTGAAACGGTTTGTCTCCAAAGATGGATAAAGGTCTTAAAAATGTGAAATATCTGTGAATTTTGTACACAAGTATATAAAAGAAAAAAAAATGCTAAAGAAAAAAAAAAAAGAAGAAAAAAAGCTTCTATTGATGTTTTATACTCAGCCTGAAATCTTTATATGTCTGCGTGTTCCTTTATTTTCAGTTGGACTTTTGTCTTTGTTTTTTTTATTTTGGGTTTTTCTCGGGAGAGGGTGAGGGGGGCATTGGTACATAAAAAGGGGTCGACTTTTAATACGTGCAATGATATATGTTATAAAGGTTTAAGAGAAACGGAGAAAGCTTAACATAATGTATTACATAAAAGAAAAGTTGTTATATTTGCATGATTCCCTGTATTTTTTTTGGAAAGACAAAAAGATATCGTTGTGTACAATGAGTGGACGTACAATGAAAACAAAAACTATGGGGGCTGAAAAACAACATTTTCAAGTACATTTGATTTTAATATTTGGGTTTTAGACATATTTGCCATTTTGTATCTGTAACTTTATATTTACTTCCCTAACAAGTGTTTTTTTTTATTATTATTATTTTGTTGATTGGATTATGTACAGACACTGCAGTTACTTTTGTTGCTCCAGGCCGGTGGAGTGTGCAATGCAAAGAGGAGGTGTCTCAAAATGGTGCCTGTTTACATCCATGAAAACTCCACTTTATTGTTTTCCACCACAAAGACTATTGTTTGTTGATTCATTCACTGGCTTGAATGGGAACCTGTCACAGTTAGTGGTTATATATAGTTACAATTCCTCCCCCTTAATAGAGAAAACTTTTTTTTATTATTATTATTCTAAAGACATAAACAATATGCACTGTGTTTTAAGAAAAATGTGCTGAAATAATGCACACTTGCACATTTCATTGCACATTGTGTAATGGACTTAATCTAATCCCAATCCATCATTTACAAGTCGGCGGCAGATCAATGCAGCATCAGCAGCTAGTCCATCTGCCTGTTAGTTATTTGGTGATTTCCATTCTTTGTCATGTTGTTGTTATCAAAGTTAGCTCATTTAAAACAGTCTTATCATCCGCTTGTTTATTACACCGCCTGCTGCTTAGTAGCTTTTCATGCCAGAGAATAAAATGTGACTTGATTAGAAAAAAAAGATTGCTGTGCTACAAAGAAGCTAAAAATTCTAAAATGAAACCCATCACAGGGTCACATAGGGACAAACAAGCATCCACTCTCAGCAGGGGTGTCAAACTCATTTTAGTTCAGGAGTCACATACGGCACAATTTGATTTCAAGAGGAAATAATAGCATAATAATAATAATCTATAACAACTAGAGCTTCATATTGTTCCCTTCCCTTGCTTCTTATGATATTTCTTGAGAAAAGTAAGTGCAATTTCAACAATATTATGCCTAAGTTTATCGTTTACACATGTGCATTACAACTTACAGATCACTGTGGAGCTACAAAGGCACAAACATTTAGTCACAAGTATCTGGAACTGAAACATATAGTACTTTAGATTATGATAAGATTCTATTTATAATGTGAAATCTTAACAAATTCATCCGGTGGGCCCCGATTGGACCCTCTGTTGGGCTGGTTCTGGCCTGCGGGCCATACGTTTGAGACCCCTGATTTAGAGTGTCCAATTTACCTAATTCTCATATTGCATGTTTTTTGGACTGTGGGAGGAAACTGGAGAAGCAGGAGAAAACCCGTGCACACACAGAAAGGCCCTTGTTCTGACCCCGGGTCGCAAACCCGGGGTCTTCTTGCTGCAAAGGCAACAGTGCTAACCACTACATTAACAATCATATTCATAGGAAATAAATTCCCACGAGTGACGTGAGACACAGAGACAAACAACAGATCATGGGATGAATTTAATTTTAGGTGAAGCCCTCCCATTGTGTGCGTGCCAATTAAATTAAGTGTAAGTAGTTCTGCTGGGCAGTCGAGCCTCTGAAGGAGAACAACTCATCTGGCTCTCCGCCAGTAATGTGTGGGTGACTTCTCCTGCAGCTGTGCTTGCTGATACATTAGTTATTGCATTACAGTCCATGCAGTGACAGCGAGCCATAAGTCATAGTCATGTTTACATTCTGTACCGAAATCGCCGGCTCTGTGGGCGAGCATTTGCCAAACCCTTCCTACGTCAATAGCAAAGCAAAAAGTAAATGCATTACCCCCTCGGCTCGGCGTGCTCGGCAGTTTGTCAGCCTGGCTTTACTATAGGCAGTCACTTGGTCGAGATGCATTTTAATTGGTTGGAAGTGCAGTGTAATCAGAAGAGCGCTCCCGTTTCTCTGTGTTTAATGGTTTTCAGTTTCAGTCAGCTTAGGGCCGAGTCATCCCTACCACGTTCTGTGTGCGCAGAGAACCACTTTGCATTTCATGCTCGCGTCTACATGCCCGCTGTCGTGTTCATACTGAAACGAGAGTCTGCGTCAGTCGACCATTCCATGCATGTTTACTCAATCTAACTTTTCTCTTTTGCCCTAATTTGCATGACCTTAATTTCTTCGAGTGCTCAGTTGAACTCCTTGTATAAAATCAGCCGCGTTTCTTGGATCCTGTCTTTTTCGTAAAATACAAAAAAAGGAGCACGCCACCTACTGGACTGACACTGTATTGTGCTAGCACGCACAGTTGTGATGGTGGTCGTCTGCATAGGGTCCATACTGACTTCCATGAAAATGGGCATATGATTACATTTATGTCATGTGGACCCTTGCAGACCTCTGTGCACGCACAGATGCAGAGAGTATGACGTGGTTCTGTTTCAGTCAGTCCAGGTATTCTTTTTTTATTATTATTTCACACCCTGCCTATCCCACCTGGCTTCACCTCCAGCAGCGTCACATAACACCCCCCTCTTTCACCTGTTCCCCATACTCTTATTAGCTCACTACACCCGTCTGTTAACCCTTGCTTGTCATTGTGCTCTGCAGCTTTTCAGCTGTAGCTGTTTTGTTGCTGATCGTATTTTTTGACCTTGTTGTTTTGTTATTTGACTCAATCCAATCCCTTTGTGCTTTGTTTGTCTGCTTGGATTCTTCTTGCTTTCACAATTATACATTGCCAAACCTTTAAATTTACCACTGCAAGTCATGGTTTGGGATCCCAGATATTTTTCTCTCTCAAAATGGTTCCACTGTGTTGAGGAGCAGATGAGGCCCTTCATTCTGATCAAAACTGATGTTTTTCTTGCACACAGGTGGCAGCGGCTGGATGTCCATTACTATTCTGGACACACAATCCAGTGCTGTGGTTCTGTGAAAAGCCACAATGATTGGGCTTGTCAGGGTCAGAGATTGAAAACTCAGCAGTTTCCAAAAAATGGGCTGTCAATTCACAGAAAGGGGGAGAAAGGGGAGGAGCTCTTCTCGAGCCATTCAGGAAATGGAATGTCTGTGAATTGATCTGTTTGTAAGCTTGTCGTTTTCTGACTGTGCGGCGACAGTGGCTGGCAAGCACAAGTGACAGGCACTATTTATAAGAGACACGGGACTAAATGCGACTGTTAACATATACCAACATATAAACCAAAAAAAAAAAAAAAAGCACAGTGTATTTGTACAATGTCTTTTTAATTTGGAAGAAAATCAAAGCATTTTGATATATTTTTCCCCAACACCTAAAAGATAAAAAAGGAAAGAACTAAACAAATGTTTTGGAATCCCTGTGTTCATCCCAATATAGTGCTGAAATATAACCACCATCTGTATGTTCCCTCAACCCAATTACATGTATCACATTATACCTATGATTTTAGTTCCCACTGAGGCATGAATATTACATTTGTGTCCAAAGACGGCTCCTGTCGGGAGGTGTTTTGGTCTGAAAAGGCAGGAGGTGAAAAGGGTCTAATGAAGAGTTCCATCGTGGTCTATTCAAATCTATTGTGACCATAGTGTCCTCTGGTTTCAGCTCTACACTTGTTCATGTTTAAAGCCCAAAAGGGAAAGACCAAACACGCGTTTGGATGATGGGAACAAATCTTGGCTTTTTGCTTTGTACTTGTCGATGATATTGACTTTTCTTTTCCCTTTTGCGATTTCTGTACAAGAGATCTATTTCTATATTTGCAATAAATTTGTAACTAAAAATAAAAAAAACTGTCTTTTTAATTCACTGGGGTGTGTACTATTGCATAAGCATTCACATTCTATTTGTCTGCTAGTGTCTGGCCATTATTTAGTGTTTACCATACAGAACATGTGCTTTATCCTTTGGCTGGGCGCCGTAATTGAATCACTCATGCACTAAAGGCTGCAAAGCATCCATCTAATGTAAGAGAAATTCTGTGAAATGTCTCTTATTGGCATGCACACACTCACACCACAGGCCACGTGTACTCTGCATTAAAACCTCTTGGTGTTCTGTTGGCCGTGACACACAGGCACAGATGGACACTCGAGGAGAGGTCAAAAATCTAAAGTTGTTGACTCATGAAAATGACAAACACACACTTGGCCACAGTTCCACAGAGGGACAGATGTTTTAGTCTGGCCTAGAAAAGCAAACGCTTTACCTGACATACAAATTTGATGAGAATGATGACAGAACAGGCACAGAGATTTAGGGACCCGAAGGCAAAGAGGACACCTGGGCTTACAATCACAGTGTTGGCTGGACACACTGAACACAGACATTTGATGGAGGCTGTCAACACAAAACTAAGCAGTTTAGTGAGAATATAAATTAGCATATGCTTAAAATGGACATTAGATAGATAGATAGATAGATAGATAGATAATACATTACATTAAATGTTTCATGTATCATATACAGTACATTAAAGATAACAGGTTTTACATACTGATAAAAACCTTTTTTTTCTTCAAGCTTTCTCCAGGTAACAAGCTAAATGAAATGATTCACATGTAAACAGCCAACTCAGTGTTGTGCATCGTCCATATTTACTATGATTCCTAACATCACAAACATCTAACTACTCTCTACACATCACAACATAGTGCTCTATAACTACAGTCAATTATTATAGAAATTGTCTCTCAGTGGTAGAACGAGTCGTGGTTGTGGGTTCGATTCCTGGCTCAAGACAGTGCTGAGAGGTTGGCACTGACAAAATACAAAGCTCAGCTGAATGTGATAAAATAAGCCTGCGCTCTTTCGTGACCAGTGCTTCTGTGTTTCTGACTGCATGACATCGTTTCTCGCCTTCTTCTTTAACACTATCACTGTTTTGCTTTGTTCTCTTATTATCACATTAAACTGTTTCTCTCTCTCTCTCTGTCATCCTCGTCATGTCTTTTCGCTCTGATTTTGTCGGTATTCTCTCACTTTCCCTCCCTCTCTTAGATCTATCACCCCCTCCATACCTCCCTCCTCCATTTTTCCATTGTTGGTCCACCTGCCAAACCTGGCAGCTATAGAAATATCCCATATTTCTAAATATCCATAACCCTAAACCAGCCATGTTAAGCTCTTTAACGCTTGAGGATTAGAGAGCTGGATTAACCCTTGACGATCTATTCTGCATTTTAAATTTAACAGTTAATCCTGCCTCCTTTCTATGTGTGCCTTTTCACACCCGAGTCTCTCATTGTGTCACCACATTGTACTGCATGTGTGTGTTTGCTTGTGTGCGTTTAAAAAAGAGAGCCAGTCACAAAGCAAATAAAGGATGTGAGGGAGCAGAGCAAAGCAAAGCTTCACGCGGAGGAGAAAAGATATCACCTCCAAAATTTGCGGGTACTCTGCAGCTTTCATCCTCCACAGTCAGAGTCTGAGATTTATAGTGTAATCTCTCTTTGACCTCACATATCTGTGTCCCTCACTCACTCTGGAAAAAAAAGACAGTAGCCCTCTCTATGCAACAAGAATGAGAGCACATCACTGACATGTAATGCAATGACTCAAAAGTTATCAAAGGTAAAAAAGAGAGTGCTATTTCCATTTCTGCTTTCTTTGGGTTTTTTAAACTGTCATTTGAGGATGGTGGATTATCTACGGTGGCCGACAGGGGCAAATCCTAAAACACAAGCAGGAGCAAAAACACCAGCATATTCAATAAGGGAAGTGCTCCGGGTCTGTGGGAACGCTCGTTGTCGTACAGCTCTACGACCCGATACTCGGGGACTATTCTTACCTTATTAAAATACCTTTATTAAGAGGTTATCCGACTGCGGTCAAACCTTTTCTTTTGCAGCACTCAAGTTGCATTTGTTGGTGTTTTTGAATCTGCAGCGTTTGTGAATATGCAGCTCGTTTCTCCTCCTGCATGTGTGTTTGGCAGTGTGTTTGCCCCTGTGGGTCACTCCAATTATCCATTGTGTTCAACTGCAAGCGGCATATTAAATAAAAATATTAAGTGGTATTTCTCAAAATATTTAGATTGGGTTGACGGCATAAGTGATGTGCTGAAATGACTGTTTGCTCCCTATTTCTGGCATATCCCCATTTGACCACAGGAAGATGACAGCTTTAAGAATGGCAATACACTCAGAGCTTATACCTGCTCTCCCACTTTAAAGACCGTCTTTAAATATGGCCCAGTTTTTAAACTCAACAGGGCCTGAGTTGTACAGTATAAGCTTGTAAAAACAGAACAAGCTGCATCCAGAGGAGATTGGATTGTTTCTCCCAGAGAGTGATTTCAGTCAGTCAGCATTCTCTGATTAAGTAGCACTAGAATTGAAATCTATCCCAGCTAATATTAGAGGCCATTTATTGAAATGGCTCATTGGTAATCAGGTCTGTCAGCACTAAAAAACTTTATGTGCGCTGAACTCTCCCTGCTCCTTACTGACCTGTTGCTATTTTTACTTGCATGTTTGTCTTTTATTGATTGTATTTTACTACCGTCTTTAATTTCATCCTTTTTTTTATTTCCGTTTATCTTATTCTGTTTATAGGATGACTTTTTAACATCTGTCCAGTGACTACAGACAAAAAAATAGGCTATTGACTAATTCTGGCATATTTACAGTAATGTTTATTCATGTGCATTGTCCCTCTCAACTAAACCAATAAATTAAATGAAATGAAAACATTCCTATTAACAATCTAATGCCTCCATTGCTTTGCAAACATGTCTGTATTCCAATTGTCTGCTTCTAAGGTTTATGGAGACATTTGGAGGAAACATCCCTGAGCAACATCCCAATTTTGGTCTCAGTAAACGCAGAGTGCATTTAATTTTTTTCCTCACAGAATGCAAAAGGTAAATTGGTTTAGTAATTTGCAACACCGTCTTCTCTCCCAGGAAAAAGAACTGCTTTGTATTTTCTGGTGCTGAAATGATTGTGCATTAAAAGAGGGTCCGAAGAAAGACATTCTGAGTGCAAACTCAGATAATGCAGCAATACTGGCTCGGAGCTTAAGGCGCCTTCAAATGAGGCTTTGCCCTGAAATACTTGACATTTGCGAGTTGCGTTTTGTATAGCGAACGGCAATTTTCTGTCTGTTTTAAAAAGAGTTCTGTCAGTATAATGTGTAGACCACAGATTACACTGTGTGGAAAACCTGCACTGCCTTAAACTCCAACTTTGAGAGGGAGCATAGGCTTTGAGGCGACACCAGGACATTAATCAATCCAGCTATTTCAGAAACCACTGAGAACAAGAAGGTCAAGCCTAACTTCTGTTAAGGCTGCCAACAACCTCAGCAGCAGTGTGATGATATTTCAGTTTGTACGAAACTTAACTAATTAGGCGTTTTTGTATCTTCTGAGTAACATAAAAATCAAAGGGTCATCTCTCTTATCAGAGAGACAGGGTGGGAGTATATGTATAAATTGGGCTCATAACCAAGGCCGGTGGAGATTGATTATAATACAGTATAGTATCGATAAATTGGCCAAGCACAGTGTATTGTCTACAAAATTGCAAAAAGTCACACAAGCAGTGAAAACCATGTTGGAGCATGGGTTTTCTCTCTGGTGAATTGAAACAAGTCAGAAATGTATGAGCCAGAGGTCAGTTTTTCCCAAGATGACTGAGAGTGGTCACAGTAATCAAGATAGGACAAAGGTCAGGTGGTATTTGTGTCGGCTATCTAGAGTAGAGTGTGGATGCAAAGAAAATGTAGCAATGTGACTTGGGGGAAATGGTTGCTGCTTCAAAAGTTTGACTTTTGTCAAAGACACAAACTTCATTTTTAGTTATGTCATCATGGTTTTTGTTATAAAGAGGGAGAAGGAAAGGAGGACAAGAGGGAAACACTGGCACATAACACAGGACAACAAAAAACATCAAATCATCACTCATTTAAACTATACTTACATTTCCCTTAACCACGAGTGTCCTAGAATACTTAACAGTGTGTTATGTGACAATGAAAATCTGATACGAATCTACAGTCTGCTGCTTTGTCTTTGCAGATGAGCAGTATCGCGCTGTGATCTCCTTTGTGTTGAACACACAAGTATAGCACAGTCAGTTTCTGCTGGCAAGGATTTGAAAGCCGTCCCCGGCACCATGTAATTACCCTGAATATTACATGTCATCCTTGCTCCCGCGTTAAGAGCATGTCAGGAATCACCCTGTGCAGTTTATAAAATTATTAATGCTCATTTCAGTGTCCCCTTCAGCCCTCCTTTTTCCACATGCTTTTACGTTTTCAATCCTCTCCCACCTCTTAATCCTTTCTTATCTCCTTTTAGCTCATCTCTCCTTGTTTGGCAGAGCAAGGTGTAGCTGACGAAGAACCTAAGCCATCAGTTTGCAACACTCCTGAGCTCTTCCCACTGGAAATGGGATCTTCTTACAGCAGTCAACTTTTTGTTTAAAAGCATTTTCTTGTCTTTCCTTGATTTACCTGCTGTGTTGTGGATGGCAGCTCTGGGGATGGTAATGTCTGTCTGCCAGTCAGATGGTTCACCACATGCTCCAGACTGAAATATCCTAAAGAAACTGTATGTATAGAAATGTATTGTATTAAAAGTTGGGTCGGAGATCCTGGAAAAACTTTTGGAACAGGCTATATTGAATTCAAAAGTCCAAGCCTCTTTCTTCAGACTTCCCTCTGAAGCCACGCCTCCAGAGCACAGGAACGAACACAGATTAATTCAGTTGTCACCACTGTTCAAACGTAGCACCGATGGTCACTATGGTCTTGGATCGCTCTGCATCAGCCTTTTTCTTGGCAGTATAGCTTTCCCAAAAAACGTCTTTCATTTGCAACCAACACCTGTTGTTGACACCTTTTCTGCCATAATGTCACTGCAACTACTAGCATAAGCTCTGGCGTTGTCTTCTGACCGCGATTAGTGCACAAAGAGGGGTACGCACATGGGGGGGAGGGGGTTGAGATGGCATTTTCATTGATGCATCACGATCCAGTTGATTTGTTCCGGCCATTCCATAGGATTGGATGACTTTCTTTACAGGCCTGTTTGTTCCACAGCTGACTGACATTTTAAATTTTTGTTAAAATGCATTAACTAATTGGTTACAATTGGGTTGTGAAGAGGATTTTAAGCAATGCAGTAAAAAATACTCCAGAAAATGATCTCCCACCCAAAATGACCACATGTCATGTGAAACACAAAATACTAGTTTCACTCACAACAAGGCCAGGGGCGTTTTTTTCACAGTTTATGTTGTGGAAAAGGAGTACCTTGGTTCCTCAAACCTGGCAACCTTGAGGTGGGAAGGGAGAAGGGCCAGTGCTTCCCAAATGTTTTAATTTGGACATGGTATGATTTAGTGCATACCTAAACAGCACCGCTACTGTAAAACACAATGTACTCTGTCAAAGAATATTATTCTGCTTTATCCTACCCACAATAACATGTATACACTAATTGTTGCAAGTATTTAGAATATAAGAATATATCTAAGAAGAAGTGTGCCAACACAGCTGTGTTACTTCATCCATTCTAATTACAATAAGCAAGAATAGCAGCTTTAATTACACACTCCTTCATAATCTTGACGATAATTGCCGTGCATTTTTATTGTAATTACTTTTGATAATCGCAGTAGGATCCTACTGCTGTTGACAGCAGTGCAACAAAGATATTAACTGTGCTGGCCGACTCGGCGCTCGAATACGAATATCCCATGAAATAAAGCGGATGTGTCCCATCAATCTGACACAAATGAACCACACACCCTCACGTGGCCCATCAGGCTCATTAAAAACCTGTTGGAAGGCTCCGCTGCATTTTTAATATCGAGTAAGCATTCAGGATTCTGCCAGATGTTTTATTCATTATAAATGGCATGTGATGAATGCTGAATATGTTCTGAGACCTATTTGTTCATTGCGCTGTTGAGTGTGTGTGTGTGTGCTCTGCTGCGGCAGATTCTGTTCAACATGTATGTACAGTATGTGTTCAAGATTGTGGAAGAAACGATCAAGGGTAAAATCCTGGCATAGATAGAAGGGGGGGGGGAGATGGTACGTTCACTATGTACTGTATGCCTGCATGTGTTTCTGCCATATTCACATCCTGGCTGTTTATACTTAATCCAATCTCTCAGTGTGACATAATAATTCCCTCTGTTTTCTTACTTCAATTTTACTAATTATTTAAAAAACAAAAACAAAAACAAAAACAAAAAACCTATATCTACAGTATATCTCTGGCTACTATATGCATGTTTGTTGGCAAAATGACAAACCCTACCAGCTGAATCCCTGACGTTGAACCACCTCATAACCTGCACTCAGTGCAGCTGTTCAATGCCAAGGCAGGAGGTAATCTTCTTTGTTGTGATTTAGAAATAAAGGCTTTGAAGGCCAGGGTAATGAACAGTCTATCTATAATGCAGGGGACCAACAATTGTGTCAGTCGAAGATCTTTTTTTCTCCTTACTCTAAACCAACTGTTTATTTGAAATAATCATAACCTTCCCTGGTGCTTCTTAGCAATGTCACACAGTAGCTGCACATTCAGATATTGTGGAAATTAGTCTTTCACAGATGGTGGCCGTGGACACAAAACTTTCATGTACTGTATATTAAGAATATATGTGGTGACAATATGCACCCTCATTAGTGTGCAAACTGAACCAAGGCACAATGTGGGGATTAGTTTGTGACCTCTTTGTGTTTGACAAGGACAGTTTACACAGTATCTGCAAATTATGTGGGGAAGTAGTTAGTAAGGAACGTTAAAAATAAATGGCAACCCCTTCTACTTATGTTTTTGGAGAATAGAAACTGACCCATTTATAGTCAACTACCTGAAGGTTGTGTGTTTATGTACTGTATGTGAAAGAGGATGAGGATCAAGGGGAAGATCCAGTAAGCTACAGTATGTGTGGGTGTTTATCTGTGGCTGGAGACCTGTTCACCTCCAGCTTCAATGATGTTATTGTCCTCCGGCGATCCATCAGATGCCCGATTCCATATAACTGCAGTTGGACACACAGTGCCAACGCACTCGTTAAACTAGAATATCAGCAAGCACATAACAACACACACACACACACACACACACACACACACACACACACACAAACCTATATCATGCATTAACACAAGTGTGGCGATGTCAGACCTCAGCTCTGCTTCTAAACCACCTCGGCTTATGAGCACCAGGCCATAAGTAATCACCAACAGACATCCACATACTCTGGAGCTTTGCCTGAAGCCTAGTGCATGTTTAATAGCAGCTGTTCTTGTCACATAAGTGCACACAGAGGTCATTAGAAAACGTAAGCACATAATTGCGCCTGTGAGACCCTTAAATAAACAATGGAATCTCAATATTGGCTCTCATGCCTAAAACAGCACTGGATAATTGTCATGTAGTTCAGTACCTGTATCTATTAGTACCACTCCTCAAGACATTAAATCATCCAGGGTACTCCTGGTGCCAGTCCCAAGCCAAAATAAATGGAAGGGTTGTATCAGGAAGGGCATCCGCTGTAAAAAAAAAAGAGAAAAGAAATCTCTGCCAAATCAAATATGCGGATCGCTGTATGAGGAAGTGATCTGCTGTGGTGAGGGAGTAAGGAAAAAAAATTGCAACACATTTTTCCCAGAATGGCAGTAGATGACTAATAAAACAAGGAAACTCTTGGAAGTAGAAGGAGAAATCTCAGGAGAGGAACCTAAATAATCAAAAGGTCCACAAAATAGCGTTGCAACAAGAAGAACCTGGTTGGAACAAGGGCTTTTTCTGCATGGAGGTTGCTAATTTACCTTGTGTGTGTGTGGGTTTTCTCCGCGTTCTTCAGTTTCCTCCCACAGTCCAAAAACATGCAGATTTGGGGATTAGGCAAATTGGACACTCTAAATTGACTGTGAGAGTGTCTCTATATGGCCCTGTGATGGAAGATCAAGCAACAGAAGATGAATGAATGAATGAGCTATATATAAACTGCAGATGTGGGTGGTTCATACATATATAAATGACATTTAATATGACAAAGAACCTCGTTGTTATTCTTACATACAATACAATGAAAACAGCTACTTGCAGTATCGAGTCTCGCGCGTTACACAGTGAGAACAAGGTTCTTCTCACTTGATTTATAACGTCAGTAAATATTTTACTGATGAGTCAATAGTCTGAATCAATCACTACAAGTCTTCTTCAATAGAACACTTTTGTAAATGATGCTCTGATTTAGAGGAAAACAGATGAAATAGAGCCCTGCACATATGAGTGGACATCATGTGAAGGTTGTCTGTGAATTCATGTTTTTCAAAAAGTCACGTGACATGGGTCAAATCTCAAAACTTCACAATAGAGGTTCATTTTGCAATTTTTATACACAGTTTATGGTCTTCAGCTGTAACATTTCACACGATAAAGTTAGTAGAATTTCATCCAATGGATTTTTACTGAGCCCCACATCCTTGTCACATTGGCTGTTTAATCCCCACTGTCCTAATTGTTCTGCTCTGTTGTTGCAGCATGACTAACCTTTACCTCTCTTCCCCCGCGTGGAGGAATGACCTTCCCAGAAGGCTGTGCACCATCAGTGCACCGCCAGGCCTGTCATGCTCCACTTGAGGCTCATCACGCTATGGATCCCAACTGACAAAGTGTCATGGCCACAGATCTTGTTGTCCTCTTAGTCAGACATGAGCACATTCACTCCACCAATGAGGCCGTTGCTGAGCTTTTTCAGAACCCACGTAAAAATAACTCAGACAGCAGTTTCTGTCCTTGAGTCAGCGCTTTCTGATCGCTGCTATCGGTTCATATAAAACAGTTTTCCTTTTCACTGCAGGAAGGATGACACAGACACTTTTCCTTACCAAATGTATTTAATTTTCTCAATCATCAAACCTGGTGGTGAATATTTCTTTCACAAAAAAACAACCCCCTACTGAGATATTCTTCTTTAAGACATCACAAATAAAAAGGTAATAGAGGTAATAGATTAGGTCATGGGTATTGTCTAAAATTACCACTGGAAATTGATATTTTATAACCTCAGCAGTGTTTGACATTACTGTTGGAACACTCATCACGGCCAAGCAATAGTTATGGTGACATTACTGTAAGAATCTGGGGTGCACGATGGCAGATAGGTGACAAAACATCTCACTTCCACGAAGCACCTTTTACCCAGTTGCAGCCTGAGGCTGTATGTATATATGTTCTCAGGGTTCTACTAGGGAAGACACATTAACATTTCAGGGAGGAATAACCTCTCAGAGTGCCCTCACAAATATTTAATGTGCTCTATTTCTCCATGCGAGGCCCCCAGTGTGTGTATGTGTGTGCATAAGTGTGCAGACCGAGTCATCAGTGCAGACTGTAATTACCTCTCTGCTGCTAAAAAACACCAACAGAGGAGGAAAGGGGAGTAAGTAAGAGGGTGAAAGAGAGCGCAGAATGGAGGGGAGGAAAGAGTAAGACTGCTCAGGAAAACATGATTATGATCTGTTACGACTGTCGTCGTTATGGTGCTGTGTGTGTGTGTGCCCTGTGTTTCTTTTCTGTCAATCTCCTAGGGAAATTGCTGTGTGTCCTAGCCGTGCCAGGATTGGTGGACTGTTTTGGGCCCTGCCGCTCGATTGGCTGCACTTGATTACCACCTGGTATATAAGGAGCCAAGATGGTGGACGATGGGGGGGCAATGGCGCAGCATGGCAGACGGCAGCACAGACACTTCCTCATCCTCCTCATCTCCCAACAGGCCACACTTCCACCATAGTTTTGTCTTGTTGTATCGTTTACTAGTTTTGCAAACAGTAGGGGTGGACTGCCATTTTTGTTACAGCGTTTTCTCCTGTTTAAGTAGTTAGGGAGGTAAGTTCCTGTTATTTGGTTTGTTCGGGTTGATTAGGTAAGATTTATTGTTTTCTAGACAGGGACCTTTTTGTTTGTTGTTTTGGCCTTAGTCCACCCTGAAGCCTAGACCTTAGTTACACCATTTTGGAATAATTTATCTTTTTGTAAATAAATCATTCTTTTTGTAAATACGACACTAAAAATCGTTTGTGGTCACTTGGGACTTGGGGCAGATGAGGCCTTATCAGGTTATGTCCCAGGCCCCCTAGACTGGGGCATAACATGATTGGGGGCTCGTCCGTTTTCTTGTCTCGCTTGTTTTTCGAATAGATTCGGTGAGTAATTTGTTTGTTCTTCTGGTTGGCGGTAATTTTTTGGTGTGTGGGGGGAATAATGGAGTTTTCACTAGATGAGTTTGTGATCAGTCCATCTTTAGCAAAACTTGAAAAATTTAAGAAAGCAGACTTGTTGATTGTGGCGAGTTGTTATAATGTGCATGTGCCTTACAGCATCAGGAAAGCAGAGCTCAAACAGTTGCTGTGGTCAAAGTTGGTGGAGCAGGGCGTCCTACCTAGACCGGCTGTTGATGCGACTGACGCTGCTGCGGGTGACGCGGCAGGTGACGCACTGGAGGCGGACGTGAAAGCGGCGGAGGTTGCTGCCATGCTCGCTCCTGGTGTGGAGCCTGGGCCGGTCACAGATTCTCTGATGGGAGGTGGCATGACCACAGAGGATCTCCGCATAGCCCTCCAAATAAAGGAGGTTGAGAACAGAAACAAGCAGCTAGAGGTGCAAGCCATGCATCTGCGCATCAGGGTGCTTGAGCTGGAGAAAGGAGCCCCTGTAGCCTCCACCCCGGTGTCTCCTTTTGGCCGTAGCTCTGTTTCTGCACCTGTTTTTGATATTAGTAAGCACATTGCTTTAGTCCCTCCGTTTCGTGAGTCTGAGGTGGACTCGTACTTTAGCGCTTTCGAGCGGATAGCTGCCGCCCTTAGTTGGCCCAAAGAGTTCTGGTCACTTCTCCTCCAGTGTAAATTAGTGGGGAAGGCCCAGGAGGTCTGTGCCAGTCTGTCCATTGAGGATAGTCTGGATTATGATAAATTAAAAAAGACTGTGTTGCAGGCTTATGAGCTTGTCCCAGAAGCTTATCGGCAAAAATTTAGAAATGGTGAAAAAACTGCCAACCAGACGTACGTTGAGTTTGTGCGTGACAAGAGCGTTTTGTTTGACAAATGGTGCCAGGCGTGTAATGTCAAATCTGTGGCGGAAATGAGAGAGCTTATTTTGCTCGAGGAGTTTAAAAAGTGTTTGCCAGAACGAATTGTCGTTTATTTAAATGAACAAAAAGTTGCGTCGGTAACCAAAGCAGCTGTACTGGCTGATGAATTCCTTCTGACACACAAAAGCGTTTTTTCTATACCGACGGCACCTCGCGATTCTAATGTAGTGCCTGAGCGCAGACACCGATCTCCAAGGCTGATGCGTAAAAGCCCCTCACCAGCTGCGGGTGAGAGCCGCGAGTGTTTTTACTGCCATGAGTCAGGTCATTTGATCGCTGTCTGTCCGGCTCTTAGAAAAAAAGGACAATATAAATATGGTAAAGCTCCAACAGGGGTGGGGTTTATTAACACCGCGTCCCCTCCTGTACGTCACGCTGAGCCTTTACCTAAACCAGAAATATTCGCAGACATTGACCCTCGTTTCAAGCCGTTTGTTTCACTCGGGTTTGTTTCCTTAACCGGCGAGGAATCTGATAAAGTACCGGTGACAATTCTCCGTGATACAGCCGCGTATCATTCATTCATGCTGACAAGTGTCCTGCCGCTTTCAAATAAGACTTCGTGTTTTTCTGATTTGCTAGTGTGGGGAATCAAAATGAGCGAACTTAACGCCCCACTTCACATGATCCACTTGCATTCACCGCTCGTGTCGGGACATGTGAAAGTTGCCGTGCTCCCACGTTTTCCGATCGATGGCATTTCGTTTATTTTGGGTAATGATTTGGCCGGAGGAAATGTGTTTCCTCTTCCCGAAGTCATTAATGATCCCATTTCGGTTGCGTCTGCCTGCTGCCCCGCCTCTGATTCTGCTGTGCCTGTGTCAAATGTGTTCCCTGTGTGCGCAATTACACGCGCACAAGCTCGTAAATTGGGTGAAGTTGTAGATTTGTCTGAGTCATTTATGGCTACATTAGATGAGAGTGAGTCCTCCTTTTCTGTGTCCCCTACTACTGAGTGTGATGTAGTAAAATGTGTCTCTGAGTCTGATTACTTTCCTGCTGACACAGACCTAAGTTTAAAAGTGACAAGAAAAATGTTGATTGATGCGCAGAGAAATGATCCGTCTCTAACTTTGTGTCTTTCCTCTGTCGTAGCCGCCGAGGAAGATCGCCAATCTTGTGTGTTTTTTTTGGACAACGGTGTATTGATGAGACGGTGGAGTCCTAACTCCAATAAAATACACGTTGTTAATCAGGTGGTGGTGCCAACAGATTATCGTGCGCAAATTCTGAGTCTGGCACATGACTCCAGTTTAGCTGGCCACCTTGGTGTAAAAAAGACATACCACCGTGTGTTGCGCAATTTCTTTTGGCCCGGATTAAAATCTGAAGTGGTAAAATATTGTCGCACCTGTCACACATGTCAGGTGGTAGGAAAGCCAAACCAACCTGTTCGTCCAGCCCCCCTGCATCCAATCCCAGTGCTTGGGGAGCCGTTCGAACGAGTGTTGGTAGATTGTGTAGGTCCGTTACCAAAAACCAAGTCTGGACATCAGTATATTCTGACGGTGATGTGCGCCGCAACGCGGTACCCTGAGGCAATTCCACTGCGCTCGTTAAGAGCAAAACCAGTTGTGAAAGCTCTCACTAAGTTCTTTTCAACATTTGGTTTGCCTAAAACTATACAGAGTGATCAAGGCACAAATTTCATGTCCAAATTGTTTGCACAGGTAATGAAAGAACTAAAAGTTAAACATGTAAAATCAAGTCCTTACCACCCAGAGTCCCAAGGTGCACTGGAGAGGTTCCACCAAACATTAAAATCCATGCTGCGCAAATACTGTCTCGAGTCCAACAAAGAGTGGGATGAGGGCCTCCCTCTTCTGTTATTCGCTGTGCGTGAAACTCCACAAGAGTCCTTAGGTTTCAGTCCCTGTGATTTAGTTTTCGGCCATACGGTGTGTGGTCCCCTTCGACTCCTTAAAGAGAAGTGGCTGTCAGAATCGCCAAAAACTGAGCATAATGTGCTGGATTATGTCAGTTCTTTTCGTGAGCGTCTTAATCATGCTTGTCAGTTGGCTCGTGAAAATTTGGCACAAAGCCAATCTGAAATGAAACGTCGTTATGACAAAAAGTCTGTCGTCCGTGTATTCCAACCCGGTGAAAAAGTTCTGGTGCTGCTTCCGTTACCTGGATCCAGCTTGCGGTCTCGGTTTTCAGGTCCATACACGGTGGAGAAAAAACTCAGTGATACTGATTATGTTGTTCAGACCCCTGATCAGAAACGAAAGTCCAGAATATGCCACATAAACATGTTGAAACGTTACTTTTCCAGAGAGAATAATCCTTCATCGACTCCTGCTGCACCTGTGATGTCTGCGTCTGCTGCTCCTCAGAAGTACCACCTTGCTGATGATGGGTTGGCAGAGAAAAGTGGTTTAATGCCTGCCGCTCGTTTGAGGAATTCAGAGGTGTTAAGTAACCTGGAAGGTTTTTTGTCTCATCTGTCTGTTTCGGCCCAGGCAGATATTATAGCTTTGATTAAAGATAATCTGTTGCTTTTCTCTGATCATCCTCGCCAAACATCTGTCCTGTATCATGACATTGACGTGGAGGACCACAGACCCATTAAGCAACACGCATATCGTGTAAATCCAACGAAACGGGCCCTGATGCAGCAGGAGGTGAGCTACCTGGTTGAACATGGATTAGCTGTTCCCAGTACGAGTGCGTGGAGCTCACCCTGTGTCTTAGTTCCGAAACCTGATAACACCCCTCGTTTTTGTACTGACTATAGAAAGGTAAATTCAGTTACCAAACCTGACTCGTTTCCACTGCCCAGGATGGAGGACTGTATAGATCGTGTAGGCTCCGCCAAATTCGTGACAAAGCTGGACCTGTTAAAAGGTTACTGGCAAGTCCCTTTAACACAGCGTGCCTCAGATATGTCCGCTTTTGTCACACCCGACACTTTCCTCCAGTACACTGTTATGCCGTTTGGGCTGCGTAATGCTCCCGCTACATTCCAGCGATTAATGCATAGTGTGTTATCTGGCGTTGATAACTGCGAAGCTTATTTAGATGATGTGGTTGCTTATTCCTCCTCCTGGTCCGATCATTTACACACTCTGTCCCTTATTTTCAGCCGTCTCCGTGAAGCTTCCCTCACATTAAACCTTGCAAAATGTGAATTCGGCAAGGCGACCGTTACTTATTTAGGTAAACAAGTAGGTCAGGGGCAGGTGCGTCCGTTAGCTGAAAAAGTGCAGGCGATTATTGATTTCCCAGCCCCACAGTCCAAAAAAGCGCTGCGCCGTTTTCTTGGGATGTGTGGTTATTATCGTGGTTTTTGTAGAAACTTTTCTGATGTTGTGGCTCCTCTCACCGGTCTTGTAAGTCCTTTGAAAAACTTTGTTTGGTCCCCCGCTTGCCAGGCTGCCTTTGAATCTGCCAAGGCGCTTCTGTGTAGCGCGCCCGTCCTTGTGGCGCCCCGCTTCACACGGCCCTTTAAGCTCGAGGTTGATGCTAGTGCGTGTGGCGCAGGTGCTGTGCTCCTGCAGGAAGACGAGCAGGCTATTGACCACCCGGTCTGTTATTTTTCTAAAAAGTTTAACAAGCACCAGGTTAATTATAGCACTATCGAGAAAGAAGCTCTCGCCCTCTTGCTTGCCTTGCAGTATTTTGAGGTTTATCTTGGGTCTAGTTCGCAGCCTGTCCAAGTTTTTACCGACCATAACCCTTTAGTATTCCTAGCACATATGCGAAACTCTAACCAGCGACTTATGCGCTGGTGTCTTCTCCTGCAGGACTTTAACCTGCAGATATCACACAAAAAGGGCATAGACAACGTAATAGCCGATGCGTTGTCCAGGTGTTCCTCAGACCCGTAGGATTAAACACTGTAGGGGTGTGTTTAATTCTTGGGTGTGGGGGTGTTACGACTGTCGTCGTTATGGTGCTGTGTGTGTGTGTGCCCTGTGTTTCTTTTCTGTCAATCTCCTAGGGAAATTGCTGTGTGTCCTAGCCGTGCCAGGATTGGTGGACTGTTTTGGGCCCTGCCGCTCGATTGGCTGCACTTGATTACCACCTGGTATATAAGGAGCCAAGATGGTGGACGATGGGGGGGCAATGGCGCAGCATGGCAGACGGCAGCACAGACACTTCCTCATCCTCCTCATCTCCCAACAGGCCACACTTCCACCATAGTTTTGTCTTGTTGTATCGTTTACTAGTTTTGCAAACAGTAGGGGTGGACTGCCATTTTTGTTACAGCGTTTTCTCCTGTTTAAGTAGTTAGGGAGGTAAGTTCCTGTTATTTGGTTTGTTCGGGTTGATTAGGTAAGATTTATTGTTTTCTAGACAGGGACCTTTTTGTTTGTTGTTTTGGCCTTAGTCCACCCTGAAGCCTAGACCTTAGTTACACCATTTTGGAATAATTTATCTTTTTGTAAATAAATCATTCTTTTTGTAAATACGACACTAAAAATCGTTTGTGGTCACTTGGGACTTGGGGAAGATGAGGCCTTATCAGGTTATGTCCCAGGCCCCCTAGACTGGGGCATAACAGATCATTCACACTTGAATGGGCAGAGTAAAAGGTTTCAGCCCTCTTGCACTGTAATCAGACACACAGCTGATGTACATACACACCAACATACATCTCTTATTTTCTTTGCTGTCTGCGTGTATATCGCACAACTTCACATGATAATCAGGACACATTAGAACCTAAGAGCACCTTCGCTTGAGTTAATTAACAAATATTGTCAAAATCATCAGATTCATATGAATTTTGCAGATTGCACCTGGCCCACATACCGTGTGGAATGAGGGCACCTGGGCTGTCTGCTCCTGTTTGCCATGTTTGGGTCACAAACTGGCCACTGCATTGTCACATGTCAGCTACACGTCAGCGACATGTGAGTGATTGTGCCTCATCTTTCCCAAAGATGGCCCACATTTGTCTGAAGATATAACCAGCCACATTTATTATTTATGGCATGGCCCACTTTCGGGTGACATTCAGATTACACATTGCCAAGAGCACCGCATATTTGCCAGAAAAGGATGTTCGAGCCTTGTGGGCCACTTTAGGCTCACACCCATTTTTTCCGGGTCAGCTGAAAGCCGCTCGTGCCACATCATTGTCAGAAGGGGCTCATGCCCTTTCTGGGAAGGAATACAATTTGAGATGACAGGAAAATATTAAAGTCACCAAACAATAATTATAAGAAATCAAATCAAGTTTTTGAGTATCAGGTTTTGGATTTGATTTACCTCTGTCTCCATTATCTACAATGTAAGATACAGTGTAATACAAGTACATTGGCATACAAACCCAAATACCAGGATTTGAAGACAGATGGAGGAAATGGCAACCTTGTGCTGGGAAAGTGAAACGGCTGACTGAAATCCCAGAGAAGCCTCTAAGAAGATGTTTCAGAAGTGAATTTTATTGTCAAAAAAAAAAAAAAAAACAGTTGTTGAGCAGTTTGACAGGATAAAAGCTTCTTGCGGGGGCCACACAGTTGATGTAGTGGTTAGCACTCTTGCCTTTGCAGCAAGAAGACTCGGGTTCACAACCCGGTCAGAAAAAGAAGTTTGCATGTTCTCCCCCTGTGTGTGTGGGTATGAGAGTGGGTGGTTGTTTGTCTATATGTGGCCCTGTGATGGACTGGTGACCTGTCCAGGCTGTAACCCACCTTTAGCCCTATGTCAGCATGACCCTTATGTGGAGGATAAAGTGGTAGAAGATGGATGGATGGAAATGCTTCTTGCTTTTGCCCCTGCACTGTTGCAGTTAACACACACACACACCCACACCCACACACACACACACAAATCTTAACCCTAAACTTAACCAGTTGCCCAGAAATTAGGTTCTGTCTCATTATGACCAGCTTTTGGTCTCTATTGGTCCCGACAAGGTCAGTGTTTATGCCAGAAAATGTCCTGAAGAGGTAACAAATACAATACACACACACACATACAGAGACCGTGCAGAGCACTGCAGGGCAAAAGGGTCATTCATGGACTCCCCAGAGAATGTGTTGTAGCAAATGGATTGCGACAGGGAACCTGAATCACCACAGTACCCGAGGGAGCTCGGAGTCAGCAGCAAGCCCATCCAGACAAACGCTTACGGCACCATACCTCCTTTCAGAACGGAAACAACGTCCAGCGTGCAGTCATCCCGCGACTGTCAACGTCAGTTACGGCAACTTTGTTGAAATCGTCTTCATGCTTCAGTTTGTTCTGCTGAGCTGGACCTGAACTATCATCATTCGTTACAGTCTCAGGGGTTTGAGTGGACGCGCTGCAAAATCCGACATGATATCAGGTTCGGTGGTTCTTTTTCTCATTAAAAGTGGCGATGTCCAAGCACTACATAAACCAGTCAACTGTGTTTTCCGCTCCTGATCTATAAGTTGAATGTAATAGGATCAGTGTCAGAGTGCAGACTTTTTGTATCCAGTGGGAGCCAACAAATCCCAACAGAAGCTGTTTAAAGGGCATGCCAATTTCAAAAGAATGACGTCACAGTATATGTTTAATCACATTTCACATTCGCAGGGTGGACATGATGAGCCACATTTAAATAAATGTTGTAGTGAAAAGTCAAGCAGCCAGTGCTATATCGCAACTTCCTGACCAAACCTTAGGGGAGAAAGTCTGCTGCAGGAGTGAACTGCGTCTGGCTGTAGATACAGAGAGGGACAGAAAGAAGCACTGTGACCACACAGCACAGTCACTGCAGTGCAGCTGGCCATGGTCACAAATCTGCATCTCCTCCCCTCATTTTACAATTCAGTTTCTCTGTTTATCTTCAACACAAGTCCTTCCTTTAATTTTTTTTTTAAAAAAGGCATTGTGCTGCCTTTAATTTTCCATCTGATCAATCAGTCTACATGCTAGTATCCATCCATCCATCTTCTACCACTTTATCCCCCACATGAGGGTCACTCATGCATTTGAGTCAATCGAAAGCCTATTCTCAAATAATTATTCCTCATCCCATGCTTCATCCTGTTTAGAAGATACTGTGTCTCAGCTGCAACAGTTCAAAGCCTCTGCTTTATCACCATCACATGAAAGTAATCACTATCAGAACCAGTCTGATCCCATGAGCACATTAGCAATGGCTTTACCCTGAACACTGACACAAATGATTGAAATACTCCTTGCACTCTGCTTTTCACTTCACTATGGCAACAAAACGTGTCCTTGTCTTAAGGCTGATTCACTGCAGAGCTGGTTTCATAGATTAGACACAAGTCAAACAGCAATAAAAAAATGAGACAGAATGTCACAGAGCCTCATGACAGTTCAGTGTCACTGGTAGAAAAACCCCTGTCACTCTTTCTCATTTCATCTGTCTCTTTATTTAAATAAATAAAAGGTTAAAGGTTAAGTGTTTCTCTAAAGTCCAGGACACACTACACCAAGGGCTATGGATGTCAATGATGTCCATAGCCCTAGTTAATATGGTGCTGCACTTCTGATTCTTGTTGGCATCAATGTCCATTGATGGGAAAGAGCTCTGTGATTTTTCTGCTCAATTCCAGCCAATAAAAATAAGAGAAGAGACAAAGAAAGCAACTCAATGTCTACGGGAAACACTCATAGAATATATTTTCCATAGGTTCTTCCTTTAATTTGGATGCAAACACAACCATGGAACACTGAATAATTCTTTTTCAATGAGAAATAACAGTGTACTACCATCTCTTATTCAGGAGAGCTGTTTCCTCTCAAGCAGACACAGTATGTACTGTATGTGCTGACTGCGTTTTGGCTTTGCTCAATGTGTTTTTCCCCTACACATTCCAACTGAGGCGGTATCGTTGTTCGCAACCTTTCCGTCTCTCTCATCCATCTATGATATTATTATTTTAGTTTATTGTATTACAGTGATGTTAGATGTCGAATGGGCTTAGTTTTTACCTAACACTACACACTGTGGTCCTGCAAACAGTGAGGGTGAGGATCAAGTCACTGACAGTTGACTATAATAACACTCGTTCAAGTGACACCCACCTTTAAGGTAAGACATTGTCCTCTTGTTTGCTGCCTGTGCCTCAGACCATGTCTGTCTCTGCAGCTTCTGTAGCAGGCATACAGAGTCAGTGTGCAGCAGCTTGCACTTAAAGCTTTATTGCACTGACTGAGACTTTGGATAAGCACACATAACGGTGTAGTGACTGAGTATGTGGGCATGATGCTTAACATTATCACATCATGTTCAGTTGTATTCTTTCCCTGTCAACACTTCAATAGGTGGAATCCAAGTCTTCCTTTTTACTGGACCGAGTTGGTGAGCACTGATTTACAGGGGGGTTGGTTTCCCGTGGTAGAACTAAAAAGTGAAGACTTGAATGTATTTTTTCCATCATCAACTCAAAGTGAAAACATGTTACAGTAGAACATGATTACAGCTAAAGAAACATGTTCTTTCCCAGATCTCAGGCATTCTTTTACACTGGCTCTTTGATTCGCTGTGCTTTTATTTTTTAAACACGTTCCAACTATACGCTTTTTTACACTTTGACGTTCATTCATTGTCCTCAATTGTTCTCTATGCTCCTTTTTTACTTGGTCTCTAAGAGACTCGCTCTTTTGTGTTTTTCTCTCATACATCTCTCCCCTCTTCTCTCTCAAGCTCATGCGGTCAATGGCAAACAGCGTACAGAGCTTTAATTACACCCCAGAGGAGCCTCTTCCTTTATTCTCCACATCCTCTTATCACTGCTTTCTTCGTCGTCCCTCTTTTCTTTGTTCTTTGTCCTGCACACACTTTCAAGTAGAAGCAAGGCACATATTTTTACGTCATGCTTCTCCTTTCCATCTCCTGACCTATTAGTATTGCAGCGCTGTGCACTGTTGCATATGCACTTATCTTCCTCATTTGGTTTCACTGTTTGCTTGTTGTCATATTCATTTTAGCCTGCTCACTAAGGGCACCAAGCAATTATTAATTAAGGACGACTTTCATTTCATGTGCACATACTTAGAGTCTGTACAGCCTCTCTGTCGGGTTTGTGGTGCTGTAGGCACGGTGGTGCTTTGACAGGCACCAACATCAAAGAGTTTATCATTCATTATTTATACTAACTTAGTCGTGATCGTATGAAAGGTAGTTCATTCTTCATGTGTGTCTGCTTCTCTGGGACAAATAGTTTTATTTGAATTGAATTGAATTGAATTGAATTGAAATGAAATGAAATGAAATTAATTGAATTGAATCATAGGATTGATTCATTTGTTCAGGTGGTTAGGAAACGTACTAGTCCACCAGTGGCAGTGGTTTTGAAGCTGTTTTAATCTTGATGAACCTTTTCAAAATCAACTTTTACCATTTGCAACAAGCACTTTAAGCACTTGTCTTCCTCGGTCTGGAGGCTAGACATCCATTTTGAGGGTAACATTACTGTCTTACCTTTAAGGCTAGATGTGTGTGTGTGTGTGTGTAAAGGTGACTGTTGCACTGGAGCGTATCAACGGGAGGGCATGGTGAATGATTTCCAGTCGTACAGGGGTGTGCTACTGTATATTGTATAGTGTATATTATAATCACAACAGTTGACATTAAAAGGGCAACAGTCCCCTGAAGCAGCATTATTTGAAGTCAGTAAACTAATCTGAATGCCACTCTGTTGAGATGTGCCTTGTTTTTTTGTACCTCAGTTCATATCAGACCCAGCTGCTTTTTTAAATGGGTCAAGAACTTGTTTATACCCAGTGACATGAATGTGCGTTGAAATGTCCTCATTCGGTCCTCTTCCATAGGGAGGTCAAAGTTCAGCATGAACTCAATAGCAGTTAAGCTGAGTCGATGTTTGCTGTCATGTGGCCTTTGCAAGGGATTGACTAATTATGATTAATTTAGCTGGATTCAGCATAGGAATGGTCTGGTAGTAGTTGAGTGGTTGCTTTAAAATAAATAAATAAATACGACAAGCAAGCTCAGCAGCTCCGAATAGGATTAGTCCAAACTGATACAAACATAACTGGATATATTTGTTTTATTTTAAAATGGAAAAATATAGTGGGTAACTATGCCCATGCAGCCATAAATCACCTCTATTAATAAATCTTTATTTTGATGCAATTACAAATGTTATCTTCAGACTTTTCTCCTCTGGGTTTGTTGTGAAGGCAGCAGGATATTTATAAATAAATCAATCAAAAATAAACAAAGACAAACTGATGATTAATATTTTACTGCTGTTGTTGCGTTTTTGTCTCCTTTCCTCTCATGACAACTTCACGAGTGGATAAACTATGTTGGTACTTTGATGAACTGAGGTGTCAAGATGTTTCTAATTAGATTATTGTTTGTTCCCCTTTGTTTTTTTCTACATGTCATATTTCTAGTTACTGAGCACAATAAACCAAATATAAATCATATTGTCTTGTGAGCTGTGAGCTTCTTATTTCCGAGACTAGAACAAGATTGCCCAGTAAATATTTGAATAACAGGTCGTTTTATACTGTCTTTCTTACCCCCCGTGGTAAATTCATTGAGCATTTTCGTTAACTTTATGAGACAATTTCAGATAAGTAAAAACCCTTAAGAGAGGATATGCTGTCAGCTATTATCACCTGAAGTGCTCCTGCTGCCCAAAAGCCTGTTTTTATGGCACCAGGGGTCATTTTGATCTGTGCAGAGCAGCATCATGGCAGTAACAGAGAACGTTATATTGTTGGGTATTAATTTGCTTTATTTCATGCTTCATGCTTCTTTTTTGAAGTTTTGTTTTATCATGGAAGCGATTGTAAAATGCACCAGAAGGCTGTCAGAAACCCATTTTGTTTATGCAGATATTGCACCTCCTTCATCTACCGTCTTTGCACAGTGAATTATATAACTTGGTATATACAATTTAGTCTGTACAATTTTGTCCCTCCCAAGTGTGTCAAAGGGTTTATTGTGGCCTTCAAGTCACATGAAATCCAGAAAGACCCGATATAGCTTGTGTGTTATTTTGTCTGTTCTGGGTCACAGTCGAAACACGGTGGTGCTATATGATGGAATGTATGAAATATGAGCCAAAAAAGGGTTCCTTTCGATGTAAGGACAAATCATTTTGCGCTGTCGCTCGGTGTGAATGGTTGAAAAAATGAAATGAAAGAATAAATTAATAAAAGTCAGCTCTATAACCCAGTTTTAATTACACAACTATATTAACTGTTACTTGGGGCAATAACTCAGTGCACTAACAAAACTTAGCTGTGTAATTAGCTGTGGTTTTACCTATGGCTTCTGATGTCACGTTAGCCCTAACCCTAACCCACGTTTCATAGACACTGCTCTGGTGCTGGATGATCTTCTGAAGGTTCATTTTCAACAAAGTGACACAAACAGACATACGGACACTTCAGTGGCTTCTTCACATTTAAGGCCTTTAGCTACAGCGCGATTCCTTATTCCTCATAGGTGCTTTGCACCCACATTCCCGTCTTACCTGTGGATGATGATCAAAACATACCCCTTCTATTGAAGACTCCCATTCACTTAAACCAACTGCTGTTATAGCAACACCTGAATGCACAAATGATAGCTCTTTTCTACCAGCAATATGACCTGTCAAAGTTGTTGTCCTGCCTGCTGCGTAAGGCTGCACAGCTACTGACAGGTAATGCCCAGGCCTATACTTATCAAAAACATGTCACATTTGTTGCCTCTTACCACTTCTATTGTACCATGTTGTGACCAAAATATTACACAGATTAAAGAGACAAACCTCAGAGTCACAGGGATCTGGCAGGCCATAAAAGTAATGTTCTGGGCATAAATTAAGGCTTTTTTTTTTTGTCAGCATTCCCATTGAAAGAAGAAGAAGAAGAAGCTAGCTTGTGAAAGACAGCTTCACATTACACTTCAGTATAGTTTCTGAAACCTAACATATTCCTGTGAGTGTGTGTCCTGTTTTCTCTCTGTATACCATTAACATACTGCAGGGATGAGAGCCAGCAGAGCGTAGTATTGCACTATCCTGCTTGTTATCAGGTGGAGAAAACCAGAACAGAAAGTAGGCAGATGGGCCGATGAGGGGAAGAGAAAGCAGCGAACGTAGCAGATATAAAAATAAAAAAATGTGAGAGGAGAGCAATGATGACAGGAGAGACAGAAAGAAAAGGATGGGGAGGCGTCGGGACAAGAGGGACAGAGAAATAGTGACACTTGAATCTGTGCTGAGAGCAGAAGAGAGACTAAGACATACTTCAACCTAAATGACCACAAGTCACTTGCTTGTAGTCACAGACTACAAGCAATAATATCAGTTTTATAGAAAACACACAAGATGCCACAAAAATTTGATTGCATACCTTTCGAGTGCAGCCTTGTTCATGGTGCCTAAACATTGTGTTTATATTTTAATTTTTCACAGGAGGAAGATTTTAGGACTGTTTCACAGCAGTAAATAAACCATTGGCTCCAAGCTGGTTGCCAGGTCTCTTCCACACACATGCCCAAAAAGAGAGACAGCGTCACCAACACAGATATTGATGAGAAAGGATGGTTTCGTAAGAAGCTGAGGAGCAATGAAGAAGGACGGTGACGCGTACCATCGAGCTGAGATGATGCCACTGAAGGTCTTTCTTCACATTACTCAGTCATTTCATAACATGACATGAATACATGATGACATACAGAGTCCATAACCTCATGTCTTCTTCCACCACCTCCTCCACATGTTTCCTCTCCTTCCACCTCCACATCTTCTTATTTGTTTCATATGATTTGAGTGTGAATTGACAGTAGATGCTCAGAAATCCCACACACTAAACACCAGTTTAACGGATCTATGCAGAATAAATGGCATTGGGCATATCTGAATACCAAATACACATTTAGGTTACTGTCAAGGTATGTTTGCCAACAATAGAAACTGGGCAAAGACTTCCAGTTTGAAAAGTGAAGCCAATGAATTATAACAGATGCAGTTGTTATATAATTATGAACGTTAATGAGCACATCTTTGCACCCACATCTGCATGTGTGCATTCCTGTGTACGGTGTGGGGTGTTTTATACCTGCAGATGGAGTAATTGAAAAATGTGACGCCTTTATATTGCTCATTTGTCTCAAATACTGTATACCCACCTGAATGTGTTTACTCAAAACAGGATATTAATGAAGTCTCAGTGGAAACATTTCGCTCCGAGCACTTAAACTGAATATTATGGAACGGAGTTGTAGTTGTTTTCGCTTCTTTGTGTTGATGTTTGTGTTGTCAGTATTATGCTGTTAACATTGCATTACCTTCACCTAAGGCTGTGACCTATGAGCTGTTGCTTTGGCTTTGTTGAGGCCTGTTGCTGTAATGTCGTATCCAAAAACATCAACACATCATGGGTCAACTTGGAAGAGAAGCAAAGGTCTAGTTGTTATTATCTATTTTCCCCCACAAATACGAAGATGACCACTCCATTTACAATCTTAGGGTTTAGTGATATTTCTTCTCTCTTTCTTTCTTTCTTTCTTTCTTTCTTTCAAATACACTCACAGCAAACACACACAAAGACTCAGCAGCCTTTATCAAGAGTGCTGACAGAAGGTAAACAGCGCTCTCTCTATCAGACAATGTGTATCGGGGCGACAGCGACAACATTCATTTCTGCTATCTGTGATTACAACCAGTGAGTGCTCCTCCTGCTCCTGATGTTTATCTGCACCAGGAGGCTCAAAGATCTCTATCACTCTACCACAGACACTGGAGCAACCACTATCAAAGGCAGAAACATTCACGTTTCCATTCTTTATCGTCGTATAGGATCTGGATTATTTTGTCACTGTTCAAGTACAGAGTAGAATATAGTAGAGAATGTGTTTATATTCTGTAGCTCAGTTTATCAATTAAAACTGAGGTTCCCAACCCCTGGGCTGGGGCCACTTCCAGGCCTAAGAAGTGCTTCGCAGTTTGATTCTCAGTTTGAATCCAAGTTGGAGCCTTTCAGCACGGAGTTGTCATGTATGTCCCAGTACTTAGGGCTAGTTAGGGCTAGTGTGAATGGCCTTGAGAGGCAGGCTACAACCTATGGTCGACTGGGATTGATCCCCCCTCAAAGGGTAAGTGGTATCAATGCGACACGGCACGACACGACACGTCACGACGCGATACTGCCCCCGAGGGGAAATTCATTTTGGGTTCAGTAGTAGTGCTACACAATCAATGAATACAAGCTACACACATCACAGTTCATGAAATAATTAAAACAAAATTGGATATAAATAAATAAATAAATAAATAAAGCATCAACATTATAACTATCCTCATGCCAGCATTGCACGTAACCACAAATTGCAATTATATAAATATTGCAAAGGCTACACTCAAAAATGACAGATTGAAGAGACCCTCTATGCACAGATGGCAGTAAAGACCTCCGTGCAGTGTATCATAGTATTCTCTTTTCAACATTATGCGGTATATAATATAATCTATCAGACACCAACAATCAAACTGCATGTAAATGGCCTGCATGCACACATAGATACACATTTAGTCATTTAGCTCATGATAACTTTATTGACATTACATTTTATACAAGTGCTTTTTTACCAATTAAAATTTTATATCATGCTCCCTTTACAAACTGAATGAAACACCAAACATCATTTCAAAAGCAGGATAGTCTGCGTGTACCCATTATTATGAAGGCAGTATAAGTTAACCAGCGGATCGAGGACACTGTTTATTCATCCTCTTAGTGAGCACTAAGTGATAAATATAAGCCACAGAGATGTGCACACACTCATACATATACAAAGACAGATGTGTAGTCATAAGTCGTGATCTATATTCCACCCCCTTTTTGTTTCTCTTAGATCGTCACTGTTCCCGGAGTGCGTTGCCTGTCCTTCCCTTTTGTCTTTCTTGACGAAGACTAATGACCGAGAAGAAGGCAAGCTGCAGTGAGGACCAACTCAATCCGTCTTAATAAATGAAGCAGTTACTATACACATATATTTCTGCCTTCAGGAAAAAAAAAGAGAGCCTTATTATTGCTCCAGTAAGATCAAACTAAAATGTGTAGGCCTGGTATTCCATTGCAGCTCAGAGGTAGAATGTAAAGACAAGCACCTACGCAGCTTCACAGATGGTAGAGAATTATAACTCAAGCACAACAATCACCAATCACAAATTCTGTGAATTGGAGTTGTTGAAGCAGCAGGTGATCATCTGTGTAGGAACACAAGGATAGGATATACAGATATCATAAAAGCTTTTTAACACGTCCACTGTTCAGACGGTTCCTACTCTTATTATCTTACCCTTTGTCTTACAGTGAAAAACTATGACAGGAAAGCCTCATACAAGCACTCACCACCTGTATTTTTTCTTATGTTCAAACCAATGTGGCACAAAAAGAGAGTGGACATACAGTAAAGCTTGGTTTTAAGCCTCCACATTCCCAGCTACACTGCAGTTGTCACCCGTGTGCTACATCTTTTATGATGCATGTGCATGTGCAATATATTAATCTGTTAGATTATAACAGATAGTGGTCCACTCCAGCATTTTTAGACATCTCCGTCAGCTGTGAGTTGAGCTGAACAGGAACAGACACTGCAACACAGACGGCCAGGGGTTCAAGGGTTAACAGGCATTACTCTCACTGCCATAAATACAAGGAGGGAGGGAAGAGGTTAGATTTATTTATGTAGCCACGTCATCCGTATCTGCCACTGAGACAAATAATGACTGGCTGACCAACAAATGGTCACAGCAGATGGACAGAATGAAGCGACATAAATGTTAGACAAACAGGACAATATTAAGGACATGATTCATGGGAGCATGAATCTCTAACATACTGTTGTGCAATGTACAATGGATTTACTATGGTTGGATGCATTGCTTATGTAACTTTGAAGATTTCTGAATTTCATTAAAAGCAGTGGCAGTAATACAACTGATGTCCCAAGGCAGTTCTGTGCCATACTGCATGTGGCTAAGGCTTCCTGTGCCTGCACTTTAATGACGTAGAATATTTTATTGCAGTAATACATTAATGCATGTATTTTATAAGCTGCAGTAAAAGTACCATCTACAAATCCTTGGCTCTGCAGTTTATGCCTCATGCTGTAAATCCAGCACTCTTTTTCTACCAACTTTCTACCAACAATCAGTACGTTGGCACCTTTAAACTTTTGTATACCTCATGACACATCCCATCAACTTTCAGTTGCACTTGTGGTAGCCCAAGGCATCATTTCCCGAAGGCTTGTCTTCCATGAATGATCAAATGAGCTTAGACATATAAAAAGCCCAAATCCAAGGTTTGTACAGAAACACATGAACGATACCATCATTCTCTCCCCTTCCCCTTTACTCGCCCTCAACCTTCCACGACCCAGAAAAGAAACGAAAATAAGTGTTTCAAAACTGTCCTTTTTTGATTGACAGATATATGTTTACAGATATATACGTACATGCTCCTTTCTTTGCCACACTTTGTACGCACTCCACCACACATAAAAACACAGAGTCATAAATACACAGCAGTCATTCTCATCACAGTACTCAGGAGAAATCACTTGCCATCACAAAAGCCTCAGAGCCCCTGCCCTTTACCTTCAATCCCCTTCATCACAGGAGAGCACCTCTGAGACTGGGGGAGCAGCTGCATCGAAAGCCCCATGATCCAGCCCTAAAGACGCAGCCTTGCCTAGTCTATCATGGCCGTATATGCATCAAGGAAGTCAATTAATCCAAAGGCAGGGGCCATATCGTGCAGGTTACATAAACCTCTCTGTGCTGTGTTGCTTAAGGACTTTTCTCCTTCGACAGAGGAAGCACACTTAATGATGTTCTGGTTTAGTGCTTTCTAGTTCGTCTCGAGTATGGACATGAGAGACAATTTATTCTTGTAAAGACACTACATCGATTTTCATTCATTTGGACAGCCTAAATAAAGCATTATACCTAACAATACTAACCTTAACCAAACTGCTATTCAAATCCAGGAAAGATAAACTCAAAAATAAGGTTGTGCCAGAATAAAGAGGTTACAAATACAAGTGCACACACACACACACATTCTAGCCCCTTACCCTAACCTTACCTAATCATGCTTAACCCTAAACCCTTACCGTAACCTATAAAAACATGTTGTAAAAGTTGTGTGGACCAGCCAAAATGTCCTCACAAAGATAGATTTGTTTGACAATTGGTCCACACAGCCTATTTAAGACATGCAAGCACGCACACGCACACACACACACACACACACACACTTACAGTAATCTACTCAAAGATGTCCTACATAAATGAGTAATTGCATTCCGCCTGATGAAGTGCCACAGCACCCTCTTCAGCCCCGAAGAAGAACTGCAAGACTGCAGCAAATGAATCCACTGTGAACAAGTGGTTCATTCTTGGATCTTATCTACTCTTATCTGTCTGCTGCTGATACAACCTGCTAGTTGATCTGAGATCACTGAGAGTCTGTCACTCCATCACTTTTCAATAAACATGTCAGCAACATTGACCCCCCCCCCCCCATACACACACAAACACACACACCAGACATGATAAGATATATGCTGCGTGATAAGGTTTATGTCCACAATGAATGATTTCAAAACTTTTCCCACCATTAAAGTGACCCCTGAACAATTCATCACACACACCTTTTTGATTGACTCTCTCAATGCTTTTTTTGTGTCTTGATCTTTTCCTGTCTCTTCATTTCTTCCCTGACATCTCCCTCTTCCACTATCTAGCATAGCAACCGCAGTGGCTCGCTCAACAGGGCACATCATTCTGTCAAAACTGACAAAGATAACGATCACAGTAGGTAGAGTGGGGGGGGGGGCAGCGAGGGGCTGCACCACACCCACACCACTGTGATATGTAGCGGGTGTAGTATTGGGGCTTTATGGCTGACAAACCGTTGGCAAGGTTGGCTCTGGGCTGCAGCATTTTTAATGATGTGACTCACTCAGACATGGTGCAGCAGACTGAGCATGCAAGAGGGTTAGAAGCTGCGTGGCGTCACAGTGATGTGTCAGAGGGCAGAGGCAGAAGAGAAGGAGGGGGAGGAAAGATACATTTTACAGAAAAGGACATTTTAACTTTTTACTGTGTTCAGGCAAAACAAATCTGAAAAGAGAAACCGTGAACAAGGAATACAGGAGCTTAGGTTTAGACTCTTATGTATATGTGAATCAGCATTTTATCTTATTCTTCTTTTGGCTTCTCCCTTCAGGGGTCGCCACAGCGGATCATCTATGAATAAGCCTTTTATATTAAAGGATTACTGGCTCCTCAGCAGTCAGTAGACCATGCAACACATGCTTTCATAAGCATACCAGCATATTCACAACACTTGCACTCAGTGTTTAGAAAAATGTACTGTATGAAGTTATAGATGTTTTATGTAGTTGAGATCTTCTTAGAGGCAGAAGGTGGGTCCATCCATTAATTAAAATTTCATTTATTGATCATTTTGCACCAAGGTTCTGCCAAAACATATGCCTTGTGCACTTTGAATAAGGACTCATTTTTTTATTTGATTGAAGCAATATGATTATTTTGTATTTGACATTACTATTATTAATATTTAAAAAAACGATTCCCGTTTGATATAGGGATTTTATTTGCATGGTTTACCGATGCTCCATATATATGCCATCAAACATATGCCAAAATGCAGCTGGTCATAAATAACTAGGTAGTTTACACCTTTTTGTTTTCCTTTTTTATGATATTTCGTTTAAGGTTTGAACGTTTTAATTTCATAATATAAAATAACGTTTAAAATAAAGTATAAAGTAAAGTTCATTTTATTTTATTTTCATTCTCTTTTTTTTGGATCCAGGGGAAAAACTAATGACTGGAGTGGAAAGAAACCCACGTCATTTGTCTACGTCACCCATTCCCCATGCGGAGGGATATTTTCCACTGCGATGTGTAGTTCCGGGATGTGGAACTACTTCTCGGGCAGGAATTGGGGGAAAACATAAGAGCGTAAGGATACAGCGGAGCTAAGCGCCGCTAGCAGCAGGTGCACGTTAACGCAGGGAAGTCACAGATATGGGAGGAAAAGCTGCCCTAACATATGCTGTTTAATAGTTTAAACGACAGAAGACACGTCGTCCGACACAAACCACAACCGTGAGCTTCCAGGAGAATAATGTCCCGGTAAGTCACGGCAGTAGGCCATCACATTCTGCTGTTTGTAAGTATTAGCTAAAAGCTAAAGATATTAAAGCACGTATGGCTAACAGCTCATGGTGATTAATCACGGATGCGTTTAGCTCATTAGTGTGCTGCACGTTTTATTTTGTGCCATTTGTAAATACACGTAGATGCAGGCGTACAAATGGAAGCCATAATTATCTCTGGTTTGTGTTGTCTCTGGCCTCTGACGTCAGCTGGGGTTTGATGAAGCGTTAATTTGGCAGCATATTCCACAGTAGTGACAGCATGTACACACACAGTCAGACACAGGTGCAATGATGAATTGCTTCAGCATAACATCACCTTTCATTTCATTCATATATATATATATATATATCTATATCTATCTATATATCTAGATCTATATATATATATATATATATGTATATATACACACACACACACACACACAGACACACAGTGCTTAACAAATGTATTAGACCACCACCAAAGGCCACAGCTGCCCTAAATTAACAGCATTGATAATTATCAAAATAATAATTTATGTTTCTGTAATAGTTAATATACCAGTATGTAGAAGCTCTTTAACCGTAATGATATTTTTAATGCTAAATTATAATTATTGTATATATTAATGAAATTTAATAATTCATTTCTGACTTCTTGGAGAAGCCCAGTGAGCCAAATTGGGGTACACAAGGGTGAATTCAGTTTATTTGCCAAATAAACAACAATGACATTTTAGTTTAGTACGTTTTTGAAAGATTTCTAAAATATTTACGTTTACTCGTTTTTATGATAAGTGGTCTAATAAATTAGTTATTTACTGTATATGTTTAGAGCATGTGTGTAATTTTAAGTCTTATAGCTTGTTGTGATGTGCCACAAACCAGATTGAGTAAGAGCTGTAAGCTGTTTAAAACCCCTTTTGACCTGCAAACCATGTGTGTGTGCATAACTTTTGTGTTTAGAGGCTTTTTTCCATCATATTATCATTTCCTTGTTCTTAAGGAGGGGACATTGCAGATCAGTACAGTGGTATGTATTGTGTGCAAGTGAGAGAGTGCCAAGACTAAGTTGACAGAGCAGGAGTCTTCTATGATGTACAGTACATGAATGTCTAGGTGGGCATGTTTTCAATTTTCAATTCAATGTGTTTTTGTGCTTCATACAGGTTAAGTCCTTCAGGCAAATTTGTGATAGTGACTTGAGAGCAGGATGTTACTCTTTGCTTTTGCAGTCGGGTGTTAACCAGTCTGTGCAAACACACGTGAGCACAGCCACACCTCAACAAAGGACAATATTTTCTTTTTTTTTTCTTTTTCTCGGCTAACTCTTCTTCAAAGCCACTATCATTTGGTTTCTTGACCAATAGCCCAACAGCTATTAGCTTTTCCCTGCAGACATGTTACATTACATACAAACATTAGTAATTAATCTACAGTTGCTGCGTCGTGGGCTAATCTCTATTAGGGTATGATACATTTGGATTTTATACATTTGTATGGGTTGAAATCTCTACAATAGTTTCTCAACTTTCAATACTTGTAATTGCATTTGGCCATTTGGGGGATGTTGTATACTCATTAGCAAAACTTTTGTATAACATTATACCTATATTGTTTATATTGGTAACAATGGGACTTGTATAGGCCAACATCACACAGTTTGCCTTGATGGGCTTTACAGTCCGTACTGCAGGTGACACCCTTCATCCACATTGAGTGAGGAAAAACTCTTGTACAGGGGTAGAGAGAACGTGGTTAATAAGTTATTGTCATGATAAAGTGTGAGTGCTGATAAGCCGGTGAGGGGGCGAGTGGGACAGAGTTTTGGTTGAGACAAACCGCACTCACGGTTTTAGTACAACTGTGTTGGCATCAGTGGCATAAAAGCAACACTGATCTGGGGGGGTTCTGTTGGTTTTCTTGGCAGGTGATTATACTGTTAGTGGAGAGCAGTCGCTCCAACATCCCATCCCAGCTTCCCCCTTAGCTTCACACATTTCTGTCCTGAAATGACTTGGCCACCCTCCAGACTTCAAATTGATTTATCATCTCTCCCAAAGTCCTAAATCCCTCTTCAAATGCTGCAAGCCTGCTGCTGGAATGAATCATTTTGGCAGAGTGTTAGTATGCTGGGGAGCCTCTTTTGCAGATTATGCTGTTTATGCTGTTACGTCTGTCTGTGTGTGTTTGAGTGTCGATTGTCAGCTTTAAAGTAACACAATGTAGGATTTGCTCTCGGGTTTCCTCCTACAGTTCGTAAACAGGATAGTTTGTTACAACTGTCATTAAATATATGTCGCAGTAGCATGTGCATTTGTTGACAAGCCAATGATACCGGTGAACTCTGACGCAGTAATTCTAATGTACAAACAACCATGTCTTTATACCAGATACAGTAGTCTTTGTTATAGCATTTTATACAAATATGATTACATTGTAAATTTTTTCAAGATATTAGGAATGAAAACTACTCACCCTCACAAAAAAGCTTTAGTTCGTGTAGCTTTTGTTTTCAACTTAGCTTATATAATCTATTGCTTATTGTATACACATCGTTTGAATCAATTGATTTGTTAACAAAGGGGACAAGAGGAAGAAATTACTTCACTAACATGGCCTGAACACACAGCAAGCTCAAATATACTAGACATGCATAATAAGCAAACTATTTACATTTACTAGTCTAACAGTAATAGGACCAGTTAGCCCTTGGTTGGGTAGCAAACAGCAGCAAGTGAAAGCTGGACCAATATTAGTTTGTTTTTTTTCAGCCTCTTATTCTGTCACTCTACATTACACTGGTACATTGGTTTTTGTGCTGCCTCTGCCGTGACATCCACTCAATGAATAGTTCCACCTGTATTTCATGAAGTAGAGTGTTGTAGTTTTTTTGTTAAACAGACCTGAAACCAGATGTTACAGCATGCCAATTCAGGCAATGCAGACTTGTTTAGGCTTTGACAGAGGTGCCCTTCACCCTGTTAGTTCATGTACTATCAAAAAATCTTTGAAGTCATTATTTGAAGGTTTGAATGCTACATTGTTGCTTTAATTCCTCAAAATATGTCCCCCTGTCACTGTTATTACACTTACTGTGCATTTAATCTATTAATCTGTTTCACATGTAGCACTGACAATTTGGAAACAATTACTCGATTTATCGATTAATAATTAATTTCTAAATTATTTTGTCAATGATCAATCTATTTGAGTGTTTTTTGAAGAATTAAAACATTTTTCAGCTTCTTAAATGTGAATATTTTTTCTAGTTTGAGAAACACAGATCAACATGTTCTGACATTTTATGCACCAAACAATTAACATTATTAATTGAGAAAATAATCGACAGATTAATCGATTTATAAAAAAAAATTGTCAGTTGCAGCCCAACTGATAACATTCCTTTGGTGTTTACTTTTGATGGGGAGCAACCTTGAGAAGTTGCATGAATCTTTATTGGTGTTCATCCATTAGTGTATGTTGTAATGTGAATGTGATGTCATGGTGTTAGTGGGGTCCAAATTTGCTTCTCATACTCCATGGCTTGGTTGATGTAGGATCTTTGGTTTCGAATAAAAAAAAACAATAAAGGAATTTACATATTTGTGGTGCTAAGGACACTTTTGGATAGCAACATAGTTTGTTTTGGGAATTTTGGATTTGCTCTTCCAGCTGTGGCTTCAATATTTAATGTATGTTTAATGTATAAAGGCAACATGTATTCATAACTGATCAATTCTGTAATCTGAATATTTAATAATTTAATTTTACAGTTGGTGTTGGCTGTTTTTTTCCCACAGTGAGGAGAGATGATGTTGGTTCCCTCAACATTTTCTTTTTTATGTTAGCAAAATGTTTAATTAACATTCTGATGAATTACTTGGTATTTCCTTAATTGTTTAGACTTAGACTCTTAAATTCTGCCATTCGGTTTGACCTACATTTTAAACTAATTTTTCAGTACAATAGTAGACAATAGGGTAGATTTTATCTATAAAATAGATACACAATTTCAAGTTGGTGCGTGTATTCCTGATGCTATGAAGACAAATAACTCAATGTGATTATCTAATTATAAACCAGCTGGTACAACATAATGCATCTACTGACTGATGGCCAAGTCAATTATACAGCCTTCATAGATTTTGTGTGTGTAGCCCTTGCATGTTAGTCACATTCAAGAGATTACTGTGTGTTAAAATTCTATTAATGATTTTAGTAATGATGCTTTTAATCAAACTAGACAAAGATTCCCAGTCCTCAAGGCAAAAGTCAATCACCAGATGAAACATGTGAATAGTGAATATAGTCTTTAATATAAATCGCTAAGATTTCTGACATTTTATCTCACAAAATAGGGAGGTCGGATGTACCAACTAAGACGAGAGCAACGTTCTCAGCCCATGATTGTTAGACTGTTCTTTTGTTTCTTCATTGTTAAGGTACTTGCATTGTGTGTTTTTAAGAGCTGCAGTAGTGTTTACACTGACATGTGGGACATCTGGGATTTTGTGTCAACCACTAACCTTTTCTCTTCTTCTGTTTGTCCTTTTCACAGAGCCCATACCATCTGCTGACCATGTCTCTGGAGTGACTGTTCGCTGCATATAGGAGCTACTCACTCACCACCACCACACCACCACCACCATACATTCTCTACCAACAAAATGTCAGGTAAAGATCTGTTGGATATTTTAACAATATAGTAGCTCAGCTAGAAGAAGAGGACCTTTTTTTAATTCATTTTGAAAAGTTGCTTTCCAAATGCACACCAGATGTATCTAATTTTTCATCTAACCAGCTTTATTATTGTCATATTATCATATTTAACTTGACATTTTGAATTTATCTCTGTTGTAGGGACCTACACCCCTGCCCCTGGTGGGCCGTTCTCTGCTCTCACTCCAAGCATGTGGCCTCAAGACATTTTGGCCAAGTACCTTCAAGTGAGCGTGACAACTTATGTTGTTTATGTGTCAAAAACATTTTTGTCATGTTTATAACTGGAAATTGGTTATGTTGTAATGGGTGATGTAACCCTCTACTCACAGACGAGACTATTAATGAGACAAATGGACTGTTACAGGTGCACAAATGCACCATTCATTTACACACCCATGATTTTATACATCTGAAAGCAATACAAACAATATGAGATGATAAATAATGATCATATGAAACATTTCAAATTATAATAACTATGTGGTAAAATACAGACAAACAGAAACCTCAGCAGCTTTCCCCTCATGTGACTCTTTGACATCGGGTGTCTTTTACTAACTGGCATTTTACAGTGCTTATAAAAGTTGCTGCTATCTGTGGAAGCTGTATTTCACAGTCACCTCTACTTTGAAAGGTGTGACCGAATCAAATGCATGTTATTTGTATGTCTCCACAGAAAGGTTCATCGGAGCAGCTCGAAGTGCAGTACGATGAGTTTGGGTTCAGAGTGGACACTGATGGTAATTTATGTTGACTTCCTGTCTTCATTCTGTTTTTTCACAGTTGTGAAATTCCTGAATACTGTCAAGAAATAAATGGAAATCATATGTGGCTATGTTTTGTATGCTAATTGAGTGCAAATAACTTTAAAGTTAAGGCTGCCACTAACTGAGATGCTCTTTGATTTAGTTCCTGCTGATCCAATAAGACAATAACAGTACACACCATATCTAAATGTTTCTCTTCTCAATCAGACGATGGGGAGCCCAGGTCCTGGCTGAGGACCGAAGGTTCACCCCAGCGTGAAGATCCTCAGCAGCGATTACGCTGGCAAGCCCATTTGGAGTTCACCCACAACCACACGGTGGGTGACCTGACCTGGGATCTCATCGACCCTGTCCTTTCACGCTCTGAGCGCCTACGGACCTTGGTGCTAGGGGGCATACCTCACAGCATGAGGCCTCAGGTAAGCACCTAAGTGTTTTTACATTTACATATTTTGGTTATTTCCAAGGCGTTCAGAGTGTTTAAAGATGTTCTGTTTGCTAGCTTTGGATGCGACTGTCTGGAGCACTGCAGAAGAAAAGGACCTCTGAGATCTCTTACAGAGAAATCATTAAGAACAGCTCCAATGAGGACTCCACCACAGCGAAACAGGTAAAACCCACTGTGGCACAATACCTATTAAAGATAAGACCACCACATTTTTATTGCGCATTGAAAATAAAGTATGATGCAATTGTTCCTTGTTAACTCCTCAGATAGAGAAGGATCTGTTACGGACTATGCCGACCAATGCATGTTTCAATACTATGACCAGTGTTGGAGTTCCAAGGCTGAGACGAGTGCTCAGAGGACTAGCCTGGCTCTATCCAGACATTGGGTACTGTCAGGGCACTGGGATGGTGAGAATATCTTGTGTACATACATTTTTGCACTTATTGCCTTTGTTCTTTTTCCATCTTTACTACTTTTCCCTTATTGACTCTCATACATACTTCTTGATTGCCCCAGGTGGTATCCTGCCTGCTGCTCTTTCTTGAGGAGGAGGATGCACTGTGGATGATGTGTGCCTTGATTGAAGACCTCCTTCCTCCATCCTACTTCTCCATAACTCTGCTGGGCGTCCAAACTGACCAGCGGGTTCTCCGCCAGCTCATTGTACAGTATCTGCCAGCCCTGGACCGCCTTCTGCAGGACCATGACATAGGTAAGGACTGCAATTAGGAACGATGCAAGGAAACATTAATTGTCATACATCGTGTAACCGTACCTCCTCCGTACACACCCAGAGCTGTCGCTGATCACACTCCATTGGTTCCTGACATCATTTGCCAGTGTGGTGGACATCCGTCTGCTTCTCAGGATCTGGGATCTTCTCTTCTACCAGGGCTCGTTGGTGCTCTTCCAGGTCACACTGGGCATGCTCAAGATCAAGGTATTTGCACAACACTACTCCCTGATGAAAATCCCATTTAATTAATGGTGTGATGCTTGTATGTTAATTTATTGTTTCAGTCACTCATTTATTCTCTTGGATAGAAGATAATAACAATTGCCGTTCCCATTGTTAAATGTAAAACTATGTTTTCTACTATTATAGCTAGAAATCACACCACCCCTACTAATGTAGTCCTACTATTGACAAAAATTCCTGTGACATTTACTCCCAAACTCCAGGAGGAGGAGCTTGTAGCATCAGAGAACTCGGCTTCCATTTTTAATACTCTGTCGGACTTGCCAAGCCAGCTGAGAGATGGCCCCGCGGTTCTCGGGGAAGCAATGAGGCTAGCTGGTACCCTGTCTCAGGAAACTCTGGAAGCCCACAGACACAAGCACCAAGCCTATATCCTAAATGAACAGGCTCAGCTCAACAATGGGAACAACACAACACTCAACACAAATCTCAATAAGGTCAGTTTAAGTCTTTGCAAAAGTTACGGGAAACATGGACATTTTGTCAAACTCTAAACAGTTGTGTCAAGCTTATGGTTTAAACCTCTTGTGACTAGACAGATAAGGAGTTGTGTGTGTGTCAGTTTCTTTCAATAAAAGTTAGTTAAAACAAGCCATGTGTTTTGTGTTTGTTTTTTTTGTAAATCAGGTGGTGAGAAGACAGTCCCTGCGCAGGAAGTCCACACTGAGCTCCCTGCTGTTTGGGGAGGATGAGGCAGAGGCTCTTAAATCGAAGAACATTAAGCAGACAGAGCTGGTGGCTGCACTGCGAGAGGCCATTACCCGCACTGCAGAGCACTTTCACTGTTTTGACCCACGTCATTCCAGTGCTGTGAGTTGACTCTAAGCAAAAGTTTTTTTTTTTTTTTTTTCTTCAGAATTTTGACAGGACTTCTCCCACCTCTTTTCTTCAGGAGCTGACTCCTGACTACTCCATGGAAAGCCACCAGCGGGACCATGAAAACTTCCTCGTTGTGTCGCGCAACAGGCGGAGAAGGGCGAAGGCTTTGTTGGACTTTGAGCGACACGATGATGATGAACTGGGCTTCAGAAAGAATGACATCATCACTGTGAGCTACGACTTGCACAGAGATGCACACAGTGTCACAAAGTGTCATTTTTATTTGACTGTATTTTAATCTCTCTCCATCAGATCATCTCACAGAAGGATGAACATTGTTGGGTTGGAGAGCTCAATGGCCTCAGAGGTTTGTTTGTTTCTCTAATATTTCAAAGCCCATTGTCAATGTCTGAATGTTTAATTTCATCATTTCATATAAATTTGCCCATAACAGGCTGGTTTCCTGCAAAGTTTGTTGAGATCCTAGACGAAAGAAGCAAAGAGGTGAGGAGGCACTTGATTTTCAGCTTTGACTGTATTTTGCTTCCGGCCATTTGATATTTTTCATCTTTATGATAGTTTTTTATCTTTGTGTCCTCATGCTCCCTGAAAATTAACTTAAGTGCTCTAATCAGTAACTTGTGCTCTTATCTATCCCCAGTATTCATCAGCAGGTGATGACTCTGTGACGGAAGCAGTGACAGACTTGGCCAGGGGCACTCTGTGTCCGGCCCTAAAAGCCATCTTTCAGCATGGACTGAAGAAGCCGTCTATACTGGGAGGGCCCTGTCACCCTTGGTTATTCTTAGAGGAGGTAAGAGAGCTTCTTTTGTAAATTCACACCATACTTTTTATGTTCTTTAAAGTTCAGTGTTTTATTTGTTTGTGTTCTCGTTTTTTTTATTATAAATAAAGACATTGTTTTCAGAGAGACAATATAATATATAATATAATATAAGAGGGAAAATAAATTAAAAATGAAGTGTGCCAGGACTACTTTAAAAAGTATGTGTGTTTCAATCTCGGGGGTTAAATTATGAAACAGCTTGAATCACTGTAAAAGAATATAAAAAAAATACAACATTTGAAACAAGTGTAAGGATGAAGAAGAGCAGTTTAACCCAGGATGGTAATGGAAATGGTCATGTTCAAAGCCAGATGTATTCTTGTGTTGTATGGAGAATATTAAGAACATTGTATAAAATACTGTAAATGTGTAAATATTTGGTGATGAGATAAAATAGTTGTAAATGTAATTTGAATGGATCCACCCGAGTAGTAATGGGGTAGGTAGGTACATTTTAAAATTATACTTCTGCCTACTCTTTTTCAAACACGTGACGAGATATAAATGTGTTGTCATTGTAAATGTTGCACATGTGTTTGAAATAAAAACGATCTTTCTTCTCAGGCGGCCAGTCGAGAGGTAGAGAGGGACTTCAACTCCGTCTACTCAAGACTGGTGCTATGCAAAACTTACAGGTAGAGCACTGACACTCACTGCTCTGTCAAAATGTGGATTCTGTAATCTATTAAAAATCATATGAACATGAACTGAGTCTACAGGCACAGTGTAATGATGTGATTTGACTCTGGTAAATTAGCTTTTAAAGGTCCAGTGTGTAACATTTGAGATTTGTCTCTTGAGCTTGTATAATTGTTTGGCTTTTCCCCAGCTGTAGAAAAAGCTTTTATATGCACTCTCGCCTTGTATTAATGAGGCTGCCATCTTGTGCCGCCATGTGCAACAGTCTGAATGAGCAAACCAGCCATGATTGTGCATTTTTAAAGCAAGAGCTCACTACACAAAGTAGAAGCCTCTGTACTTCTCTGATACCCTTGCCACAGGAAGAGATGGAGTGGAAGAATCCTCCATTTCATTAGAAGATGTCTCTAATTCTCATGCACTGGGCCTTTTAAGAAATTTGCTTTCATTAGTGGATTATGGAAAATGTACATTCTTCAGTCCAATATTGATAAGTACCAACACGAATGTCTTTGGCTTTAACCAGATTAGATGAAGATGGGAAAGTACTAACACCAGAGGAGCTGCTGTACAGAGTGAGTCATCAGTGTGTCAAAAACCATCATGGTTTCCTATATCTTAATGTATAGATGCTGTATGTCTACATTACAAATATGGAATATGTGTCTACTGAGATTTAGTGTATGAGCGCCCTCTGTCTGCTCTTCCAGGCAGTGCAGTCGGTCAACATGAGCCACGACTCGGCACACGCTCAGATGGACGTCAAGTTTAGGTCTCTCGTCTGTGTCGGTCTCAAGTGAGTTTTACAAACGCACAATGCAGACTCACAGTGTACAAATCCTCAAGTAGTGATACACATGTGGTGTGTTTGGTTCTCAACACGTGTGTTCCTTCAGTGAGCAGGTGCTGCACTTATGGCTGGAGGTGTTATGTTCCAGCATGGCTGCTGTAGAGAAATGGTATCACCCCTGGTCTTTCCTTCGCAGTCCTGGATGGGTACAGATCAAGTGTGAGCTCAGGTAAATCTGCAGTCGCTCGCTCTCTCACGCTCTCTCTCTTACCTTGGCTGTTTTGGATTTGAAGCATTCTCAGTTGTTGAATTTAAAGAACATAAATGGGAAGCTGATTGAAATCTGTTGCTGTATCCTCAGGGTGCTGTCAAGGTTTGCCTTCAGTCTCTCTCAAGATTGTGAGCTACCCAACAAGAAAGAGGTGAGTAAACCAGTATTAACAGAGAGAACATAAGCAATCTGGTTAAATTATTGATATTCAGTACACAAAAACGTCAGGACTTACTGTTTATGAAATCTGCCATTCTGAACACATAAGTTCTGAATGTGCTGGTTCAGCATCACCTTAAGATTACCATCTCTCTAGTTTTTGTAATTCTTACTATTTTGCTTACTTCAGTGATTGTGATTGTTCTATCTTAGTGTAGATATACAGGAAAATAAACATCAGTGAACTACTATATATGTTGAATATTTAAATCACCTCTGGCAAAACTCCAGGCACACGACTGGCAATTTGAGGTCCAATATAAGCAGACCTGTGTGGTGTTATTTAGATTTTATCTTTAGCTAAAAGATTTCCTCATCCCTCTTCCAGGAGAAGGAGCAGAGACCATTGAAGGAGGGAGTGCAGGACATGTTGGTCAAACATCACCTCTTCAGCTGGGACATTGATGGCTAGACATGCAGCAAAACTGTCTGAATCCAATCCATGTCCTGTGTGTCTGTGTCTGTTTGATTTCTCTTCCTGTTTGTTACAGACTGTCAATCTTTAATTATGGTCTACGTGACTACTTCACAGACTCTGTCACGTCACCCTTCAGTGTTGGTCAGTGACGTTCGCCCTGTAGTGAAGACTGAAAACTCCCGCTTCAGCGCTGAGGTTGCCTGGTTCGTATGAGCTGAAGCTCACGTATGCATCAAGGTGCATAATTAGGTTTTATTTGGACCCGGAATAGGACGTTTCATTTATAGTCTTGAATTATCTAAAGCTGTGTAAGTGAAACACTCTTCTAATACAGAATAGTCTGTACTCACTGGACTGAAATGCTGAGGTGTTTCTGTGCTTGCACTGTATTAACCAAGCGTGTTTTCCACACGAGTGACATATATACAGTCTATTCTCTTTCATTGGTCGCGTGTGTACCTTCAATGCAGCATCAGGTGATCACACTGTGCCAGTGGTCCCCAAAATTCCACATCACCTTTAAATTTCCCAAAGCGGAGACCACAACAGAACATTCCTGAACATGGACCTGTATAGTTACGTATTTGTTGGTGGAATGCTACTTACCTCAGTGTCATATATGTCCTAATATATATTTCCTGAAATACTAATGTTGCACACACCAAGTAAAGCCTTTTCAAATTGTGATACGAAGACTAAGGGTATGTGTGCTACCAAAACAGTGACAGCACACAGTCTTAACACTTGTATGACATATTGTAAATGAAGCAGAGACTTTTTTGTGTTACAAAATCTACAGTAAATAAATGTTACATATATTGTATGTTTGTGTGTGTGTGTGTACGTGGATATATTTTTTTGTTTGGTTTTGTGTATGAACACATCTGCTTGTGACTTAGGACTTAAAATCAAAACTGATGACAAATGAGTTGTAATGCAAGCGGGGACTTTGAAGGTTGATGGGACGACTTGGCAAACAGATTGATCTTAAGCAGCGCTATGTAACTTTTGCCGGACTCGCTGTAGCAGTTACACCGCAATGAAAACATGTTTGTCTTCCACCATTTGTCTTACTGACCTCAGTTCAGTATTAAACTCGGTGGGCCTGATTTCTGGCAGTCATATCATTAAGGCCCAGGTCAGACCTGGTATGACATCCATCCTTGGGGACCTTTTACATGTGAACAGTGACTGTTCACACTGGGCATTAACATGCATCCTGGATGTGTCTCCAATGACCAAACGTACATAGTGCAAAGACAGAGGTTCAGATGTGGACTGGGAATAGAAGAGGCTTCTTTCTCCTTGTTACAATTCAGTGATTTTGATTGTTATAAGTCAATTTTTTTGTGTTGCGCTAAAGCTAGATACTTCATGTTTTCCGTTAATTAACGGTTTTGTTTTGTTTGTTGGAGTTTTTCCATGTCCACTACCAGCTTAGTCTCTGGTTTAACATGGTTGCAGCTATTGTAGCTTGTGTGAAACACAAAATCCTGGTAAATTATTGGTGTAGTATTTGTAAAAGGAAAGCATAAAATGGTGAATATTAAGAAAACTTTCCCCCCCACTTTTTCCTTTTAACAGAACACGTGAAGATGTTTTAAGATGGAAATATTAAAGAAAACAACACTGTTGAAATGTTTGGTAAAGCTGTTTATTAATGGTGAGGTTTTTAGCCGCAAAGTTGTTTTAAGTGTCACAACTTGGAACAGCAACCAGCATGGGGTATGAGAGTTACAAATATCATTGCGAGTACTGCACGACTTGAGTCATGAACAGCTTTTGGAGTGATACGTTTATGTGCTGTATTTGTTTGTATCAACACTATGAGTGTAAGGTATTTACATGGATGACTGACAGAGGAAGCGTCAAAGATACGACTGAATCTAACGGTGCGGATTAGACTAGGAGGAAATTGCAGACCATCCAAAAAGTCAACATTCTGCATCAATGCCAAATAAATAAAAGGACAATTATAAAATGTTACAGCTTATATTTTCCACATATCTAAAATTTCAATTCACTATGTGCCCTCTGCTACATTCATTTGTGATTTGCATACATTTTTACAGCGGAGCATCTCCAATCAGAGCACAACAACTATTTTACATATGCAGTATAAATAGTACATGAACTGTTTTTCATTGCAAATACACAGGGAATGCATGGGGGAGTTTCATTTATAGCTGCTCATCTTCATACTAGATCCTTGTTTTTCGGGTGAGGCCACCCTCCCCATCACTGATAGTGAGCCCAAAGGACTGAATTGTGGATTTCCTAGAGGCATTAAATATTAATATAAATGAATGAATCACCCTTCCGAGTGAGGCTAACCTCATAAACCACACTGCAAAAAGCAGCTGACATTAAAATGCATAAAAGGTTGTATGCCTTTCAGTTTCGGACAATACCCCCTTGTGTTCCCTTTTTAAAAATAAAAACAGTAGGGCTGTTGTTTAAAAAGGCAAGTCGTAATTGGACTGAGGAGAGTGTCTTTCTTCAAACATCAGCATCCATGGTTTGTGAGATGAAGACACTTGGCGGAGTGATTGCAGAGAGGGAGGTTTGCGTGGGACTGGAGGGACAGTTCAGCAGCCGCCCGTCCCTGATGAGGAGGGAGCTGCTGTCGAGTTGCTGCCACTGTTCAGGCCTTTTCCCTTGTGCCTCTGGCCGCCCCTCCTCCTCCCACCTCCTCCAGACTTTGGCTGCAAAAGAGAGACCAAAGAGTTTTGGACAAGAACAGACTAGCGTACATTTGTTTGACTGGTACTTTGAGTAAGGATTACGCCAATGGCTGGTGATAATCTGGCTAATAAATCTAATTCTGCAGTACTGTGCAAAAGTCATAGGACACCATTAGATTTGTTTTGGTAATGCGATTATGATGATATAAAATGATATATCGGTCTTTTTACAAGCTTTCTACTAACTAAATTGTCTCATATTTGTCTCTCTTGACCCTGAATGGAGTGGAACCCTTTTTAATGTTATACCCAACACCTGTTTTAGTCTAATATTTCATGTTTAAAATGGCCACTGTAAATGAGGTCTATTAAAGGTGGATTAAATACACATGTAAGAGCTTAACAACTTGACAGACAAATTCACAATTCACTCGCACACTTCTCCAAAGTCTATGACTGTGAGTTCAGTTTGCACAGTGCCGTCTTTGACTTTGTGGTTGTACAGTGATGTTTTTTCCTGACAGTGATATATCAAAGCTGAGAACTCGTCCGTCTCGATTGTAAAAACACGTGCTCCACTTTTTAGCCTCTCTCCGCTGTTCTGGTTTATTTGGAAGCAACCCATTTTACCTTGTTCTCTTTGTTGCCCTCCTTTATCTGAGGGTCTTCCTCTCCCTCTCCCTGAGGAGGCCGGCCACGCAAGCAAAAGGAGAGGGAGGAGAGGGTGCAAAGAAGCAATGTGGCATGACAGCAAAAATAATTTGTGATGACATGAGGCAAAAAAAATCCAGTGGGGTAAAATGGATGGTGGATACGATGTTGCACAAAATAACCAAAAGGGAGGCGTGTACAGAGGAGTTATGTTAGGACAGGTCAAACAACACTCAATGAAGTAAATCGATAGAGAAGTATAATGTCTGCTATGCCTTGGACTTATGACTCACTGGTTGTGTCGCGCTTGGTCCTGGTGACTGAGCTATCGACGCTGCGTCATCGCTGGCTGCCGGGGGGCCGTCCTCTTTTCGCAGTGGTGCCTTTTTTGTAGACTGCATCTTGATTTGAGGTGGTTTGGAGTTTGACGGCAGATTATTGGTTGACTGCAACAGCTAAAACAAAGAAAGAAGTCCAGTCAACATGTTGTAAAGGAATCGGATAAGAAAAGCTTCTCACAACAACGTGTTTCACAAGGCAAGGCTTTGCTACCTTCGTGATGGTCCCCACAGCCTTGGTGCGTCCCTCTCTGAAGACCAGCCTCTGCTCACAGTGTAGATACTCGGGGGTCTTGATGAAGCGGAAGTGGACTGAAGCTTTGTCCCCTGTTCTTAAGCAGTCTCTATTCATGGACAAGATGGTGGCTGTCTGCCTTATGCTGCCACAGTGGACTGTGTGATGACCAGAAAGAGGAGAGAAGAGTTCAGGAGAAGAATAAGTCACTAAAATATGCATGGGAAAACCATTTCTGAGTGATGAGAGAATCCTTTTACAAATATGAAAACTTTATCTATCATTGCTGCAGTGAAGTCATCCACTGCACATGCCTTCCTCTTTCATGTTTACCCACCCATGGCCTGGTATCTTGGGGATATCGTAGTGGGATGATGCAGCACCAGGATCTCGGCCTCAAACTCCCAGGTAGCCTGTGGGTTCAACTTTGGCGACACCATCACCATGCCCTTCCGTATTGTTGAGCGCTTGATCTGTACAAAGAGCCACAGGAGGAGTAGAGATCCCAGAATTCACAGAACTGATGTACATTCACTCTATGCACTCCCAAACTTCCCCTCCACTACTGCTGTGGCAGATATTCCCCCCCCTACCTTTTTGAGAGCGAATGACGCAGTCTGGCCGCCTCTAACCTCCTTCACAGGCATCCTCTTACGGTGGATTGATTTGACGGCAATAGGGATAAAGCTGCCCAGGGGGTCTGGCCCCAGCAGCATGGTATCATTCAGGCGTATGAGTCCACGTAAAGTAGTTCCCGACACAACTGTGCCTACTCCCTGATATAAAAACAGAACACAACCAGTGGTTCAGAAAAGGATGTGGCAGATTAAAACCCTTAGCATAATAAATCCACAGAGTTAAAGCAGCACTATAAATCTTATGGTGTGTTTGTTTGAAAACAGGTCCCACAGTGGGAAAATCTCAAAACGTCGCCCCTGCATTTTCGTGTGGAGAATGAACACACTACTTTGGGAAAATAATGATGACATACTCTTGTGTTTAAAGATTGTTTTGCAGTGTATCCAACTACTTTCAATGAAAAGTAACTAAAGTGGGCCTGAAAAGAGTGTTGAAGGAAAAGTGCACATCCACAGCTTGTTCTCGTCTGTGCGGTCAGAGTGTTTCTCTCTCCTTCTCTGTGTCTACAGTCAGATCGACTCTGCAGCCGCAGTTAACAGCTAGATTAATGTATTCTCATAATACATCCATGTCGCTAAATAATGCAACAAAGTCACTAAGTTGTTAACTCTGTTGTTTTATCTGTTTGCTTTTTAACATTTATGTTCTTCCTTTTATTTCCCTTTCTTTCCCCTGGTTTGGTTCATTAACTTATTTTTGTTGTAGCGGCGTTACAGCGTCACTTACAGGTCAGGCATGTGTACTACGGCGTTTTGAGAGATTTCGTGTGGACATTTCCTGACTTTTCCTGAAACAATGCTGGCTTTCCGGGAAACTTTTCAAAACAATTAATTAAAAGATTGATTAGGGCCTTATTTTTTAAATTATTTTGATAGAGAGAATGTCTTTGTAGAATATAAGCCTGATTAACAGGTGGGGACACTGTGAAGTGTGTAATGTTATGTAATGCAGAGATATGGGGGGGGGAGAATTTGTAAGTAGAGTACCGGCACAGAGTAGGTGTCATCTATCTGAAACTCTGCAGGCTGATCGTCTCTGTACGAAGTCCTGGAGGAGAGCAGGTTAAGAAACATCTTGAGCAGGTCCATGTTCTCTCCAGTTACATTGGATATCTGAAAGATGGGACACATCCTGGACACACGCACACATAAACACAAGTTAAAAAGGTGCATTCTCACTATTATACTTAATTCTGCTGGGGGAGAGTTAATACCTCTCAGAACTAAAGTTTGAAGCTGTGACTATGACGTCATCCTTGTTCTGGACCAGGACAGGGATTTTCCTACAGCCAGGGGATTTCAGTAACCTCTGGAGGAGCTTCAGTGTCTCTGTTATTGGGGGAAAAAAGACATGAATTGCAGCATTAAGACATATTGCCACAGAGAACAGAACTATCATTGTTGATATCCGGAGGCTGACCTTGTAGGATGTTGGCTGGACACATGTCTATCTTGGTTACCACAACAAATACAGGCACATTTAGAGCTAATGCCAGGCCCAGGTGCTCTTTGGTCATCCCTACGATACCTGCATTGCTGCCCACCTGGAGAGGGAGGGAGTGGGGAATTTTATTTTTAAACTTTAATGAAAGAAACAAAAAAATAACTGTTTATAGCATATGTAAGAAATAAAGCAGGTAGGCTTATAGACTTAAAAGTAAACATGTACATAAAATGTCATCTGCATACAGAAACATATAAGGCAGCCTATTTTTGATATATGAAACCACTTAAGACATACACACATAAAAAACAACAACTCATCTCCTCTTTCTTGATGCCCCCCCCTTTTTCTAACCATGAGCATGCAGAAGTCAGGCAGGTGTCCAGTCATCCCAAAGACGGTAGTCTTGAGGTATTTCTCATGGCCTGCCAGGTCTATGAAGGTTATGACCTTGGAAGACTTCTCACAAATTTTGGTCCAGTCCAGGCTTCCTCCATGGCTATCTGGTTTGTTCACCACCTAAGCACGGACAGAGAGGGAGCTATTATACCCACAATTTAACATATTTGAAAACCTAAATACACAGCACTAACTCATATAAAGTTTTGTTTTTTAAGAACAAACTAATAAGACGTCTCTGCTCTTTACCCCTCACCTGACCCTCCTGGTCAAAGCCCAGGATATCGTTGCCCACACTGCTGGTCCTGCCGCTCTCCATCTCATGCTTGTGCCGGAAGAGCTTCTGGCGAGCAAAGCCCCTGCCATTGTCCAGCTCTCCATGTGTCAAAACTCCCAGGAGAGTACTCTTACCCGCATCCACGTTACCCACCACCGCAACTCTGAGAGGTAAAGAAGTAACAAAATATCACGTAAACTGAACAGTGGAGCATAACTTCCTGCCACCTTTCATTAAAAGTATAATTGGTGGAAAAAAAGTTCTGAAACAATCTGATCAAAGTCAAACACTATGACAAAATGGTCAGTGTAAAACCAAAACTAACATAAACTGTGTCTTTCTAACCTATATTCTCATCTCTGCCCACTCACCTGACCTCCAGGAAGTCCAGCTCACCCACACGCCTGCGGATCAAATAGTCACGCACCAAGCCGGCAGTCTCATTACGCTCTCGGAGTAAAATAAGGTCAGTGTCCAGTTGCTCGCACATGGAGAGCACTGTAGCCACTGAGGCCTCCATATCTGTCTCATCCAGACCCCAGTCATCACCATCTTCATCAGAGTGATGGAGGAAGAAAGAGAATAAGAGGAGGAGGTTAATACATTATTTCATACAAATGTGAAGAGAAAAATAAGAGAATTATTTGTTAACACGGTTTCTCACCTGAGCCCTTTCCAACTACATATATGGTCTCGCCGCATCCCTCCTCCATCCTGTCCCGTAGCTGGCGTACTAACGAGTCATACTGCTCTCCGTTTGGGCTAACAAGAGCCTGCTGTTGGGTCCAGGAAGAGATGGAATAACAGAAAAACAGAGAACATTGATAACTGGTACAACTCTGGATGAAACTTTTATCCAAAGATTTCAAAAATGAAACTGAACGGTACATTGAAAAGCTGTTGTTATCTTGTAAACACACAAACACAGCTGTCTCTCTTCCCATGAAACAACTCAAGGTTGCATGCAAATAATGCCCATTTGTGAAGACCAAAAGCAAGTAAAGGCAGAAAAGCAACTAGTTTACTACACTTATATTATATTACATATGGTTGCTGTCCAGATTTTTACTGGCTGATCCTTTCAGCTCAATACTCCCTTCTGGAAAGGGTAACCAGAACAAGTACGGCGGGTACAACTCGACTGTCTAACAGCAGTTAGACAGCAGTCAGTTAGTTAGTTAGACAGTTAGTAATTAGTTAGTTAGCTACTAACTAGAGTTAGGTTGTAAAACCGACAAGTCGTACAGGTTCTGATGATAGATTTCCAAAGGCACATACAAAGGTTAATATATATCAAAAAAAGGCTTTGACAATGCACCTTAAAGGCAACGGGGCTTTGATACCAATTACAACCATAAACAGATAAATAGCTTTGCCTGCTATAAAGTTCTACAGTTGTAACAAATAATCGATTATTATTAAATTACTAACGTAATAGCAAACGATTTAGATAAATGATTAGAAGGTTACAGTGGGTTTTGTTTTTATAAAATAAAACATGTTCTCTAATTTCAGTTTTCAAAATGTGTATATTATCATGTGACAGTAAACTCAATAACTTTGTTTTGTGGATGAAAAAAAAAACCCACTTGAGGGCAACGTCATTTTGAGGTTTGAGAAACAACAAACATATTGCATCATTTTTTGTATTTCAATAATGAAACAACATATCAGCTGAGAAGATACCCAACAGATGAATTGATTATAAAATAATCATTAATTGCAGCCCTAATGCATAAGCAAAATGTGAACAAAACACCTCCCTTAGTGACTACTTGAATCAGCAGCGCAATGTTTCATTGCATTAGATTAAGACAGCTATTATGACCAAAATATATTACATGAATGGTGTGTACTAAAAAGCTGGTAACTAAAGTGGTTAACAGATGTAACATAAGCTAGTAACATGACACCAGACGTCACTGACGTTCATTGTTCAATGCAATGGTCACGTGTTATCAACACAAGCATGTTATAGATTCATAGGTTTATTGATGAGTCTGATACATATCAGGCTGACCCACACGGACAGATGCCAAAGGTGATCAAATACCTGCCCCTGACTGATGCAACTTTGGTGCAAGTTGTTTGTGTGACCTGTAATAGCGTTGTAATGTATCCACTAACACACTAACCAGATGTTCTGCTGGTCTAATACACATATGTTTACCTTAAACCAACACTCAAAACACCACCTCATCATTTTGAGGCCCCTGCATTTGTGTGTTCGTGTCATTTGTTTGACAACAAAATTGTGACAAAACAATAACATCACAACTCGTGCAGCATAAGGTGCGAGATGCTCTGACTCATAAAGACAAATGATGTAGCCATTAGGTTATGCTAACTTTACGCATCTTATGTTTTGCTACGACAAAAACAACCTCCTGGCTCCTCGCAGCCAGTCGTGTCTAATATCAGTATTTGTGGAACTGTGAACGGAGTTCGGTCATTGTACACATATATGTAAATAAAAATAATGCACCTTTTGTTTCATTCATTCATTCATTAATTCATTAATTCACCAGAAGAAACTAGCTAGCATTAGCTTCGCTGTTGTATTCACCCCGGGGAAGCGGGTTAGCATTAGCTTCACTGCTGCATTCTGGGCCTAGCTTTACCTTGTTGGTAAAGTCAACCGCACGGTCCTCGGGCTCGCCGTTGACCATATCCGCGTCCTCGAAGCACTCGTCCTCGGTGTCGTCCACGCATCCTGTCCGGTCCGGAGCAAATATACTAGCCGGGACTAAAGCGTCAGCCAGCGGTATGGAGCCTGGCTCGTATGGCCCCGGTGTTGTTGCCATTTCTATGCCAACCTCGCAGTGTCAGATTAGAAGCGGTTCCAGTTGTTGTGCTGACGACTGCTATGATATTCGAATACAGTGCACACACGTACACACACACCGATAACTGTACAAGTGCACCGCAACCTGCAAACACCAACAACTGTAATTTGAACGCTTCACATTAACGCAGCGACACACTCTCCACCATTATAATGACAGGGTGTTTGTCAAAGTGTCGTCAGTAAAAAGTTCAAAGCCATTTTAAAAATAAAACAGACAATGCTCAGTTTATAATAATAAGATAGGTGTGTAGGTGTGTGTTTGTGTGTGTAGTCACGCCTTGTTACTGTAGTTTCACCAATAGTGTTTGAGTCTCTGCGAATATTAAAGCGTTAGACCAATGTGAGTGAGGGGGTCGTTCATATGATTACATGTGGCCCCTCCCTCACAGGGAGACGTAATCACAGTGTAACAACTGTGATGCAACTGTAGTGAAACTGATGTAATGACATATTGGTAATTATTAAAATGATAAAAGTTTGATGTTTTTGTATATATTAAAGAGCATTGTTCCCTCTACTCAAGCATAGTTTTTTTTTTTTTTTTTTTTAATAGAACCTCTATAAAGAAATACCCACAGTTCTGTCTGGACTTTTCAAAGTTATTAAAACTCTCACTGACAATACATTTCCTATCTTTTTGTTTTTCACAAACGAACAAAATAGTGACAAATCTATATGTAGGTAGTGCATATGGGCTGTAAGTCGAGAAAACGAGAAAGAAACCCAAGATAACAAACGGTGACACTCATTGAATGTCTGATGCAATATCAGCATTACACAGTAACACAGATTTATCCTCCCCGATGCACATTCCTCTTCCAGTACGTCAATGCAGGTTAAATCGTGGCTAGTACATAAGGAGGAGATTCCTTGCTTCACTGGTACGCGTCAAAAAAGACAAAAAGAAAGACACACGTGTGTGCATAATGTATAAGCAGATGTAACACTATCAGTCGACATAGAGAAGTCGTTCATGCTTTTGTTCAGCACTTCCTTCCCCTCTGCGTCCTCTCCCACCCTGTTCATACCAACTACTGCAACTATCATCTGTCATCTACAGGACAAAATAACTGTTTATAACCAACATCCTTAGGACGTTGTTATATTGTTAGGGCATTTAATAGGTCCAGATTGTCTGGATGTGGTTCAGGTTAGGTTTTACGTTTTGGTTTGTTTTGGTGCCTGGTGTTTATTTAGGTTCAGGGGATGGAAAGAAAACATCACACAGACTTTTGTGAATTAGAAAACATCTCTGTTTTAATTTAACTTTAGTGTTAGGTTCAAACTACAGCTGTTTAATTGTTGTGGTGGAAGAAGGTTTATTTGATTTAATACATAATGGACATTTTCCCCTGTGGAAAGTTGTACTCAAAAGATGTCCCCAGATAAGAGATATGTGAGTTTTTTAAGATGTTTACTTTGTGTTAATAGCTTTGTGTGTTAACTCTACTTTGGTGACTCCTCATGCTCTCTGATAGGAGTCCTGTAGCAGTCACTAATTCTTTATCCAGCTACTTCAGGGTTAAACACAGCCTTTGAAGAAAACACAAAAAACACAACATAACATACTGTATTAGTACTAAAATAAAAAGTATGTACATGACCTAATAAGTGTGTGCGACACTCCACGTGATTTTCATCTACATTGCATTGTATTACGTGCTTAAGTTAAATTTGTGGATTCTTTTCCTTCTTTAGTGACAGCAGCTGTGTCAGCAGTTATATGCCAGCAGAAGAAATCACACTTGTTTGACGACTGTGAGTCACAGATTTTTTTGACACACAATTTTGATGATTGGCTAATTTCCGCATTATTCTTGGCTTTTTTTTTTTACTCTAAAGAGAACTTACATGGCTGTCCGGATGTTGCCATTCGATCTTACTGTAAGTTACAAGTAAGTGGGTATTTAAACTCCTGGCTGGGCTAAATATTTAGCCATCTCCCAGGCAACAAATACATTTCTATTTTTATCTGCCACTCTGGCCTCTGCTCCCGCTCACAGTCAGACTCAATAACCCCCAAGAAACAATGTAACGGTTTCATGTCACCTAGTTATCTATCACCATTTATCCTCACTTCACTAAAGTCAGCAATCACTTGTTAAGCACTAACCGAGTTATTTGTGGTCTCTAACTTCACTTTGAGTCCATTTGTTCACGTTCACCAATGGCTCGCTCACATTTGCTCTTCTAAATGTCAGTCACGTTGAAGGCACCTCCCACGCCGTATATATTCTCCACTCAGGATGCAGTGGGCCCTGCCTGCCCTGTGTAGCACTCTCCCTTCTCATCTGCTGAGCTCCTCGACTACATCTGCAAAAATGATGAAAGTAAGTATCTTTTTTGATGACAAAACTGTGCTCCTGCATGTCCCGTGTCATTTCTGTTAGGCCTACGATGGATAAGCAGTGTTAGGGCACATTTTAAGAGTGTTACTGTCAGCTCTCTGACATTTGCCAGCTCATTGCTGATGTAACTGAGCTTGAACAAGTTTCTCATTGCGTTTACTTTTATTTAGATTTGCAGAGATCTGACCTGGTGTTTTAGTTTTTTTTGCCTTTTATGGTCAAACTATTCACTACTGAGCCCGATGCATTTCTCATTAGTCATCTCAACTGCTGCAAAAGCCTAAGTCAGCTGTTTATGTTATATATACATATATATATGTGATATATGTTGTAATCTTCCTGTAATAACAAAAGAAATGTGTGTCTACATTTGTCATTTTATTCCAAACTGTCTTGGTAACTGGAACAGAGAGCAGTGGGTTTTTCTTCTCATAAACTGAGTGGATTGCAATAAAGGCCCTTTATCATTCTAGCTTTTCCCTTAGCCACAGGCTACAGTTATCATGTGTTTGGGGAACGGCACAGTGAGGGAGGGAGGGACGGAGCAGCTAAGGTTTCATTAACATTATTGCCATTTTTGCGTTTCAGTCTGACACAATTTTCGGCATGCAGTGTAGGACAAATGCAGATTGGCAGACAGCTCCAACTTAAGCCCAGCCCACACACACACACACACACACACGCACGTACACACACACACACACACACACACTCCAGCCCCACTGCCATGTGTTACACGCACTTTACTGTTGGACTGTAGCATGGAAAGAATGTCATACTGCTGTCGTCCTATCCCTTTACACTCCCTCATTTCACTTTCTTTGGTTTTTACTCTAAACTTAGCTTCTCAGTTTCAGTCAGGACCATCAAACCACCAACAATACAGTATGTCACCGTTTCAGCATGGTTTCATTCTGCAGGTTGATTAATAGAAGTGTTCAGGGGAAGAATATCAGCAATTGTCACATGGGAAACTATGTAATTATACGCTCAGTTCACGAGCAGCTTTCTCTCTCTTAATAACCCGTCTGACACTGATCTTAAATACATTGCAGTTGAAGTCACTGTGGGCTGGAAAGTAAAGTCTGACATCGTTAACAGTGGCATTGATTTTCTCCAGCAGCTGCATAAACTCCCACTGAACTTCCTGCTCATGCTCCGTGAAATTGAGCCAAGGATCAACCTTGGAAGTTCACTGGAGTGAAAAAAAATTGTTTTTGTGAAAGAATTTCCACTTAAATGTATAATATTTACAAAGAAAGATACGACCAAGTATTGAAATCCCACTTGATCTGCTGCACAATTGGGACTTTGTTCATGAGCAGAGGAGAAGCAACAGCAGCGCCCATGTGTCTGCAGAGAATCACATTTTTCTCATGTGTCACGTCAACCTATCACTTAAGCACACAGCAGTTAACATTGTTGTGAAAACTGTGAATCCCCAGACGGCGACTATATCTGTCCTTGTTACCTCGGTGACAGTTGTGTAATTGGACAAAGTGGCAAACCTGTTACGCAGTGGCGATCTGTATTTTCACAACCAAACGATACATTGCACCGTAATTTACTAATCATAGCACAGCGAGAGAATTCCCCTGCCACATGCACAGTAGCAACTTAAGCAAGAGAGTTTCTGCTCTCCTCGTGTACGATATACGCGTTTGCCACTTTCCTTTGCACACCTATAAATATTACTCTGTTCAACAGTCACTTTTAAACATTTCAATATGCCAAAATAGCGAAAATAGTGCATAGTGGAAAAGAGCTGTGGCAACAGCAAGGAGCTGGAAGCTATGAGCAACCATCAGTGGGTGTGTAATTGAAAACACATGTTTAGTAATTTCTGAGGATGGAGGGAGGATTGGAGAGTTGGCTGAGGCTGTTGCTGCTGGTGTTTTTTTTTTTATTGCTTATAGCTGCAATAATAATTGAATCTTATAAAATCCAGCAGTAGTACCACACAGTAATGTACTGTATCACTGACCCTTTTCCTCTTTTTCTGCACAGGATATGATGGTAAAGAACATGTCCTTCAAGGTCGGGCAGACCCTGACCATTGTTGGAGTTGCAAAACCTGATGCTTCAAAGTAAGTGAAACAAACAATGTTGATTTTCATCTCTTCCCTATGCTTTTTACACCATGTGATACTCATTTTAAACACAATGAGTTGTGTTAACATGTTATAAACATCTTTTTTGACACAGTTTTGCTGTTAACCTTGGCCCCAGTGAGCAGGAGATTACAATGCATTTGAACCCTCGTTTTAATGCCCACGGGGATGAGAATGCAGTTGTCTGCAACTCTTATGAGGGAGGAAACTGGTGTGAGGAGCAACGCCACGAAGGCTTTCCTTTCCAACTCGGAGAGGAATTCAAGGTAAATGGTCCTGTGTAATCTCTTCAGTGCCTTGTGTTAATAATTTGTTGGGAAAAGTGTGTCATACGTCTGACGCGGTGACGTGAATTATTAAAGTCACAAAGATCTGTGAGCGCTGAATCCGTATCATTTTCATATTGGAGCAGGCGTTTGATATTTGACATCATTGTCTACATATTCTTTTCCCTTTCTAGATTGCCATTGAATTCACAGCCGAGGAGTTCCTGGTGACTTTCTCAGACGGCTCTCAAATCCACTTCCCCAACCGCATTGGTGCGGAGAAGTACTCGTGCATGAGCTTTGAGGGGGATGCTCGCATTCAGAGCATTGAGATCAAGTGATCTTGCATTCTGCCAAAAATCGCTGCATTGAAATTGTGTTGTTTTTTTTTATTACCATTTTTCAGTTTGTCTGGCATCAGGTCACAAGTTATTACAGCTTCTCGTTTCTTCAATACATGTGACACCAGCCTTATGTGCTCATGATATTGTATTATGCAAGAATGAAGCAGTGTGCTTACGTGTGGAAACCAAAAAATGTACACACAGAAATACATACAACAAGTAATGAATGCTCACTCTGCACTAATATAACTACTCAACGTAATCTCGTTGGATTGTGCATTAACACCATTTTACCTTCACAGCATAAGTGTCATTTTGGATTTGGGCTATAGGAAACTGGTTTGAAGTAAAACCAAAAAAAGACAAAAGTAAAGTGATAACTTGCAAAATGACTTTAGTAAATTGACATGATAAACATTCACCAATATAGCAACACATGGCTTCTTTTTTTGCTGCGTTGCAGTGTTTAGCTGAAAAGCACCAGTTGCTCTTTAAGGTGCCTTGAAATGCTCCATGTTTTTATTTGTCTTCCCTCCCAAAACATTCCAGATTTGTAATTTGAGTGTGATGCTTGTCTGTAACAACATGGATTAAAGCATGGCCTTTTATGGAACAAAAACTTTGCAGTGACTTTATTGTGCGGGAAATGTTCTACCAAGGCCCCCAAATCCGATGCAATTAGCCACGTTCGCCACTAGATGTCAGCCTTGCTGTACAATTTAGCACAAGGTCTTGGTGCCTCACACGCACAAGCTGTTACAGTAGCTTTGGTTCTGGCAGCCATATCAGTAACCGATCATCTCTGTGAATTAGTTTCCCGTGGAAGTGTCTGTGTGCACTTAATTCAATCCAAACACTGAATGTGTGCAGGAGCTGGTTCAGACTCGAGAGTATGAGGAAACTATTAAGGTGATTTCTTAAACAAAACCTTAAAACATGACCACCGACCATAGCGATCTCTCACTGACCACCACTGACAACCAGAACAAAGACATAGTGTGTTTTTCTGTAATCTAATCTGGTGTAACAGACAGTCATTTGTTTTAAGGGTTTTAAGAGAGAGTGTGAAAAGAAAGTGAAAGTGTCCCGTTCTCCTGCACTTAAACTGAAAACAAAGGTCAGAGTTCAGTGCAACACAATGTGAGCGGTCCGTGTGTGTGTGTGTGGTAATGAGTGATTTAGCAGATTTAGCTGTCACAGTGCAACCCCCCCCCCCATATTCCCTTTCATCCACTCTTTATCTTTTCTATCTTCATCATTTTGCTCTTTTTTTTATCTTCCCCTCCTCTCTCTCTCTCCCTCTTTAGCTCTGCTAAGTTCTCTCTCTCTTCCTCTCTCTCTCACCTATCCCTCTTCCTCCACTCTTAATTGGAAAAAACTCATTGTCGCACTTCCACTCTTCATTATTTTGTGGCAGACGAGATCAATATCCGAGGCTGCGTTGTCAATAATGCTTGTGTGTTTGCGATTGTTTCACACCCACGTAGATCATTTTAGCATGAATTGTGTCTGACCTTTACACCGAAATGGACTCTTTGTGTTCATCCTTTACATGTGCTGATGAAAAAAATTCATATGATGCGTTGCATGGAGTACTGCTCTGTGGTCAGGTCTCACCTGAAAAAGTGATCTTAATTGTCTTTTTTTTGTGGTTAAATAATGGTTTAATCTGTTTTGGGTTTTTTTTACTCCAAAACACTGTGATGCTTGTGTGAAGGACAACCCTCTGGCCATTCCACACACAACTAATCAATCACACTGGGGGTTTGATTAACACATTCAAATCACCTCTCACATCATATGCCCGGGAGGAACACACACACACACACACACACACACACACATACACGTTTAGACATAATGCATTCCATAACCCTAAACCTAACCTTCTCCATCACAACTAAGTGCCTAACCCTAACCTTTACCCTAACCTAAACCCAATTTTAACCCCAACCCTAAAACCAGATATTAACCCCCCCACAAAAGCCCTTTAAAGAAATGTCCAACATTTGCCAAAATGTCCTCACTCCATATGGTTTATATGTTGTTTTTTTTGTCCTCACAAAGCCACAAATACAAGAACACACATTCTTCAAATCTATTTCATGTTCTGAGTATCAAGGATGTTTAACACATCTCTCACCTGTGCCGTGTCACCTATGCAGTGTGTGTGAGTGCGTGTGTGTGAGAGTAAATGTGCCGGAATGAGTGTGGAAGGGGATGATTCACCTCAGCTTACATAAAACCCTTAGTCTATATTTAGCATCAGCATGACTCCAGATTTCTGCACCGTAGCTATCAGCCACACATTGAGATGTGCGTGGGCTCGCCCTGAGCTGACTGCGGCGCTGGATTCATACTCTGCAAGGATGCCTCACCTTAGCCGTGGTCTGATCATAGTAACGTGATAATACATAAAGTGTTGGGTTATAGCATCGTGACAGCGTTACCCAATTATACACCACAGTTCTTTGTTTATTTTTAAATCTATGAAAACAGATTATAACAGCCGTGCAGAAAAGAAAAATGCTTAACCCTTAGAACACAGAGCATTTCGGCTGCTTTTTTTACATGTTGAAACATACAGCATGTACACAGAGGCTATAAGAATCTGCAGTATAGAGTGTCTTATATCCTTTTTTTCAGCACAACCTAGGAAATCTGATAAACACACCTGAGCAAAAACTACTCAAAATGTTTAAAATCGGATTGAATTTGTGAAATTTAGAAATGTGTCACAGTACAAAGTTCACTTGGCTCGTTTTTTTATGAACAAAAAGAAAAGAAAAACGCTGTATTTTGTGACTCCTGCACAATTATTGCTACTTTATATCACTGCTAAAAATGTGATGTCATAACTCTGACACAACAACACATAGGACGACGAAAAAAACCACATATTTTAAAGCCTGAATATGTGACCTATAAACACACACCCCCAGGATGTCCATATAAGGAGATGTATATTATCACCAAGGCAAATTACCGTGGGGGCACCTGCGGCACAGATCTGTTAAGGGTTAAAAAACAATTACATAAGTATGCGCCATCTATAGAAATTAAATATAATTTTGACTCGGGAAAAAGTTTACACACACACACACACTAGTGCAACATATGATCCTGGCAACTGGGTCACGATAGTTTCCTCTAAGTGTGTCACATACGAGTGCTTCACAAATCATTCTGTCATTGTGTAGAACTCTTTGTTTGTACGACGTTACTGTCGCACGCAGTCAAAGGTGTAAGCCCACGGGGACGTTCAGTTTTGTCCAGGTCAAACCACAGAACAGCGCTGACAGGTCAGCGAGTGCACCATCATTGATCTGCACCTACAGTGGCGTGTGTGTGTGTGTGTGTGTGTGTGTGTGTCTCTATGTGTGTGTTCCAGGTATCGCTCATGTTGTGGGGACATTTGTTCACATGATGGGGACTTGTGTTCCTCATAACGTAAATTATTGTGTTATTGTAAGGTGAGGACATGTTGTATAGTTAGGTTATGGTTAGGCCAGTGGTAGTAAAGGTTAAGATTAGAGTAAGTAAATTAAGTCAATGTAATGTCCAATGAAGTCATGGAAACCAGCCTGTGTGTGTGTGTGTGTGTGTGTGTGTGTGTGTGTGTTTGCAGCAGCAGCACAGGTGACCTTTTCCATACAATAAGCCCTCGAAACATCAAGCATCAGTCCTTAGCTGCATCACACACATTGTAGGTCATACGTGAAACCTATCGCATCATGAAACCTGGGGTTACAGAGTGAATCAATAAAGCAATACATTAGCAGTTTCTTCACTTATAGAGATAAGTTCTGGGCAGCCCATGGCCAACTGGAAAGGGAACTTTGCCTTGTAACTGGAGGGTTGCCAGTCGAGTCCCCACTAGGTCAAAAAAAAGGGATGGGGTACTCCTGAGCAAGGTACTCAACCCTCATAGGGTTGCTGCTCAGTGGTTGCCTGCTGCTCCTAATTTTAGGAAGGTTTCTGGTGCACGGTGGGTTAAATGCAGAGAGGGAATTTCACTTGCGTGACTGATAAAGGACACATTTATTTATTATTTATTTTAAGTTTTACAGCACACTGGATGTTTGTGTGGCTGTGAATTTTTCCAAACTTGTGTGACCAGGAAGTGAAACGGTGCCAGTCGCTGACTCATGGAACAATATACAGCAGACTCTTAAATGAAATACACCTCCTCCCTAAAGTGACTTTTGAGATTACATTTCCAGCTTTTAGTGTCATAGTTAGCATTCTGGTCGTTCAGTTCAATTGCCGCGATTGTTTTCTCTTTTTTTTTTGAGGGTCGCCCCTCAATGATTTTATCGAGTATAAATAAAGGTTGCATACATATATTCATGTATACAGACTCTCACCGTGCTTTTTTTTAAATGCACCTCACACACACACGTCGTGTCAAAGTCACTCGCCCTGTTCGCTGGAGCTGTCTCCTGTGGAGACATGAAGCTCATCACCGAAGAATACTAACACACAGGGACTGACAACCTGGTAGGATCGTTGTCAGGGGCTGCAGCCTAAATTAAGACGGTGACATATGAAAGTTGCAGCCAAGCAAACAGCCACACCACTACAGACTCACAGACTTGTGTATTTACATAGTTCGGCACACATTTGCTCCTCATTACTCGTGATTCACCTTTCCCAAACGCAGTTATTGTAGTTTAGTGCCTTGAATTAACTGCCACTATACCACGTTTATTCCTCAGGGCTATTTGCTCACTCAACATCGGTGTGGATAAATTGTTTTGACAAAAGTTTTTTTGTTCAATTTAAGGGGGCGTAATTTTAACTTTAGCAAGTGTTTAACGAGTCACAATCACAATTTAAAGTCCACTTTAAAATTCACATTTAATGCCCCCATAAATTTAGATTGCGCCATCATAATCTTACAGTATTTTAAATCTGAGCGCCGCTAGATATCAGTGAATGAAGCATCTGATCTATTAAGGCAGCTGTAAATGTTGCACAGGCACATCAGTTTACTGGGTGCTTGTTTCATGCTAAGTCGCACGGCTCCAAAATATCTCACTGTAACGTCAAGTCAATTGTGAGCTTAGTTGTGGGAGTTTTGTGATTCATGTTTTTTGGAAAGAAAAACGGAGAAAAAAAGAAAAGTGATTGAAAGAACAATATAGCACTCAGGTTGCTGTCATTCCAGCAATTCAGGAATAAATGAAGATGCCTCGCAAACTTTACATCTTCTGACTTTGTGAGAGCAGAGCTGTCAAACCAAACATTGTTCTGAGCTCTGATGAAGCTGACACACATCACACTGTGGCTATGTGGTGGTGGGTGTCTGTCAGGGATAAAACAAGCTGAAGGTGCCATGAGATCCGCCGTGGTCTTAATACAGGCAGCACCCTTGTTGGTTTGTTTACTGTAAAGTCATTCTCCACAACATGCTCTTCCTCATCTTTCTTTGTGTCCGTCTCGCTGCATGTTTCATGGTTGCTTATTTTTTTCCCCCCGTCTCTTCCAGTGTATGGTAGCAGTATAGTAGATAGAACTAGTGGGGGAGTCACAGTGCTCTGGGAGCGTGACCGGCCTCCTGTGTTCCCCGAGAAATACACTGTGACGTGTCTTTTGTAACATGTCAGTGGGAAAAATGAGGTTTTACATTTACTGTGGAGCCAGACATGTAATCTAGATTAAGACTATTTGCTTCACATTCAAGCCTGTGTCCTTCTGTAGCTGTGTGCATTCATGTGGTCACTGAGCGTGTACGTATATCTGGTCAGGAAGTGTCTTTGTGTTTTATTTCTGACTGAATGGACATTGTCCAGGTGGCAGAAACTTTGAGTCTATTTATTTTTAATATATGTGCTATGCTTTAAGTCAGGCAAGTAAATGTGTTTCTGAGGGCCAACGTTTTTGTAAGCAATTGAATATTTCAGTCAAAAACCCACGTTTGCTGCCTTAAGCTAACAATAATGTGGACGTTGTCTTTAATCAGCAGCTTGTTATGAAGACAAATGTGTGTGAGACACGTACTGTTCATATTTATTGTGCATCATTTCAATTTTAAGATGCATAATATATGCATAATATGCAAGTAGGTATATTACGGACATTTACTCTCCAAAGCTGGCTGTCCGTGACAACAGCGGTGCTTTTATTTTTATTCTTCAAACCAAACATGTGGCATTGTTAGAAAAAAGAAAAGATAATGCCACGAGTTCCCACTGTTAAAAATGAACAATATGAAACTGTGTCTTCATCACAGTCCTCTCTGCATCTCCCCGGGTCGTCAGACAGATGATGAACAAATAGATAAAACTCATCTCTCCTCTCCTCTCTCGCTTTATCCATTCTGTTGCCTCTCTTACTGTTCTCTCCCCTCCTCCTCCTCCTCCTCCTCTCTCGCTCATCCTCCATATATCTGAAGAAATCTCTGAAGAAATGTCCTTCATAATCTCTTTTTTGCTTCAGGTTTGCTTACACTTACACCTTCAGGCCGGGTGAGTCAGGTGTGACCACAACCTTGGCTCCAAGAACTCCCAAGATTTTACACACACAAACACACACACGCACACTCTCCATGTCTTCTTCTCTTGCATGTACGTGTGTGTGTGTGTGTACTTGTGCAGGTAGGTATGCCGGGCATTTTCAGGTCTCATGATTGTTGGAATGACATCGATGCTGTCAGTTTGAATCAGCGTGTTGTGAACACCCATTCCCCCGCCACAGTCGGTTTGTATGTGCACACACACACATGCACGCTCCTACGTGCAGTGTTACATGGAAACATGGAGGAATATTGAGAACCATTGTAATGTGTTTTGAGTGTATTGCGATGCATAAGCATACGGTGTTCAACAGGAGAAGCTTTTAATAATCACCACTGGTGTGGCGAGCACTGGCGGAGATCCCTTCTGCCCTTCTTAGATCCCCCTGTCCTTGTCCTTTATTTTCATTTATTCATGCCTCCTATCTCCACGCATACCGACACACACACACACACACGCACACATTTTCCCACCTCCACCCTCACACCACAGTGGCCTCTGCTTGGCTCTGCTTGCTACTTTTCTTGCATGTCTGCCTGGATGTTTGGATCGATAAGAGCCGGCTGCGTAATAGAATTAGGCTCTAATGGAAAGTACAAACTAGCTTTCTATTTACTAAATCCCTCCAGGGGGTTCTGGGTAGGTAAAGAGCAGACTGTGAAATGAGACTGTCGTGGCGATGCATGTGTGTGGCTTTTGTACGTATGGTTATTTGTTTGCGTGTGCGCGCGTGAGGAGACGAGAGAAGCTGTAAACAGACTTCACATCAAGTCACATTGGTTTAGCTTCTCAGTGGCGAGGTCAAAGGACCATTCTGTGGGTGATGGTGGTGACTGGTGGACAGAGAGAATTCAAATGCGTGTTTTTTGTTGTTGCATTTTTGAATGCAAACCGTTTTGGTTTCAATTTATTGTGAAGTTTTGAGGAATGTTAAAACAGCAGCTTGTAACTTTTGCTTTCGTGAATTGAAACCATGTATGTTCTGTCAGGCTTTGTCAGGCAATACTATCAAACCTCACTGAGGGACTGTTTGTGTGTATATAGCAGTAGCACAAGGCCAGGGGGCAAAAAGCAATTATCCCATCAAATTGCTGCAACAACTGTGTGGTTTTTTTTCTTTTCCGCCAGTATTTCCTCTCTGTGTTTTCACTTAAAATCTATCACTTCCTGTGCACAGTACACAGGAAAGTTGCTGGGCGACGCTAGATCCAAACACTGCAATAATTCCAAACACAGAGAGAGTCACGATCAGGGTCGCGTGACCTCATTTAACAATAGTTTGTATATAAGAGACATTTGTTAACATTTAAAAGTTATGCACTAGCGTAATGTAGCGTTTTGCACTTTATTGAACACCAGGTTCAATAAAGTGCAAATACAACTGCAATCACTATGTAAAAATAAATAAACACAACACTGACAGCAGTTAAGTATTACAATGCGCATAAAACATATTCTCAACCTTTTTTTTTGTTACAAAGTCTTGTTTGTTTTTACTGTCAGTGCATTAACAGCCCAAGAGATTATGAGGTTACATTCACAGCAGCTGAAACCTGACAGGAAGCAATTAAAAGCAATCAAATTTGAAATATTGTATATTACAATTATAACAAACCACTGTGCTGCCAAAACACAGAACCATAACAACAAAAATTAATAAATAAAATCACATTTGGGGTTTAGTGGAAGCAGAGAACTGCCAGATTTGAGGACACACCCCTGTTCAATGTGACCATTTAAAAAAAAAAATAAATAAATAATGGAATGTGTCTTCTCTGCTCTTCTTTCACCTGAGACATGACTGATGTGAAACACGCCCACAGACCCAGAGACATTCACAGATGTCGAAGGTGAACTTATGTCCAGTCCACTGGGATTTTTAATGTTTAATAAGAACAGAAGGGACAGCAGGTTTCAGTTGGATAGGCATGTATATATGTGTGTGTGTGTGTGCATGAGGGAGAGCGATAGTAAGGGTGTGTGTGTGTGTAGTGAGGAATCATTAAAGCTGAACCAAATATGTCATGTCACATTAAGTCATCTTAAGTCAAAATTACCGCAAATATATTTGCCTGCCTGAGTGAGTGTGAGTGAGTGTGAATGTGTTCTCATGTGGTCATGGATGTTTCCGACAGTTTAGACTGAACAATGCTCGACGTCTTCCCTTTATCTATACACTGAGAGGCCGAGAGCAGACTAGACATAATTAACTAACACTCACAATTGGTTAGTACCCTATATCTCATTCCAGCCGGCTCAAAGGCTCTGTTACATGTGGCATCTCTATGGAAACCAGCCTCCATCAAAGTGGTCATCCAGGCTGACACACATGGTTTAAGTCTGACATGACTTTTCAGACATTTGCAGGAAGTCTTTGAATTTGTATTTAGCCTATATGACAATATAGAACAAGCCATTGTACATGATGATTGCTTATAATATAATATAATATAATATAATATAATATAATATAATTTACTATAATATAATATAGATCAAATCAAAGCCAGAGAAACTACATGTCATAATACATTTATTTTTGCCTCAGTTGAGTAAACTGGGAGGTGGCCATGTTTGTTAATACAAAAATCTACTGCAGCTATAAAAAAAGGCAGACAAAAAAAAGAAAGGAAAAAAAAAAGACCATGAGTCATGATTGTTGTGTTACTTCCCCGTCTGTGTCTCCGTGTCACTACATTGCGGAGCTGTGATGCCACGCGGTGTGACATGAAGGGACTTGATATGATGGATGGGATGTGACACTGGTGACTTGATGCGCCATGATGTGATGCGGCGCAACATGATGCTACAATTCACATTTGCATATCGTCTCCCACACGGTTTTGTGATTTAATGAGTGTCGTTACACTGTCATGACAAAGTGGCTCTTACCAAAAAAAGCTGCCTAAATTCCAGGGGGACTAACTCAGAGCCAGTGTCATATCTGTTGTTAATCGTATTCAAGATAAAAAAGAAGAAGTTTGTAGCTTCTTTATTTATCATTAAAACACACAGGGTATACCTCGCTTTTGTGTCTTTGTTCTCCCTGCTAATTGCCTGACCCAAGCAATGTATTCCCTCATAAGCGCCAACCGTACAGACTCAGCAAATATCCCCTTCTGTTCCAAGTGTGCGCTCCCTAAACCTCAATTATTCACAACTTATGAATAACGCACTTCACCTCAAGCTGGCACGAGGGGGTATTTTTGCACATGGAGCCTTGAATTAGTCATAACCTCACAATGGCAAAACATACAATTTTCATGCCTCCAGTATTTTCTTTTGTGAAGTAAAAGAAAAAGTGCCATAATAAGTATTTTGCTGTGAATACACGCTGAGAGTGTTGAAAAGTTAACCCACGTGCTTACTCATCAAACCGAGGTGGCGTTCTGCTCTCAGTGTGACTCACCTGGCACGTGAGGGAATGCAGTCATGTTTAATTGATCAGAAATGTCTGCAACCTCTTGTATCGTGTGTGGCTCAGCATTATTTTCTAATGATAAACAAAGTAAAAGACATTTCAGCTTTTGGAGCACACTGTTGTTATTGAAACAGTTGTAGGGAAATGAGCAATGAACAGCAAGATATAAAGTGCAGAAAGAAGAAGAAGGAAGTTAAAATATTCCATCAAATCACTGGAAAGTCATCAATAAATGATAGAGTTAAATTTTAGAATGTCCAACATCAATCTGACTCTAAGGCACAGTCACTGGAGTTGAACAAATAACCATCAAATAAGCTGCTACTGGCCTTTTTATACATATTATTATACTATACGTAGGGTTTGACGTAAGATCAATGTGAGAGTTTTACATCCCCTGAGGTCAAGAAGAGGGGGTTATATTCTCATAACCACGAATGACAATCATTTAGACTATAGAAAAACTGAAAAAAGTTCAGAGATAATAATAAAAGTGGAGTTGGTGAGAAGGTTGACCCAGTGCACTGACCCTCATAGGAACAATTTAAGGCAGATAAATGGACAGAACAAGAGATTTGAGTTTTTTCAGCACGCTGGACAGTTCCACAAAGATCCGCATGCTTGTGGAGCTGTCCGTGGTGCTGAAAGAAGAAAATACTATCAATACTCGCTCACGTTGGCATTTACTATGTTAATCATTACACATATGGGATGGATTTTGAGCCAGTGGCCCCTGGGCACAAATGGTCATGTTGTCATGTAAGCAATTCTCCCAGTTAAGGCTGACCATGTGCTTTTTTTTCTAATCGTAATGTTATTTTTTTTATTACTTTATTTGACATAGGGCCCCACCGTCAAGACATCAGGGGTGAATAACATAGCCTAAGGACCCCTATAAAGGCATCACATAATAATCAGTGTTATTTGGCTGAGGGGCCCCTCCAGATATACAAGGGGTGAATAATATAAAGTGTGATATATGATTGAGGGGACCTGTTAAGATATAGCAACGTAACCAGTGTTAAGTGGCTTCAGGGCCCCCATTAAAATATTGGGATGAATAATGTAGTCGTGGAAATACTGGGAAAGTAGCTCAGAGGCTTGGCCTTCAGGGCCCCCTGAGCCCTTGGGCCCGGTAGCAGCGTTCAATCATCCGTCCTTACACACACACACACACACACACAGACACACAGACACACAGGTTTGCACAGATATTCTTCCAGGGCACTGCATTGACTTCCATTTATTTGTACAGCAATTATCCCTATAACATTCACCATAACTTGATGCTTATGAAGTCCTGCCTCAGGTGTTGGTCACGATGAGGACTACTGGTGCAGTGTTCATGACAGAGCAGGTGTACAGGAGTGTGTTAACAGCAGGATCTGCTGTGTCCTCTCCCCCCCCCCAAAAAAAAATCCCACAAATGGAAGTAGCTCATGCATCTTTTGTGTTCACGCTGTGGTGATGCGTTCGCTTGTCCGATCTCCTGAAGACATGAGACGCTCAGCCTGATTGTCCACTGCTGTGTGTGTGTGTTTAAGCGTATTGTCTGTGTGTGTGTGTGTGTGTGTGTGTGGCCACTTACAGTATGTCATGTTACTCTTCTCTCCTTACAGTGCATCACAATGTTATAAGAGTATAAGGCATGACATGCCTCATCAACTATTTAACGTGCCATACACCATTTTCCCACACACACATACACACACATGCTCGACATTCATGACTCGAGGGGACATTGCATTGACTTACATTCATTTCCTGGAGACTTACTCTAACCTTAACCACAATCACTACTGACCTAATCCTAACCCTGACCCTAACTTCAACCTAACCTTATGTGACCGGGACTAGGATTACTTGTGTATGACAACGCCACTCTCTTTAAAGGGGAGAGACCCTGGACTACACGCAGTGTGACTAATTTACAGCAACCACTCCCCACTCAGGTTAATACCTATTAGGGCAAGGACAAGCAGAGGCTCTTGAAGTTGTACAAAAATAAAGTTTATTTTAACAATATCCTCTCAACAATAAAATCAATACTTTTGTATTTAATAAGGCTGATACCTAGAGTTGGACACACACATAACCAGGTGAATACTGTTATGTATTTAAAGGTTCGAAGGCACTGCACACTTCAAAGACACTGCACACTTAAAGGTTCAAAGGCACTGCACACTTAAACAGCTCAAAACACTGTATACTTAAAGGTTCGAAGGCACTGCACACTTCCAGAGCAAACATTAAATTGTAGGACACCATGGAAAGGTGGATGGTCACAACTATCAAGGTAAACGCAACAAAACAAAAATGGAGACACTAATTATAAGGATTTCTGGGAGGAGAGAACAGTGGCTGCCCTGCCGACGTGTGTCGCCAGTTCAGCCTGCTTTGAGCTAAGCTGTAGCGCATCCAGGTAATACAGTAGATGACTGGGACAGCTAATGCTGCTTGTCATAAAGTGCTGATGGTTAATATCTTAAACTGCTACGAGGTAAGGCCTACAGGTACGAGGTACAATGCAGTTTAACCCTCATGGCACCAACCGACACACTCTTTTCTTCTCAGACCTGCGACGCCGGCAACAGGAGCATGGACGAGGGTGAGCTACGAGAACAAACGTGGACTTGCAAAGTCCCGCGAGATCCTAGTCTCATGTACTGTGAGGCTGCTGTTGCTAGGTTCCCCACCTGGTGACCTGGGTCCTAGCGTCCCATATGTTACATACACCCCCACTTTAAAAGGTCGCCGTCCCGGTGACATAACTCACTTTACTTAGCAGGAACATTAGTCTCGTGGCCTGTGTGCTAAAGGGTCTGGGGGCCGTTGGGCTAGGGGTTGGGGTAGACGGAATGGGTTTGAATGCTGCCCAGCTGTGGTTCGGTGGGAGCGTCGTATCATCTCTGGTCCCAACAAGAACTGGAGGGCTGTTTCTGGCCCTTCAGGAGAGGGTGGATTGCTCTCTGGGAGACCTGCAGGTTCTTCCATGGACACAAGGCCAGTCTCTGGGGGCTGGGGGTCTGGGGCTGGCTCCTGTTCGGCAATAGAGCTAACGTTACAGGGGGAGCTGATGAAACCTGACAGAAGGCTGCTGTTGCTGTCCTCATCCTCGCTAGCGTTTCCTAAGGGGGGGGTTTCATCCCTCTGTCTGGGGGGAGGGGGGGCCACTAGTGGTTCTGAGACCAGCACGCCTCTCTCAGTGATTGGTCTTAGTTCAGAGCGATGAACAGTTTTCTGCTGTTCTGGGTTGGATCGGGACTGGATCTTGTATACTGTACCGACATTATCCAGGCATTTCACCACTTGGTAGACTGTTGATTCCCAGACATCTTGGATTTTTCTACGTCCTAGTACATGGTTCTTCCGATAGACCAGAGTGCCAACTGGAAGGATGGCTGTGGTTGTTGGAGGTTGGCGCTGCTCTCTGGCTGTGGCAGCTGCCTCCAAATGCTTTTTAGCTGCCACATACACAGAAGCCAAGTGCTCTTGATGCTTGGTGACCCAGTCATCTGGTGTGATTGAAGCTGGCTCCTCATCCGCTTGCCCCAGTAGTAGGTCAACAGGTAGCTGGGGTTTCTGACCAAACATCAGTTCGTATGGTGAATGACCTGTTGACTGGTGGACTGTTGTATTGTAAGCAAACACCAACTGGGGGAGCAATTGAGGCCATTTTCGCTTTTTCTCTCCTGGGAGGCAGCGCAAAAGATCAAAAAGGGTTCGATTAAACCTCTCGCATTGTCCATTTCCCTCTGGGTGGTAAGGGGTCGTCCTGCTTTTTGCAATCCCATACAGCTGGCAAAGGCGTTTGAGTAGTTCACCTTCAAAGTTGCGGCCTTGGTCCGAATGAATTCTTTTAGGCACTCCATAGGTGTAAAACCATTTTTCCGTGAGGATTTTAACAACAGTATGGGCCTTCTGGTCCGATGTTGGATATGCTTGAGTGAATTTGGAGAAAACGTCGGTCACGACCAAGACATGCTCTCTCCCATCACTGGCTCTTTCCAAGGTGGTAAAGTCAATGGCAACAACCTCTAAAGGTTTGGAGGCCGTCAGATGTCCCATGAATGTCCGGACTGAGGGCCGCACTGCTTTGGCAATGATGCAACGTTCACACTCTTTGCACCACTGGTCAATGTCTGAACGCATATTTGGCCAGTAGCATCTTTCTCTGACCAAGGCTGTCGTCCTTTCTGCCCCCTGGTGGCCGTGATTGTCATGTAAACTGGTCAGTACTTCTACTTGTAGTGCTTTTGGTAATAGCAGCTGGTGAACTGTCTGTCGGCTTGGGGGCATCTGTACCTCTCTGTAAAGCACATTGCCCTTTTCCTTGATTCTCCTCCATTGTCGGACAAGCTCCAAAACCTGGTTGGGTTCTCTAGACCGTTCTGCTCTGTCTGGGGGGCGTCCTCTCCTCCAGTAGGGGAGAAATGCTTTGACCACTGGGTCTGTGGCTTGCAGGGCCTGCAGATCAGCCTTCTCCCGCACCGGAGCTGCGTCCACTGCCATGACGTTACCAGTGAGCTGTGGTTGTGTGGGAGAGTACTTTTTGGAGCCAGTCGTTTGTGATGGAATGTTAAAACCAGACACGATGTCAGAAATGGAATGTACGGCTGGGGTGTTCGGTTGACGGGAAAGGGCATCAGCATTACGGTTGGCTGCTCCAGGGCGGTATTTAATGTAAAAGTTGAAACTGGCCAATTCGGATGCCCACCGTTGCTCTACAGCTGCTAGCTTGGCCGTCTGGAGGTAGCTCAGGGGGTTGTTGTCTGTGTACACGGTGAAAGCTGTCCCCAGAAGGTATTCCCTGAACTTTTCTGTGATGGCCCACTTCAAAGCAAGGAATTCTAATTTCATGGAGCTGTAGTTTGACATGTTTCGTTCACTTGGTCTAAGCCCCCGGCTGGCAAATGCGATTGGCCGACGGGCTCCATCCTGTTCTTGAGCAAGTACTGCACCCAGGCCCTGGTGGCTGGCATCCACTTCTAGGATAAAGGGCTTCTTGAAGTCCGCGTAGCCAAGGACAGGAGTAGTGACAAGCTTGTTTTTAAGTGTCTGAAATGCTTTTTCACATGACTCACTCCACTGTCCTTCCAACTTGGCACTGACCTTTGACCTTGGTTTTTTCTTGCTTCCTTCTAGCTCTCCAACCAGTCGATGAAGCGGGGCTGCATGCTTTGCGAACCCTTCTACAAAACGCCTGTAGAAGGAGGCAAAACCCAAGAAGCCGCGTAATTCAGTGACGGTGGATGGGCGCTTCCACTCTGCCACTGCCCTGGTCTTCTCTGGGTCGGTTGCCACACCGGCAGGGGAGATGATATGACCAAGGTATCGCACCTCCCGCTGAAAAAAATGGCATTTAGACATCTTCAGTTTCAGGTTATGCTGCTGGAGCCGACTCAGGACCATCTCCAACCGCTGCAGGTGTTGACTGAAGGATGTGGAGAAAATTATGATATCGTCCAAATACAGCAGCAATGACTGAAAACTCTGATCCCCGAAGATACGTTCCATTAGGCGCTGGAAAGTTCCTGGCGCATTACAAAGTCCAAATGGCATTCTGTTGAACTCGAAGAGGCCAAACGGGGTGCAGAATGCCGTCTTCTCTTTGTCTCTCTCTGACATTGGCACCTGGTTGTATCCACTTGCCAAGTCGAGCGTTGAGAACCATTTGGCACCAGTAAGAGCATCCAAAGATTCTTCAATGCGCGGCAGCGGATATGCGTCTTTCCTCGTCTTGGCGTTGAGTTGTCGATAATCGACACACAGCCGGATGTCACCACACTTTTTCTGGACAACTACGATGGGGGAGGAGTAAGGGCTGGAGCTCACTCTCACAATCCCTCCCTGTAACAGTTCTTGTATGTGGGACTTGACCAGTGAAAATTGAGATGGGGGGAGACGGCGGTACCGCTGGCGAACAGGGACGTCATCCATCAGTGGGATCTCGTGGTAGATCAGGTCAGTACAGCCCAAATCCCCATCATCCAGGCTGAATGCGTCTCGGTACTTTGTCAGCAAACTCTTGGCTGCTTGTGCATCATTAACAGGGAGATCGGGCCAATTCAGTTCACTCAGGCCAGGGAGGGGGTGGGGGGAAGAGGCCTCTACTGCCGTAGACTGGATGAATACCACCTGTCGGCCTTCGTCCTGTGTCTGCTCTTCCACCTGTACAGCCTGGGAAGAGGGATGTAGATCGGCCAAATGTAACGTCCCCAACACTGTTTTTGACCTCAGCCACTGGTCTTCCTCACCAACATTAACAACAGGGATGTTGACAGTTCCTCTGGAAACAGTGAGGAGGGCGCTAGATATGAGCAGGTTCATGGGTAACCGACCTTTTCCATAGGGCAGAGGCTCCAGCAATACAGTACCAAGGGCTGGGCCTGGGCCTTGGTTGCAGGTGGCCTGGACGAACTGTAGGGAGCCCGCTGGTATCCGGATTGCCGGTCCCGGTGGTGTCACAGCCTCCCCTACATGGCCGGTCTGCAAGAGGCGGTCCATCTGTTGGTACTCTGACAATGCACGCCCCCATTCCCTCTCAGCTTGTTTTACTAGAGGAGAAGAAAAGAGATTGTCACCATGTTCCCTGAATAATATAGAGTAACAGCCACTGATAATGTTCATTCCCAACAGACCAGGTACTACAGTTTTCCTTTGTTGGGAAGCTGGATCAGGAGGGTCTTTTACCACCAGGATGCCCATCTGTGGAAGGGTGGTGCCGAGGACTTCAACATCTAACTCCACATACCCCAAATATGGAATATCTAATCCATTAGCTGCTGTTAATTTGAGCCAGGTACAAGATTTCAGTTGCTCATTTGTTTGTGGCATCAGATACTGTTCAAAGAAAGCCTGTGTTACAGTAGTTACCATTGATCCAGTATCAAGTAAGGACGGCACCTCCACCCCCCCTACTCTGATCTTTACTACTGGGCAGCGTCCAATTAGCCGGGATGCCAGACTTGCCTGTTTAGAACCCACAAATCCCCCTTCTGGTATCGGGTTCCCAACACCAGAGGGCGCTAGTTTTCCTGCTGCTCCACTGCATTCACTCTTGCTCCCACCCATTGGCCCCGTCCCCGTGATCCCACCCCCCCAGGGAGACCACCCATTTCAACCCGACAAAATCTAGCAATATGACCTGCCTTGTGACACCGCATGCATATTGGTTTTCCATCTGGCTGGAACTGGTATTGTTTTGGCCTGCTGCTGCTGGGGGGATCCTGGGGGCTTGTATAATTAGGGGCAGTGGACGAAGAGCCTAAGTGTTTAAGAATGGCATCTAGCTGTACTTGCTGTTTACGTAAACACTCCTTCAATTCTGCCAGCTCATCACTGGGCCTAGCAGCAATAGCGTTGGTGTCGACATCACCTTGACCTAATCCTGAAGCATTTGAATCACAGGAGTATGCTCGTGCTCTTTGTCCACAAGCAGGGGGCCCTCGCTTTTCCCATTTGATAGCTGCATTACGTACATCTTTGAAAGAATAGTTAGGATGTTGCCGAACCAAGTGGGCCAATTCACGCTGTAATTTGGGGTCACGTACGTTTTCAATGAATGTGTCACGAATCACCAAATCTGAATTTGAAACCCCCCTTGGATCTTTACTTTCAAGTAGTTCCATCAAATGCAACAAAGCATGGGAAAACTCACGTATGGACTCATTATCCTGTTGCCGGCGTTGAAAAAATTGTCTCTGTAAGCTCACATATGTTTGATCACACCCAAAATTATCAAACAGTATTGTGAAAATAGCCTCTGGTGTGGCTCTATCAGTTGGAGAGCTAAATTTTACCTCCCGCTTAGCTTCCCCATCTAGCAGATCACAAAGAAATGTTGCTTGTTCAACCTGTGTGTGCTGCACAGACAGTGACTTTTTTGCTTCTTCTACCCAGTCTTCTACAGTTAACCCATCCTGAGCTATATCTCCTGAAAACCGTGGACATTTCCTCTCTCTTGGTGCATACATGTACACCCGCCCCGTTGAATCACTACTGACATTATTAGTTACTACACGGCTAGATGGCCCAGGGGCCTCTACATTTACTGTTCCGTTTCCCCCATCTTTGAGTCTATTATTTTCTGCTTTTAGTTGCTGAACAAGTTCAGTCAAGGCTCTGATTTGTTCCTCTGATTCAGACATTTTAATTGACTTTCTCAAAAAAACAAAAAAAAAAACACACCCAACAATCAATTCTTGGACATGGGTAAGCGAACCCCCCCCAAGAATAATGTCTTTGTCCACTGTGTTTGTAAAACGCTGGTGGTTCGGTGTTGCAGCTAGAGGGCGGTGTTGCAGCTAGAGTGCGGTGGATGTCCTCTTGGGCAACCACTGTCCTCCTCCTCCACCCCCAACCTTTGCTACCTTAGTGCCTCCAAATAAATTAAAAAAAACAAAAACAAAACACACACAAAAAAAAAAAAGCCTCCGCTGTCCTGCCGACAACGCCAAATGTGACCGGGACTAGGATTACTTGTGTATGACAACGCCACTCTCTTTAAAGGGGAGAGACCCTGGACTACACGCAGTGTGACTAATTTACAGCAACCACTCCCCACTCAGGTTAATACCTATTAGGGCAAGGACAAGCAGAGGCTCTTGAAGTTGTACAAAAATAAAGTTTATTTTAACAATATCCTCTCAACAATAAAATCAATACTTTTGTATTTAATAAGGCTGATACCTAGAGTTGGACACACACATAACCAGGTGAATACTGTTATGTATTTAAAGGTTCGAAGGCACTGCACACTTCAAAGACACTGCACACTTAAAGGTTCAAAGGCACTGCACACTTAAACAGCTCAAAACACTGTATACTTAAAGGTTCGAAGGCACTGCACACTTCCAGAGCAAACATTAAATTGTAGGACACCATGGAAAGGTGGATGGTCACAACTATCAAGGTAAACGCAACAAAACAAAAATGGAGACACTAATTATAAGGATTTCTGGGAGGAGAGAACAGTGGCTGCCCTGCCGACGTGTGTCGCCAGTTCAGCCTGCTTTGAGCTAAGCTGTAGCGCATCCAGGTAATACAGTAGATGACTGGGACAGCTAATGCTGCTTGTCATAAAGTGCTGATGGTTAATATCTTAAACTGCTACGAGGTAAGGCCTACAGGTACGAGGTACAATGCAGTTTAACCCTCATGGCACCAACCGACACACTCTTTTCTTCTCAGACCTGCGACGCCGGCAACAGGAGCATGGACGAGGGTGAGCTACGAGAACAAACGTGGACTTGCAAAGTCCCGCGAGATCCTAGTCTCATGTACTGTGAGGCTGCTGTTGCTAGGTTCCCCACCTGGTGACCTGGGTCCTAGCGTCCCATATGTTACACTTAAAACATATCTTCACCTTAAATTGTAGTCATTTACGTTATGGGGACTTGCTTTTTGTCCCCACAAGGAAGACAAGTGCCCATAATGTGACTGTGTAAACAGGTTTAGGTCCCCACAACATTAGTAATACCTGGACACACACACACACACACACACACACACACACACAGAGAGAGAGAGCGAGAGAGAGATTTGCTGCCATCACAAAAACACGTTCAAATGGAAACTAAATAAATGAAGGTGTTGCCACATAATCAGTAGCGTGACCTCCAATCAATCAGCATTCTGTTACTTCTCCCCCGGGAGCCTGTTTTTCTGTTGCTGCCCGTTTGCCCCCCCACACACACATCTCTCCCTCTCTCCCCCCCCCGTCTCTCTCGCTGGGGGAACTCTTCACAGCCAAAAGACGAGGTTTAAGACGCGCTTCGCGAGGACAAACTAAGAAGCACCTGGACTGTGCGAATAATCAGAGAGGATGTCCACTTTTCTGAAGTGAAGGACATTTTAAAGCTTTCCATTTCCCGGGTGAAACCTCCGTGGGATATTTTGGCTGAGTGGAGAGTCTGGATTGACAAATGCGCGTCCCATTCGTCGCATATTCCACTGGGATCAGGATGAGGTGAAACCGAGAATCTCATCGATTGTTTGTTTGTTTTTTGTTGGTATTTTCACACCGCAGGTGATTAACTGTTGGGACTGTTTTTTTGTTTTTTTTCAAATCTGTCTCGCCTGTTCTGTTTTGGCACAGCGCGTGGGAATAACAAGTTGATATTTGGAAACCGTGTCCGGGAAATGACAGAGATGTTCCTCGTGCCGTTTTTTGTGGGGACCAAAAACACGGGCACCATGTTCAACAACGATAGTTCGGACACATATCTCCTTCCTGCTCCGTAGGACTTTCCTTCGCAGCGTGCTCTGTCAACGTGACCGTGATGGGGAACGAGAGGATCCAAATCCCTTAGCGCATGAAGTGGAGCCCAAATGATTGATTCTTTTTGTCATTTACTGTCCCGAAATTGTCGCGTAGAATAAAACTTATCTGGTACAAGGAGCGCAGGGAGAATTGCTGTTTGATTTTCCACCTGGCTGTCCGTGGAAATGTGAACCCAGTGGAGACCAGTGCGCGCCACGCAGAGTCGCCAAGGCTGCAACGCACAACCCAATTTTCCATCGGGGGGAACCAGGCTTTGCACCGCGGCACCGCGTTCTCTCGCCTCCTCGTGCTTCTTTTCCATCAATGGCCAGTGGATACTGATTCTCCGTGGTGTTCACCGGCCAGATGCGTCACCGAGGGCGAGACAGTGGCTGTCCTGTTCAGTAAATCCTGGACACACCTTTTTTAATGTCAATCAAGGTAAGTTTGGCCTATTTCCATGTCTAGTTCACAGCACGTTACTGTTGGTCCTGATGTTGCGTGGTTTAAAAAAAAGAAAGAAAAAAAAAAAGCAGACATAAATGTATCCAATAGACCTGTAGCCTCAGTGATTCGAAAAGTAACATTTTTTCCCTTCAGGTTAAGTAATGTGGAATATTCTCAGGTATATCTACATTTTCTTGAACTGTTTGATTCTGATATTTAAGAATGTAGATTCTTCTCAGGATAAGTTTATATTACCTTGGACAAAATCAACATCACATTGACAGTTCATTGTTTTCCTCCACAAAAAAACTGTATAACCAGCAGACATCCTCACATTTTCATCACTATATTAATGACACTGGACAGTTTTTCTTCCACATGCACTCAAGCACACAAAGTTTTCAGGGCCTGCTGTGTTTTATCTGAGGCACAAGATAAGATAAGGAGTGATGCAGCGAGACATCTATGAGATTTGAATGTGTGAGCTGGATTTTTTTTTGATACTTGCAACGAGAATAAATCCATGGTGCAAACATCTGACCAAAGAGAGTATCATCTTGCTGGAGTGACCGCTCCCCTCTCTCCTTTTCCTCTCCTCTCATGCACTCATTATTTGGTTATTTAAAGGCAGAGGGGCATTTGTTGTAATGTACATTTCCATGTGGCAAAGACTGTTCTTTGAGTCATCCTCCCTCTCTACCAGTCGTGTGCCTGCATTTTGTTTCTGGGAAAATGCACTGCACCCATTTTAATTGACTCCGCATTAAAACTGCCATCTTAAAGTCTATAACACGGTATAATTGGATCACACACAGACAAACCCATTGTCCCCGTGTTCCTCTCGGCTGAGGAGGAATATGCCGTATCCACCATCCGTAAATAAATCTTTTTGTGCAGCAGTTTGACACGTCGCTGCAGAGCGAGAAGCACCTGGCAGTTATGTGTTCTGTGAACTCTGAACCTTGGAACAGAGTGTCAATAAGTCCCCCCCCCCCCCCGCCTTTCCTTCTATTGACGTTAATGGTGTCTAACCTCAGGCTGCTGATCAGAGGAGTCTCATGTTGATTGATGCAGTTACGAAAGGTGCAGTGTGCAATAATTAGTGACATCTGTCCGTGTGACCCAAGAAAGGATGTTGCCCTTGGTTTGTGTTGTAATGTTTTGCTTTAAGACGCGAACCGCGCTGTGGTTGGTTTGTCCGTTTAAGATGCTACTGAAAGACGATGAAACAAGATGGTGGCCTCTGTAAAGCAAGGCCCTGCCTGGTGCTCCACATCTTTCATACACTCAGGCTTATTTTAAGGCTACAAATACCAAACAAATATTATTGAAAATTGAAATATTGAAAAACTCATACAAACACACCTATGGTTAGTTAGTGTGTTTACGTTAAACCCTCATACCCCTTAGTGCTCAAGCGGCACAGATCTGTACCGCAGGTGCACCCATGGTAAATTGCCGTGGGAATAATACACATGGGGGTGTGTCACATATTCAGGCTTTAACAAAAATGCATTTGTTTTCATCTTCTTACGTGTTGTTGCGTCTTAGTTGTGATTCATTTTATATCACATTTTCAGTAGTGATGTAACGTAGCAGTAATTGTGCAGAAGTCACAAAATTAGACCGTTTTTCTTTTCTTTTTGTTCATAAAAAAACGAGCCAAGCAAACTTTGAACTGCGACGTAGTTCCAAATGTCACAGTTTCAATCCGATTTTAAAGATTTAGAGTACTTTTTGCTCAGGTGTGTTTATATAGTTGGTGGAAATTTAATCAGATTGCCTAGGTTGTGCTGAAAATAAGGATATATGACACTCTATAGTGCATATTCTGTTTATACTGTATGTTTAAACATAGTAATGGAAAAAAGAAAAATGCTCTGTGTTCTAAGGGTTAAAGTGTTCGCATCTAATGCTCAATCTTTTAATTTCATATTACAGTAACATTACAATAGAGCCACGTCACAGTTGACGTCACAATTGTTTCCATCAGCTCAGTAAATGACTCTGTATGTAGATTTAATCTCATACGTTGAGTAAAAACTGCCTTTCAGTGACAGCAGTGACAGTGAAATGTATAATTCTGGAAAAAGATGTGTCACTTTATGCACACAAAGCAACACTCGCTCGTGTCCTTCAGTCTCTCTCGCACCGCTTTTGTACAGTCAGGCTCTTTGAAAGTAAGAGACCGGAGAGAAACTCATTTTGTGCTGCTGTTAAAGAAAGAAAGAAACACAGGATGAGTCAATGCAAAAATCGTTAATGAACACAGGGAGGAGCAATGCACGCGGATGAATGACACACCTTTTATAGACCAGGGTTAAGGTTTGTTCGCGTGATAGAAAGAAAAAAATCCTTTTTGTGTATACACCAACACACACACACACCAGTATTATGGCTCACTGCAGGGGGCAGAATGGGGACATTTATAGTTGTTTTGGAGCAGTGGCTCACAATGACCTGAGACTACCAGGGGGTGTCACACAAATAGAGGAGGAAAATGTGTGAATAAAAATGAGAGTCAGGGATGTAGGTGGAAATAGACACAGACGAAAGAGAAGATGAATTGACAAAACAGAAAAGACTGAGAAGAGAAGGTCCAGAATCGAGACAGAGGGAAGACATGCAGTCATGGCGAGGGGGGCAAAGGTGAAACAGGAGGATGTAGTTGAGAAGGTATCGAGGTGAAGATGGCGAGGGTGACAGGGAACGAGGAGAAGACACGGACGTGAAAATGACAAAAGCCTTGTGGGAGCACAGTGAGGGGAGCGGGCCCGCAGTGAATGCATGTCATTTCTTTTTTCAGTTTAGCCAAACGATCGGTTTATGCTCGACAACTGTGCGGCGAGGGCAGCCACATACTGTGCCATGAGAGCCTCCCGTGAAGGCCAGACGGAGTGCGAGACAGAGAGAGAGACAGAGCATCAGAGGGAGAAGAGGTTGGGAAGCTGTGACTGTCGATACTCTGTGATCGAAAAACAAAGATGGAGGAGATGTGATGGGCGGAGGGACAAACACCAACAGGGAGCTTAAACAGAGGCAATGAAAGAGACGCGGAAACTTAAAATGAAAATGACAACGAGGAGGGAAAACAGACCTTCATCGTTCGTCAGCATGTCATATTTAGAGAAAGTGTTTTAAAACAGGGAGACCTGACCTCAACCATCATCTCATTCTAACCCTAACCCTAAAACCAGGTCTTAATCTTCTAAAAACCTGCTAAAGTTGTGTGGACCAGTCACAAATAGAGGTGTGACAATTGGTCCACACTACGTATTTAAGACACATACACACACACACACACACACACATACACCAAGTGATAGTTTCCTTTTTACACCGCAAGCAAGAAATCACAATTACACATGCAGCTACTCAGGTGAGTCACATTAACTCAGCAATTGTCTCACATTGGAGCCATAAAGGCAGTTAAAACAATGGATGTCAGAGGTTTAAAGCACAATTCAAAGGCCAGATATATAAAACATACAAACCCTGTCGTTATTAAGAGTATTTACTGAGGCAGGGGGCGCAAAGTTAGCAAGTATATGGCAACATGTGCCAAAAGATGTGTTCAAAGGGGAAGAACAGCTGTTGGTTGGACAGACTCCAACTCTTACACAGAACTTGTATACAGAGGTATATGCTGTACTTTGTATATATAAGCTAAGCAAAGTATTTCATGCAACACACTGAATCTCAAATTGTACCTGGTAGGTTTACCAGCAACATTTGAACGGGTTTGTCAGAGTCAGTGAAATTCTGCTGCATAAAGATGTGCTGCATGGCAACACTGCAGTGTAAAGTGTCATCAAGACCATAGAAAAGTGCAATTTACAGTAAATATTGAGCATTTATTTACAACTGAAATAACATATTGTCTCTCTGATGTTCAAAGTAGAGCTGCAACTAACGATTATTTTCATAATCGATTAATCGTTTGGTCCATAAAATGTCAGAAAACCTTAAAAAATGTTGATCAGTGTTCATCAAACCTGCAAATGTCTTGTTTTGTCCACAAACCAAAATGATTCACTTTTAATGATTTCTTTGTTATCCAGAGCAAAGAAATGAAGAAAATACTCACATTTAAGAAGCTTAAACTATCAAAAATCTTGTTTTAATCACGAAAAAAGCTTTGAACCGATTAATCGATTATCAAAATAGTTGTCGATTCATTAAGTAGTCGATTAATAATCGATTCATCGATGAATTGTTTCAGCTCTAGTTCAAAGTGGTTGCTCAGTGTAATAGTGATAGAAAAAAAAAAGACTCATCTGCATTGATATTGATCCGTGATGAGCCTTTTTTATTGTCTCGGCCACTTGGACTTGGAGTTTTCTTGGGAAAAAAGATTCATATGCTTCACGTTCATCTATTTTCTGTGTAATTTAATTTATTCTTGACATGTAGATGTTACAGATTTTGATTATCAGGTCAGACGAGCAATGATGGAACCTCTGAAGTCAGCGATGAGCTAAGTTGAGAGATTCTATTGAAGACGGCTCAGATCTGAGGAGAAGTGAGGCAATGCCTGACATCTGAAGACTTGAGATAGTGTATCAGGTCCAGATGACAGATGCCTTAGTATCTGGAACCTTGAAAAGCACCTCGTTTGTGTCTTATCCTAAGTTATGGCTGTTGATGTATCTGGTTATAAGAATATGTGATTAATTCAACTTAAAGATGGCTGAAGATTAGACTTTTAAAATGAGTTGCGGTAATATTGTACAGCATCACAAAATGTGTAGACGGTTTCACAGCGTGCCAGGGAAGATGTCAGTGTACTGTTTCACACCAGCGTTCACTTTCTCCAGCAACTTCAACAAACTTCTAAAAATATTTCTGCTCATAAGATTGGCTGTGGCTGGTTTCTGTCTGCACTATTTTCTATTGGAAGGATCTCCAGAAAGAATTGCTTTGTTTTATGAGACCCAATATGACATGTTTCAAATTTGCCTTAGCCACAGAGCTGTGCTTATTCAGCGAAACAAAAACTAAAAAAATAAATAAATAATAAAATAGCATCTAAGGGAAGTGAGCAAATTAGATTATATTAAAAAAAAAAAGGTCTTCAGGGGTATGGAGGTTTTAAATTGTAATTATTGGAAAACAGGGTGCTATCATTAAAGCAACTCAAAGTTTTATTAAAAAAACGTATAAATACAGGAAAATTTGAGTGTAACGATCTTACAAAAGAACAAAAGCTGCCCGTTCCCTTGCCTTCTTTTCACTGACAGCAGTGGACGACCACCTAAAAGCTTCAGGACATTTCAAGGACCTGTTCCTGGACCAGCTCTGCTACTTTGCTGAGACCTTCACTGATCACTGAGTTTTATTATCAGCTCGCCAGGTTTTGTGCAATAAGCCTAAAACAAACAATAAATATTCACCATATACTGTTGTCTGTGTAAGAATTGCCTCTGCCTCTCCAGAGTAGGTGGGGAGAGATCATGACTGATAACAGTGCAGTTATGCCCGTTGGAGACAAACCGAATCACTCCTCGTGTGCAAAACTCAAATTATCGCTTACTATTATAGTCTGAAGAGCTGGAATAATATCCTAAAATGAAATTCTGGTGATTTATGCTAATGAAAATATTGTTTTTCCCTTTAAATCCAATCATGACTGGAGTTGAAATCTCTTCATATGACTTCAGGCTGTTTAAACTCATACAATGCACTCGAGCACGACTGCAGACTCGTTTGTGTCGTATTTTTGCATTTTTGCAGGCGATGCTCTGACTTTCACTTGTGTGAGGGCGTGCACACAGCGTGTCCTTACGGTATCACATTTAATCCAGGTGCTCGGGTGCAACAATGGATACCGACCTGCAGACACACTCACGTGTCTGCAGCTAATCTCTGTTGACAGGCAGCAGTTGCCCCGTCACACCACGTCCCAATTATAGACGACTGTATGCTGCACAGCATGTGAGAGCGTGGATTATGTGTGTGTGTGTTTGTATTTAAAATGATGTGTTTGTCGTATCAGGGATTATTGCGCATCCTTTTGAATTCTCCTGACAGGTAATCATTGCTGGTGAAGCTGCAGGTCATGCAGTTTGCTGTCGGATTAGGAATTTAAGGTTAAAATTGTGCAGATTAATTTGAACCTCAGAATTTACCTTTACACAATATTTCAATCCATAAAGTTACTGCGTAGTAGAAAGAGTTTGATTAGTCATATCTTTGTTTCTAATGTCACTGTGCGTATACAGTTGAACACATCACAATGGTTACATTTGAACAGATTTAATACAAAGATACGTTCAGCACAACTAAAATCAGCTATGTGGCATTTTTACATTTTGGTTTTATGGGTTAAAGAAACAACACATAAAGTTTTGTTGAGTTAATGAGTTTCTGAAAGGGCCGAGCCAGGATAGCGGTGTCATCTACTTCCTACTACTACTTTAGACCGTGATGCGATTTTTTCCCCCCTCTTCCTCATAATTGATTTGTTTCTTCGCATCCTTAAGACCTTAACACTGCAATTGAAAATGTATTTTTTAAACATTATCAGTGCAGAGCCAGCATTTCAATTATCATGATTCCTCACTCTTTGATGACACATAATGGTTATTTTATGTCTTAATTTAATACATTTCATACACACTGTACATCAATATTAAGGGGGGGAGGGGGGGGGGTAAATGCAGTCATAGATCTTATGGGATGATTGATGATTGAAGTGAAGCTAACATGCTGCTGGGCGTCGGGCAGCAAAAAAATGCTCAATTGTGTATTAGTGCTTTTTTCTTGTAAAGGCTCCTCTAGAAATAAGCAGTGGTCATTAGCAGCTGCTGCAAATGCTGTGATGCATCACACTGGATTATTGCTGTGTCGTTCTTTATGCATTGTAGCTGTCCATATTAGTGTATTAGTATGTGTATGTTACCCCTCACAGGTGTTGGCTTTAATTTGAACCACAACGCCCCCAGAAGGCACCTCTGTTCTGTTGTACCAGAAACATCCAACCTCACACCTGCTCTTCACATTAATGCTTATCTTGGCACCAAATCTGACACACATTTCCCTCTAAACGCCCTTTTTCTTTTGAAAAAAACCCCAAACTTAAATTAGGACTTAAATGATATTGGATTGATTTATTTTATTTAAATTAGAAAATGTATTTTGATGATTTCAAACCAATTAATCTATTATCAAAATAGTTGACAATTAATTTAGTAATCAATTAATAATCGATGAATTGAGTGATTGTTTCAGCTCTAATACATACATATATTGTGCATGTTGATATATACATATCACAAAGTCATGATAAATGTAGATTGTTTTGTTATAGTGTATATATTATATTATATTGTTATATTATTATTTATCATTATTTATCAGACGTCATAATGCCATTACTTTATCGTCAGACAGTTACATGACTTGCATAACAGCCATTCCATTTGCAAAATAACAAAAACAGTGACGGAACAATTATGACAAATAACAGACAAATGAACATCACAATCAGATCAGAACAAAAAATACAGTTTAGATTACACTTGATCTGGGGTTTAGCTCCGTGTTTAATTTAAGGATTGACTGATGTCTTCAGTCAATCTTCAGTCTAATCCTATTCAGTTATGAAGGCACATACGATCTCTACTCTCTACATACTATATTCCCTCTTAAAAGATGGTATTATTACCCATAGGCTTAACGTGTTACTTTTTTTAGATAGATATGGTAGTTTTTGATATTGGAATCGGACACAAAAAAGTGGTATCAGCCCATCCCGACCTTAAATATGGTCTTTCCAAGATAAGGGTTAGTATTTGTGTGAGCATACCTGGTTAAAATATATTTTAAAATGCACTGATTTGGTTTATCTGTACCATGCAGCCCTAACTTAAATCTTTCCTCTCATACCAACATGCAATTCTCACTGCACTGGCATTTTGGTGTTCATCAGTGCCATATTTGTTGTGATTTAAACATACTGCATTATGTTCGTTGTTGTAATGCTTTGATGTCTCCCTCCCCTACAAAACCTACCGCATTGGTAAACTCTGTCATCTCTCGCTCTTTCTCCCTTGGGTCCTGTGACATACACAGACACATCAGTCCGTCGCGTGCCGCTTCCGCAGCTGTTTTGTCACCTGTCGTGGCTGAGACACCAGCAGAGGTGGCCATCACCGGCCCACTCGACCGTCACTAAGTCATTTTGACGGAGACCACATCCCCGCTGTTCAAAGCCACTCTGCTCCCAGCTGGGTGATGTGAACAAACGGCACCCTCGCCACGAAGGCTGGTGACCTTTTTGGATTCAGAGTGTCATTTCGAGTTGAAATTCCTCGAGGAAATTGTTATTCTCATCAAACATCTGTGGACTTCTGAAATGAGTCTTCTGACTTTACAAAAAAAAAAACAATTTACAGCAACAGCAGTTTCACATTATGATCATTTTTGCACAGAGCGGCACAGGCTGATGGAATTGTGACAATTATAAACTGCACATTAGGATTTCTTTTTGAAATTGGATGCACACCTGCCTGCATCAATAGGCTATACACACATTAGGTACGCTTTGACATTTTGGCTATTAAGCTGTTTTTGGACATGAACTCTGGATAATGTCCAGATAATTTGGTGGGAACATTTTGCTGAGTTAACTGTTCACATGTGACAAGTGAAGCAGGGGACATCTGCTGACATTTGCGCTCTTGCACAGAGTGTGTCCGTTCAATGTCCGGAGAATCTACGTACATGAGTGCAGCGAGTTCAGATATAGAAGAGAAGTCTATGGACTTTAGGCTTCTCGTCTCACTGGGTCACTGGGACTGCAGCCAAACAAACACAGGGACAAATGTGATGGGAGCTGTGGAGATATTTGGCTGGAAGTTATCAGTGGAAAACAGCTTTCTGTTTTTATCTCTTCTCTTTCCCTGTGTGCAGGCCAAATAATATAATGCTGCAACAGATCCAGGAACCCAACAGCAAAATGTCTGCAATTTGATTCAAGTATTTGCCACACAAAGTGGCAGCATTTTGTATTTTGTTTACCTTTAAAGTGGCATTAAATGCTGCCATAAATAAGAGTTGTGTCAGTTGGCAGTGGTATTACAGCTGAGTAAAGATATTTCACAGCGTTTATATCTAAAGCACAAAAAGCTAGTTTCCAACCGGGCCACATTAACTCTCACTGTGAAACGAAATACCTGAGATGACGCCATCAACTCTATGGTTACAGCAGATATCAGCAAATCCTTTCATTTCTGCTCACAGCACAGATAGTTGATTGAAACGAGTGTGCAGATCACAAATGACATGGATCTTATTGAAATAAAAACCAGATTCCATCTTTTTTAATGAAGGCGCAAGATGAACGAGATATCCTTACGAAGATATAACGCACACTGGCTTTGCTCGTCCACAATGCTCCCCCACTCTTTGATAGCGCTGTTCGCTCGGACTCTCACTTCCTTTTCCTTTCACCTGTCACATTAGAGAAGAGACGGTGGCCTCCTATTACTCTGCTCCTGCTACGGCTACAGGTTTCGACTCACGCCTTCAAGGTCACCGCGCTTTGCCAACATGGTTAAGTAGAGTGGGATTTTCACCACAAATGCTTCATAGCCATTACTTGCATGAGCACAAACAAACTAAGAGCTGCAGGGCTGTAAATGTCAGCCGTCACTGACTGTCAGTCTGTTAATACATCTAATTGAGCGTGGACTTTCTCTGTGTGTGTGTGTGTGTGTGTGTGCAAGTGTGAGTGAGATTATAGTTCAGTTGTTTCATCAGTTCATCAATTTAAAATATAATGACATATCATCCTATATATTATAAGTTTTTGTACTATAATTTTTTTTTTTTTTACATCAAATTGTAAATATGTTTTAATTTTGTAATCGGAAATAGGTCATAAATTAGAATAGAATATCGTTGCGCGAACCAATGAAATTCGAATGCAATCCTTGGTGCGACAATAACAAAATCTAAATCTAAAATAAAACAAAAACAATAAAAATAAATGACTAGCAAACACACACACACAGATGTTACCCTTCGTTCATTTTACTTTTTAATCTAGCAATTTATTACCAAATCATTTCCAGAGATGAGACAAGAACGGGCCCTGGAATGTCGTTGGCTGACAAAAATAAAATCAAGAGCGTCTTTTTTTTTATAGTTGTTTCCTATTCTTTAATTGACTGTATCTGAGACTGATGACTGCCACCAATCACAGTGTAGTACTTGGTGATTAACAGCTTGTCAAATCACACATGAAGCCTGATCACTGGGTAACAGTGTAATCCCTCTTATTACATTTAAGCTCTCTCTTCCTAAGTGTCACTGACATGTTACAGTACATTAGTTGAGGCTCATTATGAAGTGGAGTAGAATTATGGATTATGAGTAATGGCTGTGGTCAAACATCATGACACGTAATATCAGCTGGAGAGGACGTTGATGGAGTCTGGAGAGGCCAAGTCTGGGAGGCTAAGTAAATGTGTGTGTGTGTATGTAAAAGAATTATGTGACGTAATCGATCATATGACAGAACAGACAGAGTCACTGAGCAGATTTAATTGAGAGGATGGGTTATTTTTTTGTCATGTGACACAGTAGCTTATGCTTAGATCTATTAATCTGTAACAATTTTAAACTCGATGTACGTTATCCCATCTAGAAAGTCCAGGCATTTAAATCAAGCTTATACGGAAATGAGCATATGCCATAATGTTTCAATTAATACAAAGGAGAAATGTAAGGTTCAAAGGATTCAGGTGTTTGAATTCTTATCTTTCTGGCTCGAATCTCTCCATCTATGGCTTTCTCTCCGCCCCGCTTACCTGTTTGATCTGCTTCTCTCTAATGCATGCCGTGTTTCCTCAGGACCCGAGCGATGGCTGGCAGACATATGGCACGCTTTTGTGGTTGTTGGTGGTGATGACACCGCGGCTCCTTTGAGCACACCGCCTTGATTCATTCATATCCAGCCACTCATAACCCTACAGACCACAAACACACATACACACACACACACCTAAACAGGGAATATATACACATAATAATATACACATAAAATTAAATGCACAGATAACAGCGAGTCAAACACATGCTTAAATGTGTCACGGACACATTTTTTAAGCTCATGGAAAAACACACAAAACTGTGCCAAAGCAGCGCTAACAAATAAGCGATCATCGATGCAGGAATATGTTAATACATTTATACACACCTGCGCAGAAATATAAACATACATCATGCTGCGCACACACGCGCACGCACACACACACACACACACACACTTTCTCTCTGCACGATGTGCTGACACACTGTCCTCTTTCCCCCCAAGGATTCTGGTAATTAGATTCCTACAGGCCAAGTCTCTCAATTTCACTGCGTTTAATTGGAAAACACACACACACACACACACACACACACGCACACACAGAGGGAGAGAGAGGGGGGGGAGAGAGAGACTCCACAGGTCCACGCTTGTTGATCACAAGCCGGCACTGTGCTGCTCTAATAATTAATTTCTACGCTGGCCCCCTCACACGCCTCATTTACCAATCAATCCCTTCTTTGTTTTATGAATTCTATTAAGTTGGCCCCTGTTCTGCCAGGATGAGGTGGAGGGAGAGAGTGAACTCAAGATGGCTGAAGCCTTCTTGTTGCACGGCAGAGTTGAGCTGCATATTTATTAAGAGTTCATGGATGGATGGGCAGCAGCAGCGTGGAGGTGAGCACATGAAAATCCCAATGCTGTTGTCTGTTGAGTGACACTGATTGACACTGACATTTCACCTCGGGCTTTTCTTCAGTGCTAAAAGCTCATGTGCGCCTTAATCCCGAGAGGCATTTGTGTGTGTTTACTGCGGTCGATGAGGACAAAGTGTGAGAACTCGATGCGGAGTTGAATGGAAACATGGAGTATGCAAATTTCACAAAATAAGGTTTTACTCTGTTTATGTATTCATATAGCAGCAAAGGACAATAACAAGGAAAAAAAGATCCCACATATTTTGCAAAACAAAAACAGTAGGAACCGGTCTGACTCTATATCTTCCAAAATGTCAAAACATTCCTATCTGTACAGAATTATTGGTATTGACTTCTCCGTTAAAACTAATGAAATGATTCACTGAAAAAATGTTGAATAAGTGGACAATGGAAGGCTGTGGTGAGGACAGTCTCATCTGCTTCAACCTTAAACTTACATCTTTTACACTTACAGTAATGTATCGTGTGTGTATCTTTGGGGTGGAGTTAAAGATCAGCGATGGACAATGATTATTACTCAGTGTGTGATATCTTAAGGAAATGAGGCAGCATCTGTAGAGTGTGTATTCCACCGGGACCGTGACCAGAGACCATCTGTCACTCGCTAACACACGCGCACAGGCACGCTTATTGTCATAGAACACCTCTGGGGACTTTACATAGCTGTACATTAGTTTCCTGCAGACTTTGCCTGACCATAACCACATCCACTGACAGTAATTGGAGTCATGGGTTTTGTCATCAACTGCAGAAAAACTGTGACCCCACTTGAGTTGTTAGTCTAAAGTTTGTCCCAGAAGTTGCTTATGACAGAAGTAAACACACAGATAGACAGATAAAAACTACATATTGGATAGATAGATGGATAGATAGATAGATAGATAGATAGATAGATAGATAGAGTCTGATATAGGAACTAGAGCAAGCAATTAGGTTGTTTAATCTGTTGTGAATGCAGACAAAAAAAGCTGTGAACTAGACCATGAGCGCTCTCTATTTTTGACAACACCTCTCATCCCTAGAGAAGCAGCAAGCAACCTGGGGCATGCTCACTGCTGCTCACACACACACACGCACACACACACAGACAGAACGAACACACAAAAAGACACACATACTCACACACGTGTGGTTACTCACCTTTTGCATGGTCATGCAAATACACATTATACACTGAATTACTATGTACCCGCAGGTTCTTTCTGTGTTCCAATATGTGCCATGCGAGCTGTGTTAATTTTTTGGTAACTGAAGCCAAATCTGTAAGAAGTGGTGGAGATGCTGTGGGTCACCGACTGAGCAAAAGAGGGCAGTTTTACTCATAGAGCAGTTGTCATACACAAGGGTAAATTCAAGGTGCTGTACAAAGATATGTACAGACAAGACCGAGACAGAACTGTCTTATATGAGTGGACATCATGTGATTTAGAACTGGTGTTGTTCAGACGAAGCCTGGTTGCAGGTGATGTCTGTGAACTTCTCGCTGTATCTGAGTCACTACCACTCAAACTGATAACAACAATGATGATAATGATAATAATAATAATAATAATAATAATAATAATAACAACAATATTATTATTATTAATACAATTTTATTGTAGGTGCCTTTAAAAGAACTCAAGGTCACCTTAAATGCAGGCTTAAAAATATGACAATAATGCATAAAAACGTACAGAGGTTAATTGAATTTTAAATTGCCCATAGGTGTGAATATGAGAGTGAATGGTTGTTTGTGTGTGTGTGTGTGCGTGTGTGTGTGTTGGCCCTTTGATGGAATGGTGACCTGTCCAGAATGTACACCCCAACTTTTGCCCTGTGTCAGCTGGGATTGGCTCCAGTGACCTGCGACCCTCATGTGGAGGATATAAGTGGTAGAGAGTGGAAGTAATACTGCAGCAATAACACGCATGAAGGCGAAGTAAGGTGAAGTAAATATGAGGCTAACAAGAAGAGTGGCAGAGGCAACAGACGCATGTGGTGGTACAGGGTGCGGCAGGTAGGTTCCATAAAAGGTTGCTCTAACTTTAACTCTAAAGACTTGTGAGGAAAATAGAAGCATAGAAAAGTGATATGATTTTTTTTTCCCCCTTTGTAGCTCTCCTTTGAATAAGCCATCACTGGCTGCTGTGTGCTAAAAAGGAAAACCTGCCCAGATGCAAAAAGCTATCACACTGAGGGTTGAAAGCAAAAGACAAAGGAGATGGAAAAAAGATGGGATAGATTGTGAGGCAGGGAACGAGAAATGAAAGAGGAATTAAGAGGTGCAGAGGGGAGGGGACTTGAGAGATATATTGAAATGAGGAGAGACCTTTGAAGATCGGCAGGTAAATCATTCCTTTGATAATTGTATCGGCTTTTTATTGTGGTGGTTAGTAATAGCATTTGTGTGTGTGTGTGTGTGTGTGTTTTCATGCAGTGTGTTTGCATGGGTGTCTTCTTCAGCCTTTCATAATCTGGGGCATGTTAGAAGCAGGCACTGGAGGCTGGAGGGCTTCCTCTAGATCATGAACACAATGCAACAACCCTTGATCTCACATGAACAACATATAATAACTTTAAGCATATAAATATATCACAGCATATATATATATATATATATATATATATATATATATATGTATATATGTAAGTATATGTATATATATATATGTATATATGTAAGTATATGTATATATATATATATATATATATATATATGTAAGTATATGTATATATATATATATATACATATACTGTATATATATGTATATGTTCACACACACACATGATTCATTGTTTTCAGGGGATGATTAATTAATGAAAAATTCATCAGTAAATCCCCCAAAATTCTAAACACTTTTCTTTTCAAACCTTTTCTTTATCCTAATGCAAGATGAAACGGTTTGGGGTCTGTGGTTAGGAGGCTGAGTTAGCTTAGCGGAGGCTAATCACATGTACTAGGGTTCCACAATACTCGTCCTTTTATTTAACATAAGCTATACTCAATCACAATCCTATACCTTGACCTTTGTTTTACTTCAAGTCCTTTCATTTTCCTGTTTTATTTTTTTTCTGTAGCTGTCTGATGTGAGTTCCTGTTTTATTTTGACACTTCCTGTTTTGTTTGGATACTCTCCTCCTGTCTTGTTTCCTGTCACTTCACCACTGCTTCTCCACCTTTGTGATTACATGCCCCTCCCTAATTAGCATCACCTGTTATCTCTCCCTTCCTGGTGTGTATACTCACACTTTTCCCCTTTGTCTGTTTTGCGTCGTGCACTGTTGGGTCCTACATTACAACCATGAGAACCCCAACAGTATAAAGCCCAGCTGTAAAGCTGTTACTTCATCATACATGAACAAAATGGATTCCACTCGCAACCCAAATGTTACAGAGGAAGTAGAGTGGCAAACTGGAGCTTTTAAGTCCATGGAGTACTCACACACGCATGCTGTCGGAGGATGTCTCTACTGCTGGATTCAGGTAAAAATGTCAAAAAGATTCATTCTGCAATTTTGGCCGTTACACACAGGTTAGGAAGCTGTATGTTTTAAACGTGAAACAACCACACTGCAGCCTTAGCGCTAAGCTAGTTGCATCCTTTCAAATTGTGGTTTCTATTTAAAAATGATTAATTGTTCAGCAAATCAGAACCTTGTTTAAATCACCTGTTACATGTAAGACACACAGCTGTGCATTTATGCAGCCACACTAAGTATTTTATGGTTTATCTTTTTTGTATGTGTGTCAAAGAGCAGCATGATATTTAGGGGAGTGTGTGACTTCAAAGGGTATTTCAGCCTCATGGTCTTTGTGGATAATTTGACACAGTCATGCTGCATTATGTTAGTGAGTGCATTTTGAGAAATTTCTCTTTTCTCTTTTATTTATATATATATATATATATATATCCTGTTGCCTGCCTGGCCTCACACCTACAGTAATCAATCAGCAGAGCAGATGCTGCAGCCATCACTAGCAGTGTGCTGGCTAATGGTTGACAGGAGTAGATTGCTTGGGGTTACAAAGCTAGGCTGCAGGCCAAAGCATCAACTCCCCAGAACTATAGAAACACTCCTGCATGCCCATACTGAGATGCACTTTAGTTTTATAGTATATCCAAATATTTATTATGTAATATTTTTGCATTAAGAACATGTAAAACAAGAAGAGTGCTGTACCTACATTAGCCAAAATCACGGATGACGCATCGTCTTACGTGATAGAATATATAAAAACACTTATAGCATTTCAGTTTTACAGAATTATCGCGCTTCCTTGTTCTAGTTGTTTACAGAATGTATGTATGCATTTATGTATAAATAACTGGGCCTGAACAGCTGCATGTTCCTGCTAAATGTCATTGTACATTCATATAGTAGCGGTCACTGACATGTAAAACAATACTGTGCTGCGACATAAAGCGTGTCACTTTAGTATATCACCTGTACGACATGCATTCATAGTCCACATGCGCTGACTCTTTGACAAGTAGGCTGCATGATGAATTTGGTCTTGTGGGTGATTTCAATATTATGTAAAATTAAACTGCATACATTTAATTTGACATTTATGTAAGGTCATTGCTCAACCACTTTCTCAGCCAAGTCTGGGGTAATTGAATTTCAGATGCTGTTTTGCCCACAGCCATCCATGGATTACTTACAGGGCATATAGAGCACACACACACGCCCAGACTACCATGTGAACTGCACAGTTGCCACGATAATATGCGGATGATCAATATTATATGACACAATGCATGCATTTATGATAATATGATTCCAGTGGTAAAAGCTCTAAAATATTCCACACATCTCCTGGCTTCTCCCACTTGGCGATGAATCTCTGTTCTCATTACTGATGTCACTCTTTCAATTGTTTTCATCACTCTTTACTGCTGACACATCGTCTTAAGCTGGATGAGGGAGATTGTTGCTGTTGTCCAAGGTTAAACAGGGTAAAACTGATTTTTTTGGGTAGAAAATGTCCATTGTGATGTCTCACATTTTGAGTCTCATTTATTTTCTTCTAGTGTTATAGCTCCAGTGCCTGACTCTTGGTGATTCTTTTTTATGCTTGATTATTCTGCCTATTTTGGTGAACAGAAAGGATGTAACATTATCTATATGCTGTGTCTGTCTTCAGAAAACGGGCTCTGTCAAGCAATATTATCAGACCTGACTGAAGGAGCTAAATTATCCTCTTTTTTAAGCAATAGAATTTGCCTCTTTTCATCGGCTACTCTTTGTTTTCGCGCATACTCACGCAATCTTTTGTCTGATGATGTACTGTATTGCATTCTGCTGTTGAATGTGAGGTATTGTGCTTCAGTTAACCAATCCAGTCTAATTGGCACAGCCACATGTGTGCTATTAGGTGTTTGTGTGTCCTCAAGCTCGACGAGTTTCAACCCTGAAGCTAAAGTAAAGCTAATCACTCCACTGCTTCCTGGTGGACAGCCCTAATGCATTTAACACTTCTGAGGGAGCTGATGCCTGACGGTGTGGAACGGCCTCTCTTCCCGCTGTCACAAATATCTCTGAATTTCTCTCTTGCCTTTATTTCACTTGTTCTGCCATGCTCGTCTTTTAACTTTTCTTCTGTCAGTCTCTGTTTTGTGATTTCTTTTAACTTTCCTTTCTTGTTGACCGTACCCGTCCTCCTCTTGCTGTTTCTGTCACTCAGTGCATGCCTGCCTTCCACTGCTGGGTTCATTTATTACATAAATCAAAAGGATTTTGGTTATCTACACAGTGAAAAATAAGTGAAATAATAATGTTAAGGCATTAGAAATGATTTACTACTCATTTTCATGTGTTTTCTCACTCCAGATTGAATGCAGTGAGTGAATGTTTGTCCTGCTGCTGTATAGCAGACACACAGGCATATTCACACATAATAGTATTTTCTTTCACCGTAAATTTGTTTGTTTAAAAACAAATATTTTTGTCATTCATGCACAAGGATTTTTGTGTTTTAAGATATTTTTGGGGGCTTTTTGCCTTTTTTAATAGATAGGACAGTGAAGCATGAAAGGGGGGAAGACATGCAACAAAGGACCATGGGTGGAATAGAACCTTTATTTAAAAGTTTACTTTAAATAAAATTTGGCATGTACTCTTACACTTTTATCTTTTTCTTCCATCAGAAATAGAATAGAAAAGTATTCCTAAACTTGTGCTGGTGAAATTAGGTTAATCCGACACATCTTTGTGAGTGTGAATAGGCAACTGGACTTGCTTGAGTTTAGTTAAAGACGTTTCACTTCTCATCCAAGAGGCTTTTTCAGTTCTGACTCACTGGTAGATGGGGCTGCCACTTATTTCCAAAAATCAAGTTCAAATGAATTTATGAGCCCGCAGTTGCATTCATTCATAAACAAGGATTTGCGTCAGTCTAGGGTTTCATGCAAATGTAGGCAATCTCATGTTCCATTCCAGTAGCATTGATTTCTCACCAGAAACTTGTTTCATTCATGTTTCCTTATATTCTTTGAGTACCAACTTGTACATGTGCGGGCCTTTTATATAACTTCAAACATGATGAAATTTTCACTGCACAGACCATAGCAGACTATGTCTGCGGCAGTCCGCGATTGTGCAAGTGTTGGAGCTCACCTGTGTTGTTCTGTGTGTGATTGTTGATCCTTATGGTAGAGACTTCAGGACAGCATTGGAGGTGGCTCAAAGTTGATGTCTTAACTTTTAATCTATTTCTTTTATTCCCCTTTCTTTCCCCTGACTTGGTTCATTCTGTCTCTGTTCTGATATATATAGTAATGTGTATAATGTCTTCTTGTCCGTTTTTGGTGTATCATTACAGCGCCGCTTACAGGTCTGCAATGTTTTGAGTCAGTTTGGGAGATTTTTTGTGGACGGAGACATTTCCTGAAACAATGACGTGTTTACAGGAAACGGTTTTCAAAACGATTTTGTTTCTGTTTCGTTGACTTTCCATGTGGTTATGGCCTTATAGTGTTTGCTGCAGCTTTGTCCTTCCTTTGTCCTCCGTGTGTCAGTGGACAGCTAAGTCCTGTCTGGACGAGCAGGCTCTTCTATGCTGTGCCATGTGTTTATGCAGGGGTTGTTCTGTTTCTCCTGTGTAAAGGTCAAGACAGTCATCATTGCATTGTATTGCATGGACCACATTGCTTTGTCTCTGTGTTTGAGTTTTGTCCTTTGGGTGGACGAGTTTCTACCTTAAATAGAAATGTGGTGTTTGTTAAAATTCTCCTGTGTTTCTCAGATACTCTAGACTAAATAATACACTGAATAACAATTTAGTTCTAGTCTCTTCTTTTTTTGATGTTCTTCATTTGAAGATTATTTGGGTGGCCACAGGTTTTAGGTACTTACCTGATGTGTGTATGTTCCTTCACCTTTCCCTCCTTTCTTGTCGGTATGTCAGCGGTCTAGTGGTGTAAGGTTCTGATGATGCTCACATCTTCTTCTCGGTCTCTCATATTGTTCACCTTTTTCAGGATTTTCACAATCTACTTATTCCCAGTATTACTTCATCCCAAGGTATGACACATTGCTTTTGATCCTGCTTTCGGAAGACCTTGGTAATCCTCACCTCCATCCTTTTTACAGTCACTCTAGCTCTCTCTTTCTTCTCCACCTCCATTACTTCTGGTCTCTCTCCCCATAAAGCGCAAACACAGAGGGGAACTAAACAAGACAACGAGATAGCAATTCCCATGTTGACTCTCAATGTCATCAATCTGGGTCTTTTGCTTTGTTTTGATTAAGACTTGATTAAGACTTAAACCACATTTCCTAAACTAAATTGTACACTTGTGCTTCTTGGTAGCTATAAGCTAACATTCGCGCAAGTGTGAACATTTGGATAGAAATCTACAATTCCTTTGTGAGTGTTGGGTGCAGTCTCACGTAGTTGAATGTCAATTCAGTCGAGCTTCATCATGACGGCCTTTCTTTTCTGAACTCGTTCATTGCCTGTGTTGAATAAAAATTAAATGACACTCAAAGAGAACGACTACGGTTTGTGGGTCCTTGGAGAAAGCAGAGGAATTAGACGGTGTAAAGATTATTACTTCATAAAGCAATGGCTAGTAAAGGTATTAATCTTGATAAATTGGGTGAGTAATGACAGTCTGCACATTTTATAGAGAGGATAGTGGATACCTACTAAGAGCTGATTCCAGGCAACTTCCCATTCGCCAGTTTCTGTCAGAATAAGATTTATAATTGTAGAAGGAACTTGGAGAACAGTAGAAAGCGAGGAGGTAAAATGTAGTGATGCTTAAGCCTAAGTGGAGAGGGGAAAAAAAAGCATGTGTTGTCGAATTATTAGAGAGATGGAAAGTGTGTATGTAAATTTAGTGCATGTGGAAACAATGTTTAAGTTTGTGGTGGTGGGGGGCAGATGGCTGCATTAAAGTCAATTTGTCAAATTCAATTTGTTGCTGACAGGACTCTTGTGTCCCACCTGCCCACCATATTAACATCAATATGACCTCAACACCAAAGGCACACAACTACATCACGTCAGCTGAAATTAAAGATCAGCCAAGCAGAACCAGAACTCTCAGTGGCAAAGGCGGTTCAAGTGGACGGATTTTAGCATTTCACAACAGGGACCGTTTTAAAAATCAAGAACCCTTTATTTTATTATTACGAATCTATACTTCCTCTTACAGCTTTATTGATCGGTCAGTGCCCACGTGCCCTTGTGTGCACATGAGAACATGCAAACTCCACACAGACACCAGTGACCTTGTTGAGAGGCAATGCTAAGCCACTGATGCTATAAAGAGCCAGCACTGCACTGCTTTACTGATGTGTTCTGTCCTCACTTGCATGTTGGCACGTTTTGACCATGTGTTTGTAGCAATATATATATCATTCAATATCCTGCTAAAGCAGCTGTAAAACATGCACAGTTTAACAAAACAATATTGGAAGAATAGAGACAGTGTGACACATGATAATGACCTTCGTTATTTTCATCCTCTTGTTTTTTTTTATTGCCTTATTTGTTGGTTAAGTGTTGCTTGCATTAATGTCTAAACCAACAAACATGTTGGGCCGTTTGACTGTTGGTGCACTGTTCATTTCATTTACATAGACACACACATGGTCGGTTTATCTTTCTGCATGGGTTTCAGAGGCATTTGCCAAAAAAAAGACTTTAAGATGTTTGTTTCAATGTTTTAATGTCTCATGTATTTACTACATCCTACCTGAGTGCAGGGCAATTATGAGAAATTGAATACTCAATGTGACACAGCATGTTTTGCAAACATAACATTGTGAATTCATTCCATGGTTTGAACATAATCTTATCTTAATATTTATAAAAGAAAATGCACTTTGTGAACAAGTCATGAATGACTGGAAGATGAGCAGATCCAGTCCAGCCTGTGTGCAGATTTTGTCTGTGTATGGAAGCAAACTGCGGGGGTGACTCTAATTTTGATTAAAAATAGATTAAAGGTGCTATATGAAAAACATGTACAGCAGCAACCTTTAGTATTTAAAATGGTTACTGGAATCCCTATCCAAAACATTTGAAAATTTGGACTGCCACTCACACTCTGTGTTCATACACGTATATAACTGGCCCACACATCTGTTTCATTTTTATAAACACTAAATCCATTTGTTCCATTTTCATGTGTCAGCAGCAGAGGGAGATAAAGTGTTTCTGCTTTAGTGATGAGAGGAGATGACAAAGTCACAATACGGCTTGGTGAAAACATCATATATGTTGAATATCCACTGACAAAATGTATATTAGAGAGAGGGCAACAGCTAACTGCAGCTACAGCTAACGTGTCTATATTTAACATATCTCCTCCGTAGACCCAGGTTTGTCTTCTCTGGTCGAGATGTTTTTGAGAGGGGCAACTTGGCTTTTAAGATTTTAGGTTTTAATGATGAGAATTTCCAACACATAGCTACAGTGTGCTGGCAACCAAGCTGTTTAATTGCTAAGAGCTGGGTGGGTGGTGGCAAGTGGCCAAACGGACTAAAACATGTTAAATTGAAATACTGGATTCACTGATAACACATCATACACATACACATCTTACATATAGACCCTTGGGGATATGAATATATTTATAAATGATAACGAATGAAAATCAAAATCGATTATAAACCATTGGAGAGGAGGCCAGAGCTTTGCACTTCATGGCCATTCATTCCTCTTAGTCCGTCTCTTCTCTCAGTTCTAACGTCTCTTGCTCTCTTAGCGGAAAGCTTCCTTCAAAATGCTAAGAAAGGGGCGAATACAAAGGTTAGACCAATTTAATGAACAGTCCTCCATTCTGTCCATTTTTTTTTCTCCACTTGATGAATTTCTGTGTTTCATATTCAGTTTTTTTTTATATTCATTCCACAGTAGCCCATTTTGTTGATGTCTGCTCTTCATGTCTCCCTCAGTTCCTGTCCTCTCCTCACCTTCCCATTCTTCACATCTCCTCCAGCTTCCTCCCATCGCCCCTTATGAAATGTGAATATGCAGTCAAGTAGCATCACAATCCTTTTTCTAAATGACTGGCCTTCTCTTTATGTGTGTGTGTGTGTGTGTGTGTGAGAGAGAGAGAGATAGTGAGTTTGTATTTGTGTGTAGTTGAGGGTGGCAGTGCAGACAAGCCATGAATGCTCCAAGATCCATATTCAAATGTCATTTCACACTGTTGAGGGTAAAAAGACCTGACACAGCACTCTGTGAGGAGAAAAAAGGGAGGGGTGGAAGAGGAATAGAGGGAGAGACTGAGGGGAGGAATATAGGAGATTGGAGGGAAATAATGTTGAAGACAGTGCTAAAAGTGGAGGAGGAAAGTGAGGGACACAACGTGGGAGAGGAGGAGAATAATGGCTGTTGGCACCTACAGTATAGCAAAGGAGCAAAAACGAGAGAGAGAGGGAGGGAGGGAGGCAGGGAGCAAAGAATGAGTAGCAAAGAAGCCAAGTCTAAAAAGGGAAGAAGAGGAGGATGGAGAAAGGAGATGGGATGGGAAAGGAAGTGCAAGAGAGCAGAATATTACCAGCACAGGAGGAAGACATTTTGACAGTTTTCTCACTGTCCACACACCTCACTTTTTTTTTCTTCTTTTTTTTTTCTCCGCAATCTCTTTTCTATTTCCAAAATTACACCCTCACTACCTCCTTCCTCTTTTGTCCAGGTGAAGCACTGGCCCCCTTCTTCTCCTCTATAAGCACAGCCCAGCACCTTCTTTCTCACACAATGTGCCTGTTTATGCAAATGAGGTAATTAGGAAGCTGCTTAGGCTTCCTCTGAGCTTTAAGGTTTGAGAAGAGGTGTGAAGAAACGAACAGAGTGGACAGTATACTGTATGTGCATATATACGTGGACAGATGAGGCTTCAGGCTTTGGTGTTTGTTAGAAAGAATGTAAGTAGATCAGCATTATGTACCCATATACTATCACATATGTTATTCCCTTTAAAATATCTTATACATTGTGTGTGCGTGTGTGTGTGTGTGGTTAACTATATATAGTGATATTTCTGTTCCTGAAGCTTTGCTTGTCTTTGCAGTCACATCTGTATGGAAAAGACTTGAGCTCTCGCCGACTCTGTTTTTACCTTTTTTCTGCCTTTTCTATATGTTTTCTTCCTCCTCCTCCCCCTGAGCTCTCCTATCTTCTCTTGTCTCCTACCTTTTTTCTGTCAGTCTAGCTTATAGCCTTGCCGTTTCTGTCTCGCTGGCCTCAAACTTATTTTCTTCCTCTTTGATCCACATGTCTCCATCAGGTTTTGCCACTGCCCTCTCTCAACCCCTTCTCTTGCGTTTCCCTCGTTATGCTTGATTCGATCGAAACTTTCATTTGTCAGTGTTTGCCTTCAATATCATCACCTCTTTTCCGTGTTATTTTTAATCATTGCTGTTTTCCTCTATGGCTTCAGACTGTGTTACAGTTGGTAGTGCTCTAAACAAACATGAAAACACATTCTGTATTCTTCAGTCAAGACAACATGCATAATGAGGCTGTACATGCAGGCACGTGAACATGCTCTCACATACATTTGCTGTCAAGGCAGCTCTCATTTCTCTGACTTGCCTCCTTAGGCTTGATATCAAGGCTTTGTCTCCTCCCTTTGTGTTCTCACTGTGCTCTTTTTCACAAACACATGCCTGCACACACACACACACACATGCATGTCACCTCACGTCATTTCTCCCCGCGTTTTCAAAGTTTGGAAGGCAGTTTCCTGTCAGGGAATGAAGGTAAAGGGGAACGAGATTTCTTCAAAGAGACAAGGAAGAGACAGGGGTAGAAGAGATAAGGAGAGGTGACAGATGTTCAACTCGACACCTTTTGCCTCAAAGAGGAGGAAAAATGGAATAGATCTTTTATTCACCTTCTCCTCCTTCATCTATGTTTCTTACTTCCGCTCTCGTCTTTTTGTTTTAACTTGCAAAAGTCATGTTTAAGATGAATTCCTTTGTTGCGTTGATCTGAAAGGACCAGTGTGTAGAAGTGAGTGACATCTAATGGTGAGACTGCAGATTGAAACAAACACAAGACTCCCCCACTTACCCATCCCTTTCATCAGGGAACTATTGTAGCCTTAATGTACCAGAAAGGACATAAACATGCATTCACAACTGTCTCTCCTGCACTTTCCCATTCTCTCCGCTGTGTCCTCGTTCTCCTTCATTGGTTTATGTATCAGGTTTATGTAAGTAGAGCTGTTCTTCGCTTGAGTAGTGAGCTTTTCCATAAAAACACTCAGCAAAGGCCCTCGCTTATAAACAGTACTTATAAACGGCTTATTCTAAGGTTGAACATTTCAAACACGTGATCATATGTTAAACCGCAAGTCTAGGTTCAACCTAAAAAGAGGCTGACACAACAAAATAACAAAGCCCCTCAAATGCAATTAAATCTTATTTGTCTAGCGGGTAGTGACGGAGAGGAGAATGGAAAGGAGAGAAGACAGAAACCAGGAACACAATGCACTCGCACAGTTTTGAATTATGAATATAATGCCAACCAAGGAGCACCTGGGACAATGATGTGGACAATGATGACACCAAGTGTCTTTATTACTGTCTACTCTGTTAATTACCTACCTAGCTGGTGTGTTTGTGTGCTGAATACGCCGATAGTGGCAGACGGGCCGAGGACAATCGCGTCACATTAGGGACGGAGTGTTGCACAGCTGCAGGTGTTCACATGTGTAGTTTAGAGTGAAAAGTGTGCATAGTGTAGGTCGCTGTCTGTTCGTGGGAATGAGTGGATACGGCTGTGTGTGCATGGTTGTGTACCTGCCTTTCATCCGATGTTGTGCTTTGCCACAGTGTTGTCTATCTTCCTTTCCCCTGCTTCACAATCATCAACAAAACACACACACACACATACACGCTGAGTCTGCAGTAGATACACTTGCACATGAGCTTGTAAGACTGAAGGTTTGTTTTATTTGGCCAACGCCCACATGTACGAGCTTTCTCTGCCTCACACATGACAGATCAGGGTGAACAAATAACTGCAAGAGGTCCAATAGTAAATCATTCGCAGCGTTACTGGACGTCCCCTCCCTCGCCAATATGGATTTGTATTGGGAGGCAGGGGGAGCCTGTTATACATGTATATTATAGTTTTAAATCAGTCAATAAACACAGGATTGTGTGCACTGCACACAAGCTTTCACAAAGTACAGACACACAAATCCCCATCTCCCCACATGTCTTAAGCATATGCCCACACCATTGCATCAGAGATGATAATATGCGCTGTGCTGTGCAGTGCTGTGCTGGAGTTGAGGTTTTCTGTATGGCTCACTCCCTCTGTATCCGGTTCTGTGCATTCCTGTTCTCTTGTGCTATAGATCATGCTAAACAAAACATGCAGGTACAAAAAGATTTTCAATATTTTCTGTTGTTAATCTGCCTCTTGTTTGGTCTTTGGGAACATAAATAATACAACATTAGTTGAATATTGCATTACAAAACTGGCTCTGTCAATACTGTCGGACATGAATGGGGGAGTAATTGTGTGGATACAGAGGCAGCACAGGGGCAAGAGGCATTTATCCTGGGTTTTTTAACTGTATAGCACACTTGTGGAAATTTTGTGGCCACTTCTTTGTGTTTTTAATCATACTACAATCTCTTTGCAGTTTTCTCACTGTCTTGACATAAAATGACACACACTTCCTGTGTGCAGTGAAGGAAGGCGGGCAACACGAGATCTAAAGATTACGAAGAAATACCTGTTTGGAGCTTAGTCAGCATTGTGTGAAATCCTTTATCAATAGTTTGAATGTGCATACATTATATTGAATGTATCCGTGATCTTTTTAAATATTTGACATGTCACTGTAAGATTACATCTCTGTGTCCAGATCTCAAAACAACCCAGTGTGGTTCATCAGTGCTATGAACTAAGTTGATGTGCAGTAGATGTTCGGCACATTAAAAATCTTAAATGAAACAAGTTCAAATTTAAATGCAAATGGATAAATCGTATCCATTTTGTGTGGCTTACCTTCTTTTTAATATAGCTGTTTATGGTCTATAGTCAACATCTGGCCTCCACAAACTCAGTGCAGTAATCTGTGATCTGTAGGTCCTTGCAGACTTGCTTCTCTCCAGCTCATTTACCAGTTTGTGTGTCGTCCTGCCACCCTGTAAATTGATATTATTACACTTGAACCTTTGTCTGACCCACATTCTGTAAGCTGTGCGTGGTGCATGATGCTGTAACGCGTTGAGCACATTTGCAGTGTAAAGCAATGGATTGGCATCAGCATATCGTTGTGCTGAGAAAAGAGACGATGTCCCCATTGCAAGGCTAGGACGAATATCCACAAAAGGTGTGCATGTAAAACAATATCCCAGCTGCTTTGCTAGAGCTAATGCTGTTAAGCAGATTAGGTTGATATGGGGCCACTGTTTCAATCCACTGACAGGCATTCTCTAAAGATGATTCCCGACAGAGAGCTTAGAATCCCCTCATCACACAGAGAGAGAGTGGAAAGGAATGAAAAGAGAAAGAGGTGTAGGGACAGATGAACTGCAGAGAGATGGAGATTGAGAAAGAACACAAGTTAAAGCTATCAAGTCTGGCAAAAGCTAGCAATAGTAGGCTCCACACTATACATTTAATTAATGTGTTCCTTATGTTCCTTATATTTAGTGTTTCAATAACGAATACTTCCGTCCTCTGCTAAATGATTAACAGTTTTATTCACTTGTCTGCTTCAGTGCACCGTCATTCACACTTGGCAGAATCACATGAAATGTGGTGTCTTGTGTAGCTGCCCACTTTCACATGTGAAATTAGTTCTGATTATGAAGAAAGGAGCTTGAAGCGGCTCCAACGGTGTTGCCACAGAATACACACACTTGCAACTTTTCATAATCATTTTTATCGTTTAATTCATCAATGTGACAACTTGTCAAACTGCATTCTAAGATTCTTATTTCACAATAATTTAATTATAAACCAATAAAGTACAGCATCTGGTTGTTGGGGGGTAAATCTGTCCACTCGGCTGGTCTGTGATCCAAGAACAAAAAAAAAACCAATATGGACATTTTGCCGAGTCAGACAATGTTGTTGCAAGGAGGAGACGGATCTGACAACCATATGTTTCCCACAACCTACCTTAAGTGTCTGGTTGTTGCTGCGGGTTAATGATCCATTTCACTGCAGTGGTTGTGGAGTTCTTAAAACTGAGGACAGAATTTTAAAACTGAACAAGTAAAACAAGCAGTATAAAATGGCAATATAGTTGATGTGGAAATTGCTGAGTGTTGTGTTGAATCATATGCTGTCTTACGTTTATTTATGTAATCAATAAAGGCGATAAAATGAGCATCATTTACTGTGTCAACAGCATTGAGCTTGGTCACTGCGCCACTGTTCAGAGCTACAGTTTCCACCAATTGCCTCATAGTATATACTGTAAGCAGGTTGTGGAGTGCTCAGCTTTGCTCATTGAAGCCTGTCTACATTTTTTTTTAAGGAAAGTATTGGAGATATGAGTATTCCCCTTTAAAAAACCTCCGCACAAACACACGTTTGTGTTCAGTTTGACTGTGTTTAATTTATCTTGCGACTCAAATTCACCAGCTGAGTGACACTCAACATTGTTGATGCTGCGTATACCACTCTGATTGTAACTAAATTCTGAAACCCACGCATTTTGCCCTGTGACAACCTGTCACACAGTGCTGATGCAGCATCCTCTGGGCCTCATTTACTTTCTCAGGAGAAATATTCTAGGTGTCCTGCTATAGCAACAGTGGCTGAGTCAGACAATTGCACAGATTAAATTTAGTGTTTGTTTTCTGATTCTGCTGTAGATCCCCAGAGGATTATCCTGAGTAAACCACACAGGCTCTTATTTTGTGATGCTGTGAAGACATGGAGCTGGTGTCTGGTTTGAATCCTGCTCTGACTGGGCTCTTTCCATGTGTTTACATGTATGCATGGGTTTTCTCATAGTCCAGCTTCCTCTCACTGTTTTTAGACATGCAGATTAATGTTGGGGTTACTTACTTACTTACTTACTGATGGGGTTGTGAAAGATGGTTTTCTTTTTTTTTTTTAATGAAGTTGAGATTCAATTTTCTGCACAAATTTGCTAGTGTGAATTGGGTCACAACAGTTAATTCATTAAAATATAATATAATTTTTTTTGGGAAGCGCTGCTCTAAATTACCCAGTGTTAGGTTGTTTTTCTCTCCATACAGCTCCGGATTGCTCTTTAAGTAGATCTTTTGAATAACTGATGGAGAATATATAGCAACTATATAGAACTTAATAGTAAGGCGTTAATGAGTTTGAGTTGTCCTCTAAAGTTTATCAAAACAAGGGAAAACCTCCATTAAGCAAAAACATTGGCTAAATTGCACATAAGACGCATTTCCACTGAGTGGAACGGTTCGGTACAGTCCTATTTGTTTGAGTTTCCATTAGGAATAGTATCAAAATAACCGGCCTTGACCAATTCTATATTTCGGAACCCTTCCCTTGGGTACCAGAGTAATGGTATAGTAGGGGTGGAACTAGACCCGCGACAGTCGGCTGATGGGGTGACAGAACAGGAAAAAAAAAGAGCTGCTCCGTTTTTGTCCGTTGTGTAGCGTTCAATGTCATTGTTTGTTCTCAGTACAACGTCACGCTATGTATCTCGCTTACATGGCCTTCGGGTACAGCGCCCACCCTGTCTACCAAGTAAAGCTACTGTTCTCCGTCGAAAAAGCAAGCCTGGCCGAGGGCTTTACGGTTCCAAACCGTACTGTACTGTACCAAACTGCACTGTACAGAATGATGATGGAAACACGGCAATAAAAAGCTTAATCTAAGGCTAAGAAAAGTTTTTTAAAAGCAATTTTAGACTCATACAAACATACGTATGGGTAGTATATTCAATGTAAAAAAAATCATAAAACTCTAAATGTTACACACTGGATCTTTATGATCATATATTTAAATATTACAATTGCTCGAAAGTACATATTAAGGTTAACTTGGCGAGATGAAGTTGCCAAGTGGGATTTACGATCTTTTCCATTATGCACGATTCATATTCATTAGCTTTTGAAAGCTATTGTTGCTGCTGTCAAGAAGCCAGCCTTCTTATTCAGCTTTGGCTACTGTGTCAGTATCCACTTTATGAATGCATTATACTTTGTCTCTGAATATATATGGATAGTCTTAGTTACAACGTAATGGGTTGTTTTGATCACTTGGCAAGAGGTGCCAAAGCATGTTTGTCTTAGGTCAGTCGATGAAGCATTACCTGACATAGCTGACAAGAAAGGGAGTGTGTGTCCCTGTGTGTGAGGATGTGTGGGTAGTGTTTGTGCACACAGTTTATTCTCAAAGGATTCTTCACCTGATATTAGCATTAGCCACTGTCTGTCCCTGAATGGTCCAGTGGCGCTGTAGTCTGCTGCTGGAAATCTGTGTGGTGGAAGTGGGGGAGTTGACGTAAGGGAGTGGAGGGGGTGACTGTGATTGGATAGTGGTCAGATCTTGATGTGGACACTGGAGACGCATGTTAATACCTGGTGTAAATGCATGTAGTGAAGCGTCATCTGATCACAGAAAACGTAGTGTAACGCCAGGTGTAAAGGCAGGGATAGACATGATGCATTACCCAGCCCCTTACTCTAACCTTATCATAAAATATTACTTTTTACTTGTCTTTAAAAGTAACAAGTTATATGACAATATTATTTTCTTTGCAAAACAATGCGCTACTTTTATCAAAGCACTTGCTGGAGCATTTGGTTCTCATACAGTCACTCTCGTCTGATTCGGGGGCGTGAACTATGACTTCCGTTTAACACAGCCGTGCTTTATTTCTGTGAAGGAAATACTGAGGGTGTAAATCCATAGGTTATTCCACTTTCATTCATATTCATTCATTTTATCCTTAATTATGTGTCTATTAATGAGTCAACTGTAGAGCTTTTTTAAGTGGGCATTGCATTATAATCACCACTGAAGGATACTGGGAAATGAAGATGTTGGAGGCAGATCAGGGTTAAAAGAATTTTATTGAAACATTTGACCTGATCTGTAATACAGAGAATAGAATAATTAATTAACCAATATTTTATTACCCGACAGTTGCAGAAAAACAAGACCATAAAATAATCATCCCCAGCGTTTTATACTCTTGTTGATCATTCTTTCAGTGTTGGATGATTACATTACATGTCATTTAGCAGACGCTTTTATCCAAAGCAACTTACATCGGAATTGACTACAATCAGCCAGCGGTGGAGTCGAACTTGCGACCATTGCAACCATGATGTCTTTCGCACACAGGGTACCGGTCTTAACCACTGAGCCACTCCACCCCGATGATACACTTATACTGTGTCTGTTCAACTCAGAAACTATATATAATAATAGTTATGTCACCTGAAACTAACGGAGGAAGATTATTTTGTGAATAAAGCTGTGGCCTTTATTGCTAGACTATGTTCAGTGTCATCATTGTTAATTAAATATCATACACAAACCTCTCATAAAGAATATTGCCTAGAAGAGAAACAGTGAAATGACGGTGCTGTTTTGGAGCATTTTAATCCCGTTCTCTGAACATAACCTGGTTGGGACCAGGTTACCTGTATTACCATGGTGACATGGGTTGAAGGAGTCTCTTTCGTGATGATGAAGACTGACTTTGGTTGAGTTTAGGCAAATAAGATGTGAGAAAATATCGCTGTGAATGGCAACATCATCAAAGCCACGAGCGCCTCATATCTGCAGCAGCACACAACACAGATAAAAGCAGCACAGTCGCTTTTTTTCTACCGTTTCAGCTCAACTGGCGTATGTGATGTGATGTGAATTCACGGTAACACGTCACAGTCTGTCGTGAAAAGTAATAATACTATAATATAGCAAAAATAATCACTCACAGCAGACCTTGTGTGCTTGCTACATTCAGAAGTATTCGGATGATACAGTGATTGTGGCATATCAGGGATTTACAGGAAGATGAGTGATAAGAACCGTCAGGTGATGGTGGTGGCTTTTCGCAGGAATGGGCCCTCTCTTCAGCCCGTGCAGATTCAGATATATATATATATATATATATATATATATATATATATATATATATATATATATATATATATATATATATATATGTATGTATATATGTGTGTATATATATACACGTATATATGTGTGTATATATACATATATATATATATATATATATATATATATAAGTTTCCACTTACACCACCACTTGGACTCGTCCTGGAATACTGAGGCTAAGTGCAAGGAAGGACAGAGCAGACTGTATTTCCTCAGGAGGTTGAGGTCCTTCAGTGTCTGCAGTGAGATGCTTCACATGTCCCATCAGTCAGTGGTGGTTTAGGAGAAGGACAGGATGAGGCTTGAGAAATTGTTGAAAAAGGCTTCTGCAGTGACAGTAACTTACTGAGTGAGCGCTGTGGAATTGCACACTGAAGAAGGTGCTAGCAGTGCTGGAAAATAAAGAGCATCTTCTCAGTGGACAGCGGACGGCTCATTTCACCGCACTGCAGAACGGAGAGGCTTGGGTGATTGTTTGTCCCCTCTGCCATCAGACTTCTTAACTTCAGTGTGAAGCATCAGTCTCTTATCCTTTTACCTTTTCTATTTATCATTATCTGATTTATTGACAGCACTACTATTTATGCCTATATTGAGTCCACTATGTCTTTACTTCATTCATTTATTTATGTATTTTATCTATTTTGTAAGCTGCTGGACAACTGAATTTCACTTCAGGGATTAATAAGTTACGTCTTGTCTTTTCCAAAAAAAAAAAAAAATATTTGTTGATTAACAGAGTTGTGTAACACGTTACAAATAAATTTATTACTGTAATGTATTCATTTTTTTACCACCAAAAGTGAACATTAATCATCGCTTACGCTAGCCCCTAGCTTAACCTTAAACTAAACCATAATTCTAAACCAGAAACCAAGTCTTAACCCATAAACAGTCCATTAAAGGTGTGGCAGAATGTGAGGACCAGCCAAACCGTCCTCACTTTTACAAAATATCCTGTGGTTTTTAAGTTTTTCACACGTAGACATCTTCCAAGCCGGCTGTAGGATAAAGATAAAATAGGAGAGAAAATCTAATCTTCCTCACTGTAACTTTACAAACCAATTTTTTGCACCTTAGATCTAATAACATTAACATTACAGGGAGGGAATTTCTTTCCCAGATGCATTTCTCTGTCACAGATTGCAGCTTCCTCCTCATGCTACACAGCTGACTTCAAACAAAGCTTAATGGGATGAAAGTATTTACTTTGCTCACCTTGTTTGCAATAATTCTTGCTGGTGTATGAAGAGAATATTATTAGAGTCACAAATATTCATTAGAGCACTATGTACAGTATACTTAAAACTGAATTGATCAAAACAGAAAAATGTAAAATGTGTCTACATATTAGCTTTGAAGGCAGTACTTAAACTTTGTTTTTGTAATTTGTTTCTGAAACACTTTGTCAGAAATCCTTTTCATGTTCGGATGAATCTGGAAACCTTAACTTTTATTTTTCAAGGTTAGCGGTTTATTCACCACATCAGCAAATGACAGTTTATGACAAAACATGATGATGCTGAATGAAATGCTCTGGTATCAACATAATGAATTTATCTTGGATTCGATGAAGTGAGGAGTTAGAACATGTATCTCTCTCTTCAGCTTCTGCATCATAGTATCAGTATCATTGTTTGTTTGTTTGTTTGTTTGCAAATACATTGTATGACTTTATTGAAATGTTTACTTTTTTATGTACATTTTGCTTCATTTGCTTTGTCCCCGACAGTTACCTATATACTGTACATCAGATTCAGGTTGTTGTTCCTAAACACACCTTGAAGTCTTTAGATGATTTTCACAGCTTTTTACAAAAAATAATTCGAATTGATTCCTCAGTCTCCGCTTGAATCCCCAGTATGTTTTCACTGTTTTTTTCCATCCAGCCTCTGCCTGTGTCTCAGACTGTCGCATTGTGTGTGTGTGTGTGTGTGGGAGGGGCAAAGCAAGTTGTCAGGGTTTTTTTTTTATTTTCTATGGCTCATCCCAGCTTTTACTTTAGCTCATAGTGCAGATAAATGGGTGACTGCATATCCGCTACCCCGATTAAGGGTGTCAATGTGTGAGAGTGTGCATGTGGAGAGAGTGTGAATGTGTGTGTTTGTGTTAACACAACAGTGCGGGCCTTTTGCACAGTCTCTCCCTCTCTCTCTCATGTTGTCTGTGTCACACACGTTCATCAATACAAATAAAAAGACCATGAATGAAAACATGCCGGCAGAGTAACACAGGAGCAATATCAAATTATCACAGTTAGAATAACATGGCTTTTATTCGAAAAAAGTAAGTAAATAGAAATGCAATTTTGACTGTCTTTACCACACACACACACACACACACACACACATACAGACACACAATAGTTTTACACCGAACGCACAGAGCACACTCCTAGTCATTTCTGCTAAGCTGTCTCCTGCTTAATTGTAGTCGCCTGTAATAGCTGCAGGGGCTCTCTAAGACGCTTTGTCATGGGAAATAAAACACAGCATAGTAAGAATAAACTTACCTCCTCCACAGGAAGCTGCCGTTGCCATGGTAAAGCAATTTTAAAAGGCCAGTTATGGAACAGTCAACACAAAAAAATGTGTTGTTTAAAAGACATTTTCAATATGTGTGTACTGAGATAACATATGGATGCGCATATACATTAATAGATGATTTTATTCATTTTTTTGGCATAGAGGTGTCATTCTGTATGTTCTCTCAAACACTGGCCATGTCAGGACCAGTAGTTCTCATGGGGACCTGGTCCTAATGAGATAGAACTTAATTTTTTCGGAACTCATTAAGTTTAAAATTGTACTTGTGGTTTGGTTAAGATTCCATTACCAATTAATGCCTGCCATTTCAGTAGGAGCATATTATCACAAATGTATTTACATGCAACAAATACAATGTTAATAAAGACTTTGTAACAATATGCTGACGAGTGGTGTGCGTAACCTCAACAAACCATAACAGCTTGTAAGAGATGGGATAAGAAGTAAAGCAAACACTGTCTCAATGAGACGGCGATGATTCATGGTCAAAACCATCTCTGGAATTTGGGAATTTCCATTTCATAAAGATCAGAGACTGAGAGCAGAAATCTGAGAGCAGAATAAGCGGCAGAAGACACCTCAGTGTGAGGAGCAGAGCAAATTTGCATATGAGCGGGGCATAGAAGTGAAAATGAAATGAAGAATAGTGCTCTCACAGAAGGAAAGAGACTCTGCTCTTGAATAAACAGGGATACAAACAAAAAAAGAAAAACAACTCAATAGGAGAGCAGTTCCAGAGTGGTTAATGATCCTGCAGAGAAAGCTGGAGTGAAAAGAGAGAATGGGAAGCAGAGTATTGCTGAGAACAGATTGTGTTCCTTTCTAACAGAGAAAGGCACATAGCCTGGACACTTGGGGAAACAGGCAGAGGGTTAGAGACATAAAGTAATACCACAATCTTATTTTTTAATAATGTAGCTTTTTCTGTTATTATTATTATTATTATTATTATGGCCTTAGTATCCACCTAAGCCATTTTTGTCTTTAAAGGGCAATTTAATTTAATTTACAATTGCCTTGCTTTACTGAGAAGAATCTCAGAACTTAGTTTTTTGTCATCTTAAAATATAAGGAGAGAATAGGGCCAAGGGACAAGTCCTGGGACACGCCATATTTCTGATCATATCACTGTAGTATTACCATAGCAAACACACTTTGTTCCTTTTAGATAAGTCAAAAGCATGCCACAGCCACAGCTGGTGATATTACCCTAACTGTTAAGCCTTGTGGACCGAGCAGAAGACAGACGGACGACAAATCACTGGTAGGCAAACAACAACAATGCACCACCGGAGTGGAGAATCATTTGTTTGGACTGATAAAGTTGAGCTATCCCTCAACATCACACTGGAATTCAAACTTAACAAAGGATAAAAAAAAACATTGACTCAGTGTTCTGTCTGTCCACCTACACCAACATACATTTCAAACAAAAAATAAGATAGCAGTACATCATCAGTGTCTGCCTTTAAGGCTCAAATCACCAGGTATCGGGATGGTGGGCAAGTTTTCAAACATCTACATAGTAGTGTTTATGTTGTCAAAGAATTTAACCGTGAGGCAGACCAGAGACGGCAAAAAACGATCTGATGATCTAAATCCTTAATAAGCAGTGGATCATTTACCACTTTAGTAAGTACAAATGCTTCTGTTGTCAATATAATCTAAAAATAAAGCAGTTCTAACGCTTGTGTGTGGTATTTTTTGGGAACCAACACAAACTTGATAATAACTCTCCAGATACAGTTCAGAATTTCGATTTGTTCTGGGTTGGTAGATAAAAGTTAATCCATTCATGAGCTAAGTGAAAGGAAATGGAAAACCATTTCCTTACCCTCAACACTGTGATGGAACTAAATGAATTGTCAATGAATGTGCAATGACTGTTGACATTGATTTAGTCTCGTATCTGTCGTGTCTTTCTGTGTGTGTGTGTGTTTGTTTGATTGATGGTTGATATCATTGCGCAAAGCCTTCTGTTATGCACGCAAGAGAGTTTATGATAAGGGCATCGTGTGGCGCGAAGAGAATAATGAGCCCTTGAGGCCAGAAAATGACGAGCATTAAATATTATGTGTGAGTTGTGAGGTGATGTAATGACACGGTGGGGATTTTGTATTAATATTTATTCACTATATGTGCTGATACTGCATGTTGTAACTCTAAGCGGGTGTCTTAAGTTTGTAATGCCAGTGTTTTCAATCCTCTAATATTGACCTCCACTGTGTTTCAGATCTCGGCTTGGTTGCCATGACGAGCGAGGAGTGTCCTGTGCCGCTGGGGAGCATCTCCTCAGCAGTGCCAGGGCAAACTGAGAAGTACATCTCGGCACAGCCTGATGACATAATCGAGGAAGTGGGTCCAGATGATGACGTCAGTATCGACAGTGATCTGAGCACTTTCGTGGTGCCCTACCCAGAGCTGGCGCCTGTGGTGTTTTTCTGCCTTAAACAGACCACCTGCCCTCGCAACTTGTGCATTCGTATGGTCTCCAGTCCATATCCTTTCATTTACTGGGCCTCAGATCTAACTGTTATCCCCGATTTGCATTATTATCTATCTTCAATTGTTCACTTGTCATCACATATTAGCTAAGGTGTGAAAGCACTTCCATCAATGGTTTTTAATACCCTGAACTTCTTTAATACCCCTCACTCCATCATTAACATCTACCTAACTAACTTCAACTGCCTGACTGACTACCTAACTAACAGATACCCTATCCCCACTGGTCAAGAACTGTTTAATACCAGGCTTAAACAGGTTTTTCATTAGTGAGAATACGTTTAATCAACATTCACTCTTGGGTCAAATGACTCTGTAATGCACTGTGCTTTTTATTGGCTTTGGCTCCAATAGACATTAGTGGGAACGTAAGGCCCAGGTGAGCGTGATAATTTCTTCCGTCTGCTTAATTTTTTGCCAGCAATGCATTGTTTCCGGCGCAGTGCTACCATGCCTTTTTAATTGTTAGCTGCCATCAAATCACTTTTTAAAACTTGGGACAGTGTGCCCAATATTTTTTATCTAATCAATTTGCTCAACTGAAGGATGGAATGAAAGCAGGAGTGAAGCAACCAATGTACCACTCTTTTGTAATAACAGACATCCCAGCATCTTCTCAAAGAAAGTGTGTTTGACGTTCTTTCACAACTATGGCTGCAGTGATAGCCACTCTGCTGTTTGAACAACTGAATGTGCACATTTGTGTGTGTGTGTGCGTGAGACAGCCTGAGACATGGAGGACAGTCCTCAGTGAACACATGGAGATCATGGTGCCACTTTATAAATTGTTTTAAACTCTCCCACACCAAACTCCATAGAGAAGATCAGTGATTTTAGCTCATGGGGACACATCAGCTGCTGGTCTACTGCTGCCCCATGTGGTCACTTTGTGTCACTGAAGTAAATCTTGAACTTAGTGATGGAGACAGCAGTGGATCAACAACTCCTGTGTGCTGTGATGTTAAAATCACTAATTTTCTCTATGGGGTTTGGTGTGTGAGAGTGAGTGGTTTACAAACTTCAGTTTCCTGTTAGAAAAGTTTGTCTAACAGTGAGATAAAGATGTGAAACATGTTCTTAAAGAAATCGTAGACTTAAATTATTTTATAAGTGTTTTAAATTAAGTGTTTTTCTTGTGCTTTCACTGAGAGCCAGTCTTCATGTATGTGCGTTTAACACGGTTTTACAACGTGCATGTGCGTGTGTGTGTGTGTTGTGGAGAATAGATGATCAGATGAGACGACCATTGATGGAGTTTACAATCCCAACTTTTATTGATTTCTACAATCAATAAACCAATGAATGACCCTTAACCATGAATAACTATGAATCAAATACACTTAATTATGAATAAAATACACTTAACCATGAATAAAATACACTTAACCATGAATCAGTTACACTTAACTATGAATCAAATACACTTAACCATGAATCAAATACAATTAACCATGAATCAGTTACACTTAACCATGAATCAATTACACTTAACCATTAATCAATTACACTTAACCATGAATCAAATACAATTAACCATGAATCAAACACACTTAACCATGAATCAAACACACTTCACCATTAATCAATTACACTTAACCATGAATGAAATACACTTAACCATGAATGAAATACACTTGACCATGAATCAAATACAATTAACCATCAATGAAATACACTTAACCATTAATCAATTACACTTAACCATGAATGAAATACACTTGACCATGAATCAAATACAATTAACCATGAATCAAATACACTTAACCATTAATCAATTACACTTAACCATGAATGAAATACACTTGACCATGAATCAAATACAATTAACCATGAATCAAACACATTTAACCATGAATCAGTTACAATGATCATCACACACTTTATATTTCACATAAATGAAGCTGTGATATAAAAATCAATCTTCATAAATAAGCGTGAAATTGTCGTCATCCTCTTGGACTTGTGCACTTCCTGTGCAGTGGAGAGTCGCCGAACCATGGAGAGGTTACGAGCACATACGATGCATGGTGCGGTGGAATCTCTTCTCTGCCTCATCACTCTTTATTTTTTAATTGCTTTTCAAGAGTTTACAACTGAAATGAGCAAATGAAAGAAACGTTGTCAATGAAGTTGCTCACAGTTTAAATTCAAAAGTCAAAAGATGTTATTGTTCGCAGAGAAGTTAAAAAGTTAAACTCAGAGTTTAACTCACTGCTCCTGAAAGAACTCCAGACTATTTGAGTTTACAGAACTCTGCTGTGTCTCCAGGTGAAGAATAACAAAGCCAGACTCCAGCATAGAGAGTCTGAGTGAACGTGGTCTGGACTGTGTGAAGCAGAGTCATGGTGTCAGAGACTCTGTAGAAGGACAGAAGACCTGCTCTGTGGTCCAGGTAAACTCCCACTCTGGAGACTTTAACATCTGAGACGTCAGTCCAAATACTGTTGTGAACAAACTGACAACTGTTTTGGTCACAAACTAAAGCCCAAGATTTGTCATTTAATCCAAGTCCACATTCATGTGATCTCCCTGATCTGCTGATGGTCTTGTACGTCACTGCCACACAAACTCCTCTTCCTGCCCACTCCACCTCCCAGTAACAACGTCCAGTCAGACTCTCTTTACTCAGGACCTGTGGATAACCAGTGAATCTGTCTGTGTGACAAGGATAAGACTGAGCTTTCTTCATAAATGTCACTTTTCTGTTTCCCTCAGATAATAACAGATGTGTGTTTACTGTGTTTAGATCCAGTTTGATTTCCTTTGAATATCTGAAGGATTTAGCTCTGGTCATTGGTTCTGTCAGTAAAACATCTACTTCAGCCACAGCCAGTGAGATGTTTGTCCATGTCTCGGTCAGGACGTCCTGCAGTTGACCTCTGACCTTTGCCACAGCCGCAGTCACATCCTCAAAGTGTCTCAGAGGACGGACGTTGATGGTGGACGAGTGTGCCGATGGACTGAGTGCTGACAGTGAGAGGTAGTTGAGGAGAAACTGGTTGTGGTCGTGTGTGAGTGAGAGCTGCTTCAGTTCAGCTTCTCTCTTCTTCAGCTCAGTGATCTCCTGCTGAAGCTTCTCCTCGACGTCTCTGACTCGTCTCACCTCAGTTTCCAGCTTGGATCTGATCTGCTGCTTCACGTCAGAGCTTCGCCTCTGCAGGAGACGCATCATCTCAGTGAAGCTCTCGTCTATGTCCTTCACAGCTTTATCAGCAGAGAGAGTGAGAGTCTTCCTCTCCTGTTGAAGCACCTTCACGTCTCTGTCTCTGTCCTGGAGTCTCTGCTGGACGTCTTCTCGACTCAGATCCAGCTCTCTCTGCTTGTGCGTCCTCTCTGCTACAGCTGTGACTGTGTCGTGGTCTTTATGTTCGTCCACAGAGCAGAGAGAGCAGATGCACTGCTGATCAGTGCGGCAGAACATCTTCATCACCTCATCGTGACGAGGGCAGATGTTCTCTTGGAGGTTCTTGGACGGCTCCACCAGCTTGTGTCTCTTAAATGCAGGTAATTGATGATGAGGCTGGAGATGTTCCTCACAGTAAGAGACCAAACAAAACAAACACGACTTGAGAGCTTTACGTTTCCTGCCAGTGCAGAAATCACAGACCACATCTTCAGCTCCAGCATAGCAGTGATGAGCAGGAGCAGCCTGGAGTCCAGTCTTCTTCAGCTCCTCCACTAAATCTGCTAACATGACATTTTTTAACAGTTCAGGCCTCGGTGTGAAGATCTTTCTACACTGAGGGCAGCTGTAGCTCTTCCTCTGCTCCTCTGAGTCCCAGTGGTCTTTAATACAGTTCATACAGAAGCTGTGTCCACAGGTAAGAGTCACCGGATCCTTCAGAAGTTCCAAACAGATGGAACAAGAGATGTTTTCTCTGTGCAGCTGAACTCCTGCCATTTCACCGCTCTGTCACCACGACTGTCTGAGTTTCTCTTCCTCAGAATTCTAACAGGTTTGAGCTCTGATCTCAACAACATGTGACGTGGCAGTGGGCGGAGCCTGACGGCTCTGACTCTTCTCCACCTGTTGGCTCCTCCTCCCATTGTCAAACTGCAGGTGTGAGGGGGAGGGAACCAGGAACCACTCCCACTCTGACATGGAGTGACCTCTGTAATTAGTGACACTCCCTGTGTTTGTGGGGGTGTGTGTGTGTGTGTGAGCGTGGTTTCTGCTTGTGCCCACAAGCAGTTATCCATTTGCTGACTACATTGGCAGTGGAGCTAAGGATGATCCTTTCACAATAGAGGCAGACTGCTGATGTGTGTACGTCTGTGTGCATCTCCGTGCAATATGGCTTCACCATCACAGTATTTACTCTCACATTGTGGAGCTGATACAGGATTGTGTTTATTCTGCGAAAAGCACTGCGAAACGACTTGATATTAAACTTGTGTTCTGCTCGGCACACTTTTAAAATGAATTTACTTTTTAATGAATTTTTATGTATATAAATTATGTATAAATATATATATAATATATATATATATATGTTTAACTCTTTCATTATATTTTAGTTGATGTTATTTGTCTTTCTGAACTTAAGTTGAAGTGAAATGAATGGTTTTGGCTGAGCAGAAAATCATGGGGAAAACATTTAATGGTTTAGGCCTACAAAACTGCACAGCCAGACTTTCTGTTTGCCTTTCAGACACTGTCTTGAGGGATGTTTTGAGGCGAAAATAGGATTCTCAAGGATTTCACTTGGCTCGCTAAGGGTTGAGCTCTGCTACTCTCAGGTGGGCCCATGCCACGGGGTACAAACATGCCGCTGAATATACAGGTCTCACAGTATATAATACAATATACAAGTCTTCTCACAGTCCAAATCATATTTCATATCGCCTCAGCTTATATTTCAGTACTGTTGAAATGTGTCGCTGGACGCCCATGGTGACTAAACCTGTAGGACATCGCTCTAATGTGAGATAACGTATAAAGTGAGTGTCAGACAGGAATAAAGACTGAGTGTGTGTGCACGTGTGTGTGTAGTGGTTTTAGGGAAGATTGTTATTCTTGACACTGAGGTGGTTAGTGAGGTGTTACCTTTGCCTGCTGTGCCTGTTAGTTTGTTAGTAAGAAGTTAGTTGGAAGCTTGCTAAAGTGAGAGCATCTGTGTGTGTGTGGGATGGCAATGTTCACAGGCTTTGTGTCTATAATTTTTCAGACTAGAAGGTTGTTTGTTGTGTATGTTTGCACCACTGCGGAAGTGTGTTTGTACATCGCACCAACGATTTTGACTCATTCATGTATCTGAATGCCGACTGTAGTGTGCAGGTCTGAGGCAATCGTTAGATTTGTTGTTTTAATAGTGCTGCAATGACCATACAGTATAATTATTTCTCAATAACCTCAATGGAACACATGCAGAAAATGCAAGAAATATGAATGCGGTTTGAAAATAACATTTTCAGAGGGGAATAAAAGGTTGCTTCAATTATTTAATGACCAATAGCATGGTTTATTCAACACAAGCTTGAGCATTACATACACAAGTTGTATGAGTTAAACATTGACAGTTTGCTAATATATGAGACCAATTTTCAGTCACATCATTGTAATCCCAATGCCAATGATCACATCATTTGCCAGGCATAAAAACAGCAAAGCTGGTGGTGTCCTGGGACTTTACTGCCATATACGTTATACTACACATGATTGACATCTGCGTCAGACATGAAATACACTGCAGTGATGGCCTCATTTCACATCAGGGTTTCGCTTGTGCTCGGCGCAATGTGTCTGAAGTGAATTTTGTCAATATGTTTGTGTGTAGAGGGAAATAAGTGGTAGTTTCACCATCTCTTTTTAAATCAATAATTCTGTCCACCACTCAGTAGCTGTGAAAGGCCGTCAGTGAGTGACACATACATACACACACACGCACACACACACACACACACACACACACACACACAGGCTTGCACAGCTAGTAAGACACTGCATTGACTTCCATTCATTTGCACAGCCCAACCAAAGCCCAATCTGTTTAAACCCAACCTTAATCCAACCACAATTCAAATCTTAGCTCTAAATCTAACCACTTCTTCAGAAATAAATATCTTCCTCATTAGGACCAGGTTTTGCTTTCCATGAGAACTACTGGTCCTGACAAGGTTGTACAAAGGACTGTCCTTTACTGAAATAATTTGACTTCTGCCTTAAATCACTAAAGTAGACGGTAACGGACTTATCTGAAGTTGGAGTATCTTCTTTGGTACAAACATTTCAATATTGTCTGAGATCTAAAATTGGTACAATAATACAACTTAATCTCAGATATTTAAAATGATTGCCTTTGTTTTGAGGTCCGGTAAACACGCTTTTACTCTTCTGCACCACTTCTCCCAACTCTTAAACTCAAGTTATGATTGCAAAGTAAGCACATTAAATAGTGATATTTTAGACTGAATTTTTGATGTGAAAATGCAAGGGTAATTAGCTGCAGTGTGATGCATCTCAGACAGGAAATGTGCTGGTACGTGTGAATGAGTTGTTTAGAAGCAGAGGAGTGATTGATGTATGGCTCTCGGCATTGTTTTTCTTTCCTTCTTTTTTTCTACCCATTCAAATAACATCACAATTGCACACGCTTAACTATATTTCATTTCCCTTTCCTCTCGTTTGCTTCCTAAAGTCTTCTCGACTTTCAGTAAATTTACTGTTGGCCAGCAGCTGAAATGTCTTGCACCTCTCTCTTGTCGTCCCTCTCCGTGTCTTTTAAATGTTAAATATTTAGTACATTTTTCCTCCTCCTGAAATGCTTGATACATACTCTTCCCTTTGCATTATCTTACCTGCACCTCTTTGTCGTTGATTGGCTCCTGTGGTGTTTACGCAGAGTGAGTGGCCTCTCTGGCCTGTGGTCCTCTTTGGCCCTGACAGCTTGTTATCTCCATGGTGACGGATGGCTGAGGTGCTGCCGTGCCTTGCTCTTAACTACTGCCGAGGATAGAGCACACACCTGGGACACATCACCTTCTCCTCTTACCTTCTCATTTTCTCTTTCTGTGGTTTTCTTTCCTCTTAGCTTCTGCTTTCGGTTCCATCCACTCTGTGGGGCTGTAGATGGAAAAGTTGCTGTGGGGCTACAAGATAGATTTGTATCTTCTCTGCTCTGACACTTGCTGTGAGGTGTGCCACTTGATAGATTTGTGTGCGTGTGGACGGCGAATGGCTGTTTCCTCTTGTTTTGACAAATGTATTACAAAAGAAAATCAAAACACTGTCTTTGATTTAAAGTGACACACATGTCTGTATCCTTTAGCAGTTGCTTTCTTGTCACTTCTTTCATTTTTTGCTTTGCTTCTTCTTTTCAGATTAATTCACTCTGCTCGTCTTGCATGCATCACTCCTCCCCCTTTCTTATCCCAAATTTCCATTTATGCCTTCTTGTGTTATAATGTGTGTTGCACTTGTTTTAATGAGCCCCTGCTTCAAGTATGAACTGTTGTCCTTTTACCCAGGGGAAGGTCTTTATAAAAGAGGAACACACATTAATGAGACAAACCTCTGTTAAGGCAAAATAAAACTTATTAGAATACTAATGCTTATGCATTTAAAGCACATCTCTATGCTAGTACAAGTACCAATACTCATTCTAATGATCACCACTCTCTCATCACTCTTTATCACTTCATTTTTCCTTCCTCTTTCTTTCCTTTCCCTCCTCCATTTCTCTACTCCCTCAGGTCTAGTCTTAACTCCATTAGTGCCTGCAGTGAGAGGAAGAAGAGACAAGAAGGAAAGGGCAGAGATGAGATGAAGGGCTTAAAGTGACTCTAATAACTCCAGTAGTATGAAGCTTTTGGTGCACACACTCTGTGTGACCTCTTTCACAAGCATTATTCTTTCATAGTAGTTCGCTTACACTGACCATGTGCTTTTTTTATTAGGTGCAGCTTGATTTTTTTTTTTTAATGTTAAATGAGATATTAATTTTAACAGAGGGCACTCCCACATCTCATTTTATTTGTAAAACTCTTGTAAAATCTTGTAAAACTAAGAATTTCAGAGAACTAATGCAATACTCTCTCCAGAATCCTTGAGGCAAATTAAAGAAATACTTCACCGATATGTATTTAGCTTTGTATTACTAGAATAGCGGTAGTATTTTTGAAAAATGTTGTTTCCCAACATCAGTTTCCCCTAAGTCGAGCTTTTTAGTAACTGATACACTAACACATTTCTACTTCATTGACGTGCAATGTATTTGTGGACATTCTCACAGCTGTCTCTGTTTGAAACTACCGCTGTTTCTTAGACCTGCTTATTGGCTTATTTTGATTTGCCAGGAGAGAAACCGTTTGTAGACACTGCTCTAGAATTGCAGCCATGATTGGGTTATGGGTTCACTGTCACTTTATTTATAAAAAAATGACATTCAAATCGCTGGTTGACATTTTATTCCCGGTTCTTTGGCGTTGTGTTACGCTGTATGCGCTGTATGCACATCATTGCAGGGACACTTAAGACAGCAGTGCCCATTTGTCTGAACTCGGTAACAGCAGGGCAGATTGCTTTTGGATAAACTGCACAGATAAATGTCAGAGGTGTACAAACGGATGTGCGAGTCTCTTTGTCTCTCTCTCTTGCACACACCTACTGTAAGCATATGTTTGAATATTATGCCCTGTCATCATTCCATTCATGGTCCCTTATATGTGAACGTATATGAGAACTCAACTCGGTATTGCTTTGTACAAATTGGGACTCTTGGGAGAGTTTAATCAAGTAACTTAATGTCTCCATCACCACTAACTGCAGGCTACATTTTATCCAACTGAGTGCTTTGTAGTTTGCCATTTCACATCTATTATCCTCAAAGTGCTGTATAAATGGTATGAGTCACTGAGAGTCCGTTCTGAAGAGATGCGGAATATTCAGTTTTCCTCAAAAATGTGGATGGCTACATGATGGAGAGAAGATGCACTGAGCACAGTGATGCATCTGACAAGTGCAGAGTCATTTTTAATAACAAGCCTCTATAGTTCTGAGTAAAAAGGGACACTTTTTTGGAGGATATCAAAGTTCAATGTGGGATAAAGATATCTCCCATCCCATGATGAAATACTGAACTTCTGCAGGCTTTTTTGGAAGTTCCTGAAACAATGTCACTGCAGCTTTGCCCTCAGTCGTCTGTTTCACTTGAAAAAGTATAACTTCTCTCCTCCTCCTCCTCCAATAACCATTCCCTCTCTAATCTTTATTTTAAACATTCTAAAAATATCTATCCAGTTAACTTTTCTGTGAGAGGCAAGACTTTAATTGCTGTACAGAAATAACATAATCACCAACTAGGGCTTCGCTGCCAGTTGAAGATGGTTTGCATCTTACCATACAGTATCATACCTTATTTTTGGTTATTTTTGTTGATTCAGGACAGAAGAGAAAACTCTCTATGGCATTATTTTCTTTTCCAAAACGGAAGGATGTGAACAGAAGCAGCTAAAGCTTCAATTTTAGTAATTTGGATATTAATTCTATGGCTATTACCAGAGGCTACTGTTAAGACTGCGACAGATAAGCAAAGCAATAATTATTTACTCCAGATATTCTTGTCTTTTTAGACTAGGAAGCAAAATCGTCAGCAGACACACTTGGTAATAAATCAAATGTGACTGCTCAGTCTTATTTTGTTGAATAAATTGTATCTTTTCAGAATAGGCTCTGCTTTGTTTTACCTATGGTTCATGCTAAAAAAAAAAAAAAATAATATAATGAAAAGCAATCTCTACCTGCATGCATAAACATGCTGGACCATATAATGTATTACCGTGCATACACATACATTTTAATTAAAAACACAGGGAGATACATTCTTGAATAAGGTATTCGGGTTGTGTGGACAGAAAGCAAAGCCTCAAACTAAAAGATTCATACCAGGTGAAATTGCAGATGTACTTTGTATTTTTTACAGCTTCTGCAGACTTTTATTTAGCTGTTTAAGCTTATTATGAATATGGCTCTGAAGAGATTGCATCAAAGAACATAATGTTTTAAAAACCGGGAACAACCATCTATTATTGGCCCTGTGATGAACACTCCCCGTCCACTTTTTTTGTGGGTGTGTAGGAAGTGTGAGGATAGTGTGAGTCACTAAGGGATATTTATGAATATTCTGCATTTTCATTGATCGTCAGTATGTTTCTGCATGATCCATTAACCCGCTGGCTGTAGAGGCTTTGAGGTCAGTAATGAATACTTATGAGCATATTAGCAGACCAAGAACCCTCATTACAATAACAAGGAGTGCAGCGGTTCACATGCCCTTTTAGTTCCTTTATGTCTCTGCGTCCATGCTACATGAGCTTTATGTTAAGAATTCATGGCTCACAGTTATGCCAAACTAAGATGCATTAGTGAACACAGAACTCCTCTTTGGGGGGAAAAAGTAGTAGACCACAGTTAAAATGTACTTTGATATGAAACCAATTCAGCACCATAGTGCTGCTGTAGTATTTTAAAGATATTCAATGCTGCCGTCTATTTATTTGATTATTTATTTGTCGGTGTTGTTATTCTGCCTCCGTTTGGTCTTTGTGAACAGACACAATGCACCATAATGCATCAGCCTTCATTTGAAAACGGACTCTGTCGAGCAGTTCTATCAGACCTGACTGGGTGAGCATTTGTTGTATACACTGGCAGCACAGGGGCAGATGGGAGCTGGATACATTTATCCTTAATCGGCATTTTGTGAACTCATTTGGACTTACACACCACTGTTTTAAAGAAAGGATGTTCAATTTGTCAAATTGTGACCTTTTCTCAGCCCGAGCAGGTGCTTTTTGTGTGTCTACACCTGTCCACGGCTTCCTCACTGTGCCTAAAACCAACCACACTCCTAACCAGGAAATGATTATCACCAGTCTGCTCAGAAACATGAGCTCTTGTGTATCTGTCAACATAATTATGAAACGTGCGAAACAAGATTTCAAAGTACAGTTTGCAAAAAAAGTATTCACTCTCACTCAGCTGCGATGTGTAATCGTGCCCTCGAGGATATGCACGACGCACAACTGCCCAAATAATCACAATCGTTTTATGGCCAAGCCTCTGTTCACTTGGGAGAGATCAAAGTGAGTTTCGCTGGGCTGAAAGACGGGGGAATTTTATTTAATTTCTCTTGACATTCACCATATTCCCTTTCAAGTTAATGCTCTTCTGAATTCATTTTGTTCAGACCACAATGGAAATGTTAAATTAAGTTGTGCCTTATTTGTTCTCAGGAAACCTAGACCTTTGTGCAGGAAATCATTTCTATGTCGCAACACATCAGAGACGGCCAAATTGCGAATGCATACAAGTTTACTGCAAACACACATCAAAACTGCAGATGAGCAGGGAAAAGTACACAAATGAGAAAAAGGGCGTGGGGGAACGGAATCATGGAGGTGGTGGAAAAAGAGGGGGTAATTATTCTGCAGATACTCAGATGAGGAGAGCTGGCAAGAGTCACAGAAGCTAGACACTAAGTGAAGGACAAGTGTGGCGCTTCTCTTTGAAAGACGGATAAAAGAGGATGAGAAAAGATGGTGACAAAATAGAAAGATCATAACCCTATGGGGAGGTGGATTGAGAGATAGGGGAAGATGTGAGAGATTGCTAGTTAGCACTTTTCTTGAAAAGGCAGAGCATGTGATGGAGACAGTGTGAAGGAGGGGAAGAGAAAGGGAGATAGTTAGCACAGTGGCAAAGTGAACTTTTGCCCAGTGCTTGTCAGTGCAGAGGACAGCAGAGGACGTGTGTGTGTATGTGTGTGTGTGTGCATGCCCAGCCTCTTGACAGTGAGGAGGTACATGAAGTCTCTAATTGCTCTGGTGACTGCAACTTCAGACCTCTTCAGTGAAAGGGAGATAGACAGAGAGTGGGAGGGAGGGCTGAGTACTGACACCAGGACGAAAAAAGACAAAAGGTCTCTGTGACGGGAAGAGGGACTAAATGAAGTTGTAAAGATATGGCACCGGATTAGGACATATGAATTACAGATTATGCATTAAGATCAGGGACCAAATGCTCAAAGTGGGATTGTCCTTTAACAAGTCGAGCTAAACATGTTTAAGGGAAGAATCCCTGTAGCAGCTGTGGTAATAATGATATGAGCAAAGAAAAAAAGAGTTGACATTATAATAAAGTGATAAATGACTAGAAAAAAAGATTTGCTCCATCCTCCTCTGACCAACTTTAAAAACAATGTAGGTGCAGTGCAAGACCAAAACAAAAACAACTGATTGCTCTATTGAGATGTGCAAAAATATTTGGCAAGCTGTTTGCACCATTTTTACTGAAACTTTCTTTTCTGTTTTGAGGTTACATTAAGTACACTGAGTGTAGACATTGAGATTAGTGGGCCAGAGTCAAGACTCACCTTGGTGATTGAGTGATTTTTACCTGCACAACTGGACCTGGTGGAAATATGATATACGGTATCTATATTGCACACTTTCAACATTTGACTTCTATCTATCTTATGCATATTCCCTTATTGCTCTGTCAGCTCTGAAAGGGTAGAGAGGGAGACAGAGGGAGTATCAAGACAGAGTAAAGACATGACACGAGTGACCACAAGTGAAAGGCTGAACGGCCCTGCTTTATCACTGTCTCTCACACACACACGCACACGCACACACCTTAATCCTTCTCCAGTGTTTTACCTCGGACTGTTATGTTTGTATTTAATGTGAGGGGTCAGACTGTCAGGGCAGATGCTCAACACAATGTTATCCCTAACTTTAACCATAATCAGTAACCACAAATTATTGTAACCTGCACCGAACCATAATTCAAATCTTAACTCTAAACTTAAACAGTACCTCAAAAATTAGATTCACACACATGCTCAAATATACAGTACATGTAACATGTTAGGGGAATAATCAAAATATTGGGTGAAGCCTTTGTTTAGATTCAGGCTATGTTTTTATTAAAGTCAGTTCATTGGTAATTTTATTTCATTTAAGTTTCCGTTATTTTCATAATTTGAATCATTGAGTAGCTCATTTGATTCATTGATCTATATGTGTTAATTTTGTGGAAATGTTTGTGTTATCTGGCATCTACTTCACGACTGTCTGTCCATTTGTCCCCTCTGAGAGCTTGGTTTGCATTACTGGCACCAGGTCTGATACGTTTCCCAGTTGGACTCTGCCAGGACCGCCCCTTTATCATCAAATCTGTTCATAACTTTTATCGACAGGAATTCTGGAACAGCACGGTGATGATGGGCGCCATGCTTTTTTTTTTTCCAGATGATGTGGTGCTACTGGCTTCATCCAAGCATTGACCTGTAGATTGCTCTGGGACAGTTTAAAGGGGATTTAATCACTGGAAAAAGGTGGAAAAATCCAGTATTCATGAGAGTGACAGGTGGATTAGGACAGTGTCTGCAGAGATACAGAGACTGTACCAGTCCGTTGAAGTGAAGACGGAGCTGAGTTAGAAGACAAGATTGAGGCTAAAATGGGTTTCTACCATATGATGTCTGTGCGCAAACCAGAGATAAATTAGGGACTTCTGACAACAAGGAGAGGCTTCAAATTGAGAGGAGCCAGTGAGGGTGGTTTGAGCATCTCCTGGATGTCTCCTGGGGAGTTGTTTTAGCTATGTCCAACTTGAAGGAGGCCCCAGTGCAGACCTAGGACACTAGAGAGTCTCTGTCTCTGGCTGACCTGGCTGGGAACACGTTGTTGTCACTCTGGCAGAGCTGGTTGAAGTTGCTGTGTCTGGGCCTCACTGCTGAGACTGCTGCTCCTTCGGCCGACATGGATAAGCAGTAGAAAGCAACAATGTGTTCCTTACCTGAACTGAAGGTCTAAGGACAGAGAACACATTGTAAACCCCATTTGTGAATGTGTCCTATGAAATTAAAATTCACACGACAGAATGAATGGCCAGGCATATGGCTATAATGACTAGAATAGCACCCCAAACTAGGATTTGCGTGAGGAAAAAATTCTGCCAATTGCCCATTGTCCATTTCTTCCTCTTCTGGAACTGCTTCTTAACATATTTCTGTAGGTATAGAACGATGACGGCTTCCACAGCTGGATCCTTCTCAACCAGTATGTTCTTCAGCTTGTCGTCATACTTCTTCTGGAGCTGTTTTATGACAGCCTTAGCCACTAACTTGGCCTTGTTGATGTGTGGGATGTGCCCCTTCATAAGAACGAGCCCTTTCCTTGTTTGAGTGACTAGACGTGAAACATGAAAGCACAACTCCTGGTCAGGGAGTGCCGTGAGCATGCCAGTCCTCCCAAAGATGTTGATGACTGCCACAGTGAGGAAAGTAAGGGCCTGTTTTTCTGTAGAATCGAAACACTGATCTGTTTTGACAATTAGACTGTCATTCAAAACTCTTATACACCGTATCGCCATTGGAACGGCTTTTGTGATGGATTAAGATGAAAGGTTGTGCTGCTAAGAGTTTGTTTGTTTGATTTCCCGGGAGTGAGAGTGTGGAGAAATCATTAATTTGCAGTGATTGTTATTGTTTCATCCTGTGACGTGTGTGATGTCACTTGTTCCTTTCATCCTTATCCTTTTATTACTCAAATGACATTAGCTCTACATACTCATGACCATGACTCAATAGCTTTTTTTTTTTTTTTTACCCCTATTGACTTATATTTGTCATTTTAATGGTTATATGGAGCTGGTTGCAATGCAAATGGCAAGTTTTAATAAATTGAGGAAAAGCAGAACAGTACAACTGAAGTATGAACAGAGTACTCGGAGTGTGCCAGGCTGGAGGGTCATGAACAGACAGAAAAGCCAGTTAGGGCAGAGGCAGGAACTCTCCTTGACAGTGTAAGCCTTACCTGGCAATAAACACGATTCTGATCCTGACAGAGTGCAGGTTAGGGACGGGCATAAATGGCAACAGTGCTCAGAACAGGAATAATTGCTCGAGAATGAATTGCATGAAGAACAGTCTGGCCAAATCTGAGTAGTGTGATCAGGCTGGCATCCAGCGCTGGTCTGTAGGCAAATTGTTTTCTCTAGCCAAACAGTACATGCATTCATACCAATATCTGAAAGACATTTGGTGAGTCATCTCTGTCTAATATTATATGATAAAGGCAAAAAATAGCACAATGTCCTTTTTTCTACCCACCTCCAAACGTTTTCCAGTCTCTGAGCAAAAATGTTAAATGACACAAAAAGGTTAAGACGCATTTACATGACCTCTGAACTGCAGAACTGCTTTCTCACCCTCTTTCTTGCTTTCACTGAATCGACCCTTCGCCTTTCTTCTGATTGTAAAAAAAAAAAAAAAAAAATGGCTGACAAGTCGACTCCTTTTACTGCAGCCTATGGTTTTGAAGACTAATGAAAACCCCACTTGAGGTTTGTTCTAGTGAGACTAATGTGTGCACTTGACTGTGCTGTGCAAGCACAAATACACACATCTGACATCCTTACACACACTCACAGACACACACGGTGCACTATGGCCATCATTCCAACACTTGCAATTAATGAGGTTGTGATTCATTTAACAAACATAAAGGAAAGGGCAAATAGTCATATTATTGTGCACAAGTCATCTTTTTTTTCCCCTAATTTGATTTTTTAAGTTTATGTATAAAAAGTGGGTCTGTAAAAACACGGGAAAGACTGGTTTAGATCATATATCCATGTGTATGTATGACAACACTATATCTTTTGTTGCAGCTTATAGGCGTTCCTTTGCTATTTTTGTTTAATTGTTAAGTAACTCTTGTGACAACTTTACTTTGACATGCAGGTGTAGTAGTTTGTCATCTTAAATGTGATTTTAAGTCAACTTTTGCATGTGTTTATTTCAGATTATATACTGTATGTATCTGGGCAGACCAGTACTTACAAATGCAAAATGCTTGCTGTGTTATTGGCTTATTTATCTGTTAAATGTGCCTCTGTTTAATTATTATTATTCCTTCCTTAATAAGGGAAGCAGTTGTTTTTTTCTAGCAGGCAGCCATTTTTCAATATATTTGTGTTTTTACAATTTGACAGCTACATCCTCACACACACACACACTGGACCTGCCAAGTGCCAATAACTAACAAGACCACTGGAGCTCTAACAAGGGCACCTTGATGTTTGAGAGACAGGAGAGTGTCATTCATTTATGTTCCCTGCCCATTGTCCCCTATACTTTCAAGGACCTGCTGACAAACTGCCAATGTTTAAATTACTCACCGTTATTGCACCTCTGTATAATGTGAACTCAATTTTGTAGATCGACATATTGGTCAGTGCCCTGCCCAATTTTTTTTTTTTTTTTTTTTAACCTTTCTGGCACAGAGATTTGGCTGCATGCAAGTAAGATGATTATCAGGCACATTATAATGAGGGAATGGATGTTTGACTCTTGTGATGATTGGACTGTCCTGCGGGGGGACGATTTGAAGCATGACAAATGACTGGGAGCGACATACAATGTCACCGCTGTCAAGTTTGACATGTTTCTTTGGTCTCTTGGTTAGTTTTTGCTGGGTCATGCTGTCGAGGGGAGCAGCTTGGCTCGTCATTCTGCATCATCTGGTACGTCAGTGTCCTCACTGGCTTAACCAAGCATGAGTAAGTGCAGATGAGAGGGGGACAAATTGCTGGCTTCCTGATGCTGCTATGTATGTTTACAGTTTGTGTGTGTGTGTGTGTGTTCTTGTATTTGTGACCCCTTCCAGACCTTTTCTGGCATAAAGACTGACCTTGTCAGGACCAGTTGTCCTCATGATGACCAAAACCTGGTCCCAATAATGCAGAACCTTATTTCTTATTTCTGGGTTAAGGTTAGGGGAAAGGCTTTGAGGTGAGGATGTCCAAATTAATGGAAGTTAATGATAGCTGCATGAACGCGTGTGTGTGTCTGTGTATGTGTGTGTGATAACATAAAAATAAAGGGGGGGTGTTTAAGACAGGTGTGTGTTTGAGTCAAAGTGTAATTGTGTTACACTCTGGGTAGTTTAATGAAGGTCTGGGTATATACCATATGTGTTGACAAATGTGAGAGTGTGTGTGTGTGTCAGGTAGTAATTAGTAACGACAGGCTCTCTTGCTGTGCTGACATGCCCACAAGGGACTTAAGATAAAGAAAAACTTGGTCCAAACAGCTGCACCGAGGCTGCAACTTTCTCAGCCAGTTTGAAGAGTAAACTGACTTGATTTAGCCACTCAAATCTTTTCTTTTTGCTCTCCTAATGTTGCATCACTTCACCTTAGGAAGCAATACAGAAGATGGTGGTCTGCATTACTGAGTCCCTTCCTCTGTTTCTGTTCAATTCACATGCGAATTAATATTGTGGTAGTCTTCCTATCGCCGTATGTCAGCTGAGATTGGCACAGCTCCCCCGCGACCCTCATGTGGAGGATAAAGTGGTAAAAGATGGATGGATAGTCTTATGAGGACAACAATTATGTTCCAGGGATTGGAATAAGGGCAGGAGAAAAGGGTGTGTAGATTTACATTCTCTGAACCTTTTACAATGAACAAGGATGTCAAGTTAACTTGCAAACAAATAACAGAAGTAAGGGGACGTGAACTTGCAGGCCTCAGTGCACCCTGTAAACTAACCCCTGGACCTACAGTGTTTATTTTATACAATTGCTACAACAGAAGCAATAACAATTTTCTGATGTGAACCAAAGGAAATAATACATTATAGGAAATGATGGTCTATGGTTAGCTGAGGAAGAATTGTGTTTCTGTTGTTTTTCTCATTGTAGTTTAAAATGTGTTGGAAAACCCCCAAAGTAATTGTATTTTACAGTTGGGAAACAAACAAAGGGTTGTATTTGGGTTTGAGTTTGAGGTTGCTCGATAGTTTCACTCAGAGAGAGACTTTTAAGATGAAATGCCGTGTCGATGCCAAAATCCAGCATTGATTCACCATATATTCTTACTTCTTTGGCTTAAAATGGTTATCTTTGCATGTGTATTTTGATTTTCACAAACTCCCTTTCTCTTATTTTGTTTGATTAAGCCAAGTATCAGTCACTTGTTACAGGAAATCAAACATAATTTGTAGACACAAGGCAGAGTGCCAAGGCCTCTCCTCCTTTGAGAAAGAGGGGGGTGAGGGTCGGAGGAAAGGGAAGCAAGGTCAAAGAGAAGTTACTATAATGTTGCTGTCAGTCAGTCACTCACAGTCACTTGTGTGCCTTGTGGCTTTTACTTGGCGACATGAAACTTTGGAGACTCGCAGAGATATTGCTGGAAGAACAGGAGCAAGGTGGAAGCGGTCACCGCAGCTCCACGAGGCCTGGGGGGGTAAAGGTTTTTGAACTTTTCTCTGTCGGAGTCCAATGTAGCTTCTGTTGCTTCCCGTTTGCATACAGAAATAAATTATAAGGGTGTTAATGGAGAGCAGCTCAGTCAAAAGTCAACAAGAAGCATGACGATGATAATATTTCTATTTAAAAGAACCGGTGTTGCCAGTGAAAAATGGCTCACCAACTCAATATATGGTTTCTAGTCTCACCATTGTGACTTATGACTCTACACTGTTTTGTTTCTGTTTATCTTTGCAAAGATTTGCACAAATAGATCCAGGAACTCAAAGCTCACTTCCTATCAGAATAACAAGTTGAGCACTAACAAGCTTATATCATATCTTTGATAAAGTAAATGTCACATCAAATTTCTCTGTGACCGTAAAATACAGTGCAATGTTATGAAAGCCTTGGAGAGCTTTTTTTTAAATTATTAACTTTGCCTTGCAATTTGCATTTGACATTTTTGAATTTTTTCCTCCATGCCAGTAAGAACTGGGCCAAAGCACAACCTCCCCCATCCCTATAGAAACATTGTGCATTGCTTCATGGCAATGAGGCCCACATCTTTGTGGCGGTCTAGTTTCTAAATGAATTAAGTATTGTGAGCAGAGGCAAGGGAAGGTCTGCTTCCTCCAAAATGTCAAATATGTACTGTCATATTTGCATTTCATTAATAAAAGTTTGCTAAAAATGTGGTCTAGTTTGATTTAGTTGTTTTCACTGCGGTGAGCTAGATGGTGTTTGGATAAATGCCGCAAAATCATCACTTCCGGGGAAGCTCCCCTGTTTCAAAGACCAGCAACAGCCAGCCACTTCTTGTGAGACAAATGAGACCAGACCCCTGAGACTAAGAGTTGCATTTCACTGACACCAGCTTTAAAAGCACAACTTAACAAAAATAATGAACATGAGAAACTACTTTATGCTCAATGGAATATAGTAAACAAAGTGAGAGGGAGGGAGGGATAGAAACGGAGAGAGATCTTCACCTTTTGTGCGAGAAAATTTGCATCCCAGCGAGTGTCAGCGACTCTCACTTTGCACCGCCACTCAACTCCTTCATACTCCCTCCTCCAACTTGTTTGTTCTTCTTTCACATAACACCTGCGAAACTCGAGGATCCACTCACTACGCGTGCAATTAGAAGCATACACTCAGTGAGTCTAACCAATCATGGGCAAATCGATTGCCAGAATGAAAAGAAGAAATCTAAAAATCAAGCTGTACTCTGGTGGTTTGAAGAGCAGGTAATTGAGCTTGTGAGAGTTCTGTCTCTCCGTCGAGTCATGCAGGCTCGCTCTTGTAAATGCTGTATATATTCTACATTACTTTCTCATTCAGGGCATATTTATGCTGCGTAAGTGTTACAAAGTTTTTTTCCCCCCTCTGTGATGAATCCATTTTGGGGTATTACATTGATTGAAATAAACATCCAAATAAGATTAAATCCATGTGTGTAAATGGATGGAAATTGTAATGAAAAGACCGAACATCACATCAAACTGGAACTCCCTTTCAATCACTGAGACACTTTCTCTTGTTTTCTTCACTGAGCCCTCACTTTTTTTTTTTTTTACTTCCTGCCTGTTTGTAACAAAGGATCATGTCAGCCCATTAGACCCCTGTTGAAATATGGATGATGAGATGAGAGACTTGAGGGCTTATATGTTCCCCTTTCACCCTGATCCTCTTCATCCTCATCTCCTCCTTCTGATCTCTGTTATCCCGACTCCCCTTTGTCACTTTAGAGTGATGAGGGTGTTGTTGGAGAACAACTCAGGGGAAAACCTGAAATTTAATATAGTTTACTATAAACCTTAAGAGCTCCCACAGATTCGGTGTATTTAGTGGTCAATCTCATTGATTGTTTGTTGATTATTTAATCAAATGATCCAAACTTTGGTTTAGTCTGGTCCGTCTTGTATAATAATAACAATAATAATAAGAATAATTAACAAAAATGCTGCAGGCAGTAACTGAAATAACAGACAAGCACATTATTCACAGTTTTGAAACTGGTGAGCACAGACTATGTGACCATATCGACACATTTCCACACTGATTTGTGACACATTATTTCACCCCTGAGGAACTCTGCTAGCGACACACACACACACACATACAGAATGACTTTCCTCAAGTTTGTCATTCAGGATTATTGTTACAGTGACTTCGCTGTGCTTCTCTTCTTCTGGCGTCTGCTGTGAAATGAACAAATAATGCAAGTAATAAAGGGGTAATTTATTTTGCAATCAAAGTAACATACAAGTAATTGTGGTGTGCAGAAATGCAGTTGAATTGGCTCCCTTTGTTGTCTGTGCAGCACTCATCAAAGGAAAAGTGCCTATATTCAAGAGAATAGTCATTGAAAGGAGAAGCCACAGTCACTTTTGCCACTTGGTTAATTTAGGGTTAGTTAAATTTAGTTGTATGACGTAGATACCAGCTATTAGGGTGGATGCAACGCTGTCAAATCATTTAACAAGTCTCTGCTTCAGAGTGGAGAAAAGTAGTTGTGGGTGAGAGCCAGGGTCACAGAACTAATGGTAACACATTTCAACAATAAACCCGCCGTCCATCAGTATGTCAGAACAGTCACTAGTCGCGGCGTATCACCGGTTTTAAGAGCATGCGAAGGAAAGCTAACGAACATGTCGAACTACGACATCGATGAGGATGAACCGTTTAGAGAAGATACATCCAAAGGGGATAGAGCTGTTGGTGGCTCCTGTTCTACACACTTAGACCAAACGAGTTGAGAGTCGACTCACAGCTGAGTGATAGGTAAGAGGTGATTAGTGAAGCCTGGCTCCAACTTTACCCAAATCATTTTACTTGTTTGCCTTTTCTCCAATTGTACATAACACTGAAGTACAACCTGTGCTTCTCCTGGTTACATATACCCGCTGTAGGTTGTAAACAATTTCCAGCATTGCCCGTCTGACACTGACTCGCTGTCACAGTAGCTGTACGGACATTGGAAGATGAAGAGATTACAGAGCAGATGGTGTCACTACATGTGTCTAGCCTTGTTGCAATGACTGGTTACATGACTAAAGGGGTTCAACTAGTTCTTACATTTGGAAGCACACATTATTCCTTCTTCCTCCTACCTCATTCCTTCCTGAGGAAGAAGTGTGTGGATTGTGTTATTGTTGTATGTATTTGTATGCAAATGCATGATTTGACTTATGACATAAGAGAGAATACCCAATAGACAGAGGGAATAACAGGTGGTCGGACGGAGGTTGAGAGCCGGTATAGGGAAGGTTATTTTTCTCATCAGATGTAGTCCCAGCAGATCAGTGCTGGTATCTATCAGTGCTATCGGTGCAGTGCTATATCATTTTTCCTAGTCTATCTTTCCCTCTGCCTGTTTCCAGTACTCCAACACTGTGTGAAATTCAGACTAATGGCTTGTGAGTATATTGCATGTGCTCCCATCAAATGAACCACAAAGCGCCATAGTTTTTATCTATTTCCCGGCTTCTCTTCCCACCTACCTCTTTTCCCCCCTCGTCATGCCTTAATCTAATTCCATTCGCTTATGTGCTCTCAGCGACATCCTCTTTCACCCCTGACTCACCTCTATACTCACTGAGTCATGTAGTTCTTTCTCTCTCTCTCTCTCTCTCTCTCTCTCTCTCTCTCTCTCTCCATCTCACACACACACACACACACACATACACATTATGGGCTTATATTTCCCTTGGTGTCTGCAATGCATTCATCCTCACTAGTGGCAGCAGTGCACTGGAGCAAGGCACCTGCTGTGCTGAGCTGATATGAGGTAAAATACATGTACACTCTTGCACGCGCGCACACACACACACACACTGTGAATATTCAAATGCTTGAAGGAAGGGCAATCACCCCTGTCTGCAAATGTAAACACTGTGCGTTAACGTTTACATTTCAAATTCATGTTTTTACACTTACCCCAACAGTGATTTCATACCAACTACACCAGAAAGACAGAGTAGATAATTGCCATACACAGCTTATGCTGTTTCCGTGGGTAAAGGTGACCCGTCTCCTCCCGTTGCCTTGGTTACAGGCCACAGGCCTCTCTACAGAGGTCCTCCAGGTCACTGTCTGCCATGTCGGGCTGTGTAGTTGGCACCTTGAGTCATATGCCATATGTGTGTCTGTGTGCTTGTGTATAAGGGAGTTTGGTTATGAAATTACATTGCAGTTTCATAATTTATGACTTGAGCCCGCTCTCTTTATTTTCTTGAAGAAAAACAGGTTTTACAGATCAAATATGTATAGGAAATTGCCAATACACATTTACTGATTTAAAATAAGCAGATAAAAAAAATTAAAATGGACTTGTGACTGCCAATTTATGTTAAGGTTTAATCAAATCTACTAAATCTAAATTTACCACAAACACAGACTGCATTTCTCTACGTTGCTGAGCATATGCCGACACGACACGTGCATTTTGCCCCTGAACTGCGAGTGATGAAAGCTTTGATCGAATTAATCTTAGAGGATATAAACAGAATGCTAACCTTCAAGGTCACTGTGTGACTAAATTAAATGTACATCTCATTTTAAAGGGGAGGGGAATCTGATTTGATACACTTAAGTTGATGGAGATGGAATTAAACGGCAGTGATTTGATTAGTCTTCACTTTTAAAGTTTTAAAAGTGATAATGTAAAGAGTAACGGGATAAATCTAAGCCACTGTGTGCTATATAATAATGTGTATGTGTGCAAAGCTATTGTGAATCAGTAATGAAGTATAGATAGGTTTTTATCAATGTAACTTATGGTAATACGAACAAGCATATGAATTTGGCCATCACCTTTATTTTGTTGTAGTATTTCTTTATACAGTCTTGCACTAATCTTTACGCAGCATCTCTGAGAAAAATCAGAGGCACTGGACCTTTACTTTGACTTTGTACCTGAATAAGAAGAAGAAGTGTAGGTGATAATGTCAGGCCACATGTTTTGCACTGAGCCCTGTTTTACAGCCTTACATTAGACGATGTAAAATCACACCTCCGAGAAGGTTTTGCCAGCATTGCTATTGAGTTGGCGGCTTTGGGGGCAAGGGAAGAATGCAGAAATACAAGGAAAACATGTGTATGCGAGAGTGAGAACACTACTCTTTTAAAAGGCCAAATGAAAGTTTCATTGGAGGAGACAATAGCTGCACTTTGGACATATAACACAGTTTGCTTGAGGCTTTTAAGATGATGGTTGGTCCATCTGTATGCACCTCTCACTATGTTGATGCTGCTTTGACTGCAGAGGTTTTGGTAGGTAAAAAATAGGTGTATGGGCTGAAATATGTGCCACCGGAAACTGAATTTGAATCATTTTTATTTGAATTAAAATAGCTAAACTTGAATAATTGCATTTAAAGACTGAATTTGAATTACGTCTTTTGAATTTGTATTGTTTCATTTGAATCATTGTATGGGAAAAATTCTATATATTTTCACATACAGTTCAAATTCAGGTCTCAAAATTAAATTTCAATTTACTGTGACAGACATCCAGGTACTAGTAAAGGAAGAGCAATCGAGCGCAGATACACAGGTCTACTCTTGAAAATATCAGGTGAAAAAAGTCGATAGTCCATTTAAATCTAAGGATGTTGAAGATGAAGAATCGGAATCTGTATTGCCATTGTGACAAAAATGCAGGTTTCCCAGTGCAGGCATTTACAAAATATAAAAAAAATATAGAAGTAAGAAAATAAAAGAAAACCTGATATGGACAAGATCAAAATATCTAGTCTATAGCGCCATTTAAACAGGTGATGGCAGATGGATTTTCATGGTTTGTCATGGATCTGAGCTGCTGAGCAGGATGTTGTGAGGGAGGACATGAAGACAGTTGGTGTAATAGAAGAGGACACAAGGGAGAGGACAAGATGGAGGGAGATGATCTGCTGTGGTGACCCCTTAAGAGGTGGAAGATGACTAAGGACTATAATCTTTATAGCACAATGTGCAAGAGGAGCCCATACGCAGCCAAAGAGTCAGAGAGATAAAAACCCATATCCTAAGATCAATTTTTCCACAAGGTATTAGGAAATGAAGTGGGATAAAAGGGACGAGAGCAGAGTGAGGTAAGAGGTGAGATTCCTGGCAGTCTGCCTCACTACTTTGTCACGGCATGGGACACCGAGCGAGAGAGTGACAGGGAGAGAAGCAAGGGCACAGTGCAGCAGTTACACAGTCAAAACTAAAGCATGACTGGTGCCAAGGAAAGTGCACGGACTCCCTCTGAATCGGCCAGAACCCAGCCATCACTCAGTCACACTGATGGCTCCTTCCTCCGGCAGCTGGGACCTTTCTCGCTGTGTCACACAATGCAGGTGATGTGTGACACACATTTTTTTTTTTTTATCACAGTCATTTATTTATTTCTTTGAGATGAGTGGATTTTAAAAAACTCATCCAACTTGATGAGATAATGGTGGCAGTGGATACACGTGAGACTGTTTTTTGTGGATGTTGTAGTGAAGGCAGGGATGTTGCAATGGTTTACTGGGTCTACACATGACAAGTGTGTGTGTTTGTGTGTAACAACATGTGACCCGTCATGGTTTGTTGTCACTGGGAAGAGAGACAGGCACAGGCTTCAGTACCACAGTGAGAAATAGGATGTCATTTTGATTCACTCTCAATGAGACGGATCCTGAGGGTTTTCTCAGGAACACACACACACACACACACACACACACACATTCTTATACAGCATTCCTTTTGAGGACACTTATCAGGGCTCCAGACACTCACACATACATGCATACTTATATAAAACAAGAATTAGGTGGAGGTAAATGTTTGTCACACTGGACGCGGGGGCAGATTTTTAGAGCAGCGAGGTTTACGTGCACACATGAACATGACGGTGCTTCGCATGATGTTGATACTTACGGTAGAGAGAGAGGTGATAAATCAGCCGTTAGTGTGTGTGTGAAAGAGAGAGTGGCGGGGCAGGGAGCTAAGTGATATGTTGTGTTTTTATTGTGTTGGGGGGGTTGTGCTGATTCTGTTGCCACGCTCTGATCAGTGTATGGGAAACTCTGGAAATGTCGCACTCCAAAGGTTTTAGCTTGAACTCTCACGCTTATAGACATAATGCATTCCCAAGCCCCTTATACCCTCACCTTAACCATCACATCGAAATGCCTAACCCTTAACTTAACCTGTCCCAGGGTGCCTGTGCCCTGTTATCACCCTGCACAATGCTGCATTTTATCTTCATAAAAGATAGTTAGGGTTAAAAAGTTTTTATTCACAGAATAAAAACCCTAAACCCCAAGTCCAAACCCTCGAAAAAGCCCTTTAAATGTTGTGAAGACCAGCCAAATATGTCCTCACAAGGTCAGAATATCATCACAAAGATGGGTTTGAATCAAAATGTGTTCATTTGTTACATACATGTTATATAGTCTACACACACATGCACACACATGAAGGCACCAAGAAGTGGAAAAGCCTCATTGTAATTTAGAGATCTAATTCATCCATGAGTCATCCTTTTCTTAACACACACACACACACGCACACACACACTTAATTATTTACATGAATATGAAGCCAAATTATTGTCATGCAGCCAACTTGTGATGGTCTTTTCTGCCTCAGTCCTCGTGGAGCTGTCTTTATTACACGTGACAGAAAATACATTAATGCATTCATTTCAGTATCACTTGAGACTGTAGAAACATCAAAAGGCTATTTTTAAATATTAACATTAAATCTATGTTGCTACTGTGTGTGTGTGTGTGTGGGGAACTGGAACTAACGAGGCACGTGTCATTTAGACGATCATGCCGGCACAGTAGGCTCCGTGTTGTGTTTTTGTGGATGTTGCTCTGGTCCGTTTGAATGTCGTTTTGCTTAATATATGTATTTATGACAACCGCCCAACACGCAGCACAAAGTGGAGATCCTTAAATATTTCTTTTTTTCAAAAAATGTAGACAGACAGCTTGATAGACATGCTTGGAAAAAGTATGAAAAGGGTTGCGAGTGTTTAACTAAATCTGTATTGACACACGGCGAGACAGGAATAAAAAGAGGAGATGAAAAGCGATACAGGGAGAAAGGAAGCTCCGTCCTCATCCTGAGAAGAGCAGACATGCAGGAGGAAGAGACGAAAATGCGATGCTGATGAGAGAAAAAGGCAGATGCATCCCTGGAGTTAGTCACCACTTAGGTCCTTTAACATGTTTAAATCTAAATATCCCGCAGGTAATTTAACTTTAAAAGAACAGTCAAATTAAAGGTTGAAGCTTTATAACAGCATGCTTCATTTCCGTTTTTCCTCAAAGCATCAGTGGTGTCAGACTCGGTTAGCGCCCTCTTAGCATGATTAGGGGGAAGCATGACCAGCTATCAGCTGGCGCTCTGGAATCAGCCGGATGTGAGTCAGCCGCCTGCTGCGTGGTCTCCCCGGGGAGGGAAAGGTTTTGGGGTCAGTATGACAAAATAAAAGCAAGTAAAACTGACCCCGACTCACTTCACGTGTCAGTACAGATGCTGCTGATATTATCAGCTTTAAAGGCTCGAAGGTGATGAGGCATAGTGAAGAAAGTTGTGTGCATTCACCCGAGTTCCACAACAAGTTCATGCTTTTTTTTTTTATTATGTCTTAATTTATTTTCCCTCTGTCTGCTTCACTCCGTCTTTGTCTGCAGGCTCATACCGTGCCTCTGTTCTGGGCTTTTTAAACCTCAGGGCAGGTTTAGTTGAGCTATTGGAGTACCTCACACTAACACACACATACACACCTGCATTCATGCACATACAATACATTTACACACACACACACACTGGCCTGATTGATTTTCCATTGCCTGTCGAGTTATAACGTGTCCCAAAGTGTTTGTGCTGGCTTTTTTGCTGGGAGGGAGAAACTGTCCATTGTTTGTTCTGTCCCACCTGAGAAAGATTGAAAGGCTGCGAGGAAGCAGAGAGAGGGAAGAAAAAGGGAAAAGAAGTGGCACACGGGGAATTTAAATGAAGGACAAAAAGTTGGAGCCATGAAAAAAAGAAAAGGAAAAAAAAATTCCACTCTAACCCAAAGAGGTTTTGTCACTTATTCAAAAATAAAATGTGGCCTTGGTTAGATGGAGAAGGAAAAAGCAGACGGCGTTGTGATATTATTTCTTCCCATTTCATGATGTTACCCCAGAGAGTGGTGCTACAGCAGAGAGGAGACGGCAGGAAGGAGAGGCACAGATTAATGGAGAGTATATGATGTGTTTGTGAGTGTCTGTGTGTGTGGGCGAACACGCATGTGTCTATATGTATGATATACAAGTCTGATTTCAGGAGAGAGCGAGCGACAATGAAAAAAAGCGAGTGATGAACCATATTATCCTTGGAAAAGAACAAATAGTGAATTTATTGTGCATTAGGTGACACAATCCCGATACGGGGATGATGATATGCTATATATTGGGACACTATAAGCAAGGCAATGCATTGTGATGTGTGTGTATGCAAATAACTTACACAATTATTTGCATTTTCATAGTCAACAGTTGTGCAGGGTATGCTGGTCACAGTGCAGATCATTGATTAGTGGACAAAGAACGGCCACTTCCAGGCAAACAGAAATAATAATAATTATTATTATTATTATGGCAGTATAAAAGAATACAATGCCACTTAAACCTTTGTGGCTCTTATTGTATTTTAAAACAAAGAGCACTCTTTGTTTAATGTGCTTGTAAACCAGGGTTGCTGTCACACTAATGCGTTATTGTTATTTCTACACGATTGCATCTCATCATTTCACATAAATATTTAAAAGTTAACCCTGTGCCGTGGCAAACTCAAGAAACACAGGAAACAGGTTGGCTGGAAAATTACTTCTTATCTTCATTTTCGGTGATCGATTGCACCCGGGAGAAGTTGCAGCAGCACGGCCAGCTCACTGATGTGCTGCGCGCCGCTATGAATGAATGCAATTTCTAATGTGAATTTATTGCCGTACAGTGAACAAAATTAGCCCAAAGGTGCCGAGCCAAATGTTCACACTTTGTTGACCATACTGATGATTGCAAATACTCTTTGAATGGAAAATAGTCTGGAATAGATTAGTTTGTTTGTTTGTTTGTTTGTTTGTTTTATTCAGATTTGTCGCCAAACCAAACCACGGACCAACAAATTGTAGAGAGGGTTGTTATTTTCATTCGTCTGTTTTCCTCCAAATGGGAACATAATTTACAAAACTGACATCATGCTCTATTGAAGACGACTTGAATCTAGTGATTGAGTCCATTAACGCCTCAGGAAAATGTTTACTGATGTTATAAATCAAGTACAGGCTCATTTTTCCCACAGACATCCATTCAAATATACTTATTATTGCAGAACCTGAAGATTACATCCATTTTTTTTATATATATATATGGTCTATGGTACTGATTCATTACCGATTCATAAATCGTCTTTATACCACCCATACTGTATGCCCATGCTTATTACCTCTGGAACGTTATACTCGTACACACCATCAACTCACCTCCCACTTGAGCGCCACAGGAGTCAAAACAGCCTCACACCCAGCGCTGACGCTAACAGGCAGGGATGAACTCTGACTGGATGGATACATCCGAGTGTGGAGAATTATACCTCTGGAAAATATGCTGCTTTAAAATGATCTGTCAAGTAGATTTACACACCTCGACATAGTAGCTGTAGCATTAGCCTGAATGTAAATTCTCACTCTACTGTCAAGAACTGTCGAGAGTATGGGGGTGCTCGGTGGTGCAGTTCACACGCTACACAGGTATAAGTTGTATTTGCGCTACAATAGGGCCAGGGTTTCCATATAACCACTTACAAAATACATACCAACACTGTTCTTTTGTCAGAACTTGCACTCAGACATTGGTCATTTTCATTAGGAAAGTAGTTAAATACAATACAATTCATCACGCGTGCACTGATTTTTGTAGGAAATTGTGTTGGAGGGTCTGGCAACCCATGCTACTACAGTACGAGTGTGTAGCTTTTTTTGTGTGATGGGGTTTAAAGTGGGCCAAACTCGACATGCTCAAGCACAGCAGGCAAGGCGTCACAGAAGAAAGTGTCACTTTCAAGCGCTTTAAACACCCTGGCCTCAAATCTTCAGCACGTTTAGAGGAAAATGTGTCCACAGAAAATGGACAAACAAACAAAAATATGGCAGCTTAACATTAACATAACATTGCTCCCACCATCAGCAGATTTGAGTGAATCTGTGAATGAGGAGCAGCACATTCATTATTACTTTTGCTGATGTTTATGGTAGTTTTCTATTCCTACAAGTCTCTAGCAAGCATTAGCTTGTCGAGAGTGTACTTACTACAGTAGACCACACTACACCGCTGAGAGTACCGCTTCATGCACTGTCAAACTTTAGAATGGGTTTTATATTTCCAGAGTGAAAGACGGGTGAGGAAAGAGACGACAGGTGAATGAAAACCACAGGCTGCAAGAGTGGAGACAGAAAACCCTCCTTTGGGAGAAATTGAAGAAATTATTCAAGTCGAGTTAAAGAAAGGGGGGGGGGGAGGACAGGAACAGGAAATCCGGTGTCTTAAACTATTCTGCATCAAATTGAGGTAAATAATTGAACCTCATTTAATGAGACAAAGGCTAAATCCCTGTGTAGCTCACATTGGTTAGGACGTTGTGCAGCGACAGTAACCACAACAAAAGTTGTTTGCGGTCTCCTGTAGCCTACATATTATAAAGTGGTCCACTCGTATTCCCAGGCGTTGCAGATGTTTTCTGACATGTCTCTGGAATATTTGGCAAAAACATGTCATGTCTGCCATATCACATAGATTTTTAGATTTGGGTTAAAAATGGGATTGGGTCCAAGACTTTGCAGTGTGTGTGCTGTTTAAAGATGTACTGCGTAACATTTAAATAGAAATGAATGTCTATTACATTCAAAAAATGAGTCACAATGCTGATTAAGCCCCCACGGGACTCTCTGTGTTTTTCAGTATAAAAGATTTTTGTTTTCATATCTCTGACAACACTCCCATGCTGCACACAGAGTGGCACATTTTTACGTCACGACTCCAGGCGATGCGCGAGAAGCACACGAGGAAGACGGCAGTAGACGCCGAGAATTTGCCATGAGAAGTTTCATAAGTTGATTCTACTGCTAAAAATAAACCTGGGTGTTCAGTAGAGCTTCACAATCATATATATTTTTTTCCACACATCACAAAAAACTATTTTGGTTTCGTACAAAGGTGCTCGTGCAGTATTGAATCATTAATAATCAGTTCTCCCGGAACAGGTGCCTGCATGTGCAAATCACGGCCGCTGCTGTTTCCGTCACCACACAGCTCCAGTTAACTTTTTCTTCCATGAGTAAAAAGACAGATATACAACACATTACATCCTAAAGTACTGTGGAAACACCACATCAGCAGACGGCGCCATGTCTTTCTCTTCTCTCTCCCACTGTGTGCATGTGTATTTGAGCCCACAAACTGTTTTGGTAATTACTCAGAAATCCACAGGGGGCGATAGAGGTTCTATGCTGGTTTATATCACTTAAAAACACTGCAGTATGTTACTGATTTAATACGATAACATCCTCATATTTCCTCTCCAAGTCAAAATGATTTATGTTGTATGAGTGAGTGTTGTGATCGATTGATTAGAGTGCGTCAGTCCATGAGTTATAGCCTTCACGGGTCCACGATGAGTAGGTGAGGTCACATAGGTCTGACCACTCTTCATCCCACCACTGCATTAAACACTGTTTTCATGACTGTGTACTTCTCCAAAGCAGCACTGCTCCTTAACCCCACTCCTGTCAATACATGGTTCGAGCGGATAAGCATCATGGTGATCCTGCTCAACTGTGTGACACTCGGCATGTACCAGCCTTGTGAGAACATCGACTGTACCTCGGACCGCTGCCAGATTCTGCAGGTAAGGCAGACACCGTGGGAGTGTGCAGCATCAGCATGTCGGCATGATGATGAAAAGAAATGACAAAACAGTGAAATTTTCTTGACATAAACTCACCGTACTTCTTTTCACTGCGATGCAGACACACTGCAGCTGCGATGTTTCCCTCTTGGATGATTGTCCCTGTTCTCTGAACGGGGGAATTTGGGTTTAGTTGGTTTTATGTACACTGCAAAAAAGTTATTTGATTTTCAAAAAAAAATAAGCCTTGTTTCTGGGAAATTGTTCTTATTTTTTTGCTTAAAATGAAAAAAAGTCTTTTGACACATAAGTTCTGCTCTAGAAAAATAAGATAAAACAATAGTTTGCATGAAATCCCAACTGCTCCTGCTTGTGTGTGTGTGTGTGTGTGTTTTTTTAGGTATCTTTTCATGTTATTTGTTGATCCAGGTACTGATCAGACGCCAGCTACTGCATTGACATTTTGCCATTAGCTATTTTAGTCCATGCTTATGTCACTGTTACACTCATCATTCTCTTGTCCAATCAGCATGAGGGTCAGCATAATCCTCCCGCTTTATTGTGTATATATTTATATATGTATATGTATATATATATGTGTATATACATGTATATGTATATATATGTGTGTATATATGTATATATATATATATATATGTATATATATACATATATATATACTGTATATCTGTTTTATAATTTAATATATTTGAAGTGAGTTTGTTGCAGATTTGTTGCTGTGATTTTGTGGGAAAATCGACTTTTGCACACTTTTGCTCGTAATAAGTACAACTTTGGAAAGTTTTGTGTAGTTTTTGGCCTGTTTTTCCTCTAGCCAAGCAGAATTGGCTCCAAACAAGAACATTTTAATTGAATTGTGGCTTATTCCTAATTGGGCTGTTTTGGCAGTGTCGTCTTGTGGAGTCACATGAGAGTTCATAAGCTCACGATGAAAACACGCCTGACAAATGTTGAAATCCCTGTGTTTGTTTTGCCACAGGTGCTGCATCCAACACAGATTAGGCAGCACATTATTGTTTAAATCGCCTTTTTAGCTGTGAAGACGGACTTACCTTTTCAGTGGGTTTCGTGCACAGCTGCCATTTCGACACGTTTTAGCAGGAAAACTGATCAAATTAACAATGATCAGTAACAGCGCGTGTAAGTCAGGGCAGCGTCGCAGTGAGCCAGCATGAAACCTGAAACTCGGGGAAACCGAATGGTGCTCATCCATCTTTCCTCATTCCTCTGGATATTATGCAAACTCAGCTAAAGGAGACTTTACTATTGTCATTGTTTTCTAAATGATTGAGGTTGATGTGCTTACCTTTTTTATTTCACTGTGATCATCAGTATCAATGGGTCTTATTAAGAAGTCAGCAGGCTGATGTTTGAATATAGATTGTTGTACTGCATTGTATTTTCATTTGCCAATTGGCTAATTATTTCCTTTTGTGTCCATTTGTAATCCTTGTCGGGCCAGTGTTGCTGACTTGGTGATTCGCCAACTGGCTGTGGCCTCTGTGTGCACCTCTAGGATTGTAATTGCTTTTCACTCAGCAAATTTGGCAGACTCAATTTCAGGTGTGACAAGACCAAGCTAATTCTGCCTCATGTTTTTTGTTGTGTGATTTAATGTCTGTTGACACCGGAAATCTGGCTACAGTAAAATGCATCTGAGTTTATATGCTGTTTTAATCTAGTACTGCCATAATCGTGCCTTCAGCTCACCATGGTGGATTGTAATACCAGTGATTCCTCCTTCAAAATGTGATTGCATTTTTATTTAAATGATGGTGTCAGCAAGTTGAATCAGAAACTGACTATTTGATTAAAAAAAAGGGGTAGTAATGTCAGAATATCATATTTTATGAAGTATGTGTTGCTTTAATGGCACTCAAACTGACATTGACTCCACACGTATGCAAAACGCATGATATCAGTGACTGATTTGACATTAATATTTATTTATTTATTTATTTTTAAAAAAAGCACAAACATTTCCTTTTCTGTTTTGGTCTTGAAACCCTGCTGTAGTTTGAATCTCTCTCCACAACAATGTTAACCAAAGAATGGAGCAGTACGGATTCACAGCGGTCAAATATGTCCAATTCTAGAGTAGACAGATGTCAGTATTCCCCGTTAACATGTTTTCACTGGCAGTGTGATACACTGGAGGGAATTTCTGCAACCATCTGTCACTACCATGTATCTTTAACTTGACATTGAATGTGTGCACCGTCATCCACTGTGAAATCTGACCAGACTTTGGTCGATGAAAGACAGCGTTTTCTAAATCTACATTTTTTTCCCTCTTCATTGTACAATCACTGCAGTTTTGAAACTGCACAACGCATCGTCCCACTTAACCCTCTGTCTCCCTCTTCCTCCCCCCGGTGTTCCCATACTCCTTACACACATAATTCTCTGTCCCTTCCTCCATCCTTTGTCTCTCTAATAAGCTCATTGTCTCCCCAGGTAGTGTGAGGGTCCTGCTCTTGTGGTTGCTAATGGTAACAGCAGGGATTTTGCTGACTGGGCTTAGATTGTTAAGAGTGGCCCTCAGATGCTCCTCTGGACCTCTGTGAAGTAAAGTATCCCCATCTCACTTCCTTCGAGGAAAAGGCTCACAATAATTGTCAAAAATGCCCTTTGGATAAGTTCAGATAAGCGTTTGTTGGGGTTACATTTTGATCTGATCCGCTACACCTCGGTTAGAACCGAAAACAATGCGTTTTGAAACAAACAAGCCACAAGCTGCAGTTGATGCAATCTGTACCTAAGTGAGGTGAGAAATGAATGTCTTGTCAGTCTCAAGTAGACAAGGAACCACATACATTACTTTAGTTTAAATGGTGCCATCACAGTCCTGATAACCTACTTTGCCACATCCTCTCCTCCTGCCAAGTAAGTGGCACAGTGACAGCACATGAAGTAGTCCCCAGCTCGGCTCCTATTTCAAATCACGAAACTGCCCACCTCAAGACAGCCTCAACCTCTTTACAAATCAAGTCGCAGATGAAACCTGATGGGTTGACTGAAGAGGAAACCGGCAGTTGTGACAAATGACGGCGATGAATTCATTCCCCATTCACTCAGCACGGAGAGCAACAGGGATCTGTCTGGTGCAGCCAATGTCAGATTACATGTGAAGCATGCTCGCTGCATTATTTATCAAGACATCGTTTAAACACACTGCCGGCTCTGTATGGTGTCTGCGGTGTGTGTGTGTGTGTGTGTGTGTGAATGAGCAGGGGTGGGATTCATGTCACCTTCAGATGCATTACATCGCAAACCAGGTTCACGCCGGAGAAAAAGCTGCAGTTAAAGATTCGTCTAAATAACAAATAACACTCACGGTGTGAGAGAGAAAATAGCTGTTCAACCCTCTTGACATTTCTACTTTAACAAAACACAACCACCGGTGCCACGTGTACTGCTGCAACATAAGAAATCCACACCATTACCACACATTTATCCACTCGACTGGGATTGTGCATGGCTGGAAACTGTTTCCTGTCATTGCTAATCTGTGCGTTTCTCCAGCAGGAGCATGTTGTTGCATTCAGAATATGAGTAAATTAATCCACTACCAGCTGCTGGTATATGAAGATTATTGAAAAGCACTTGAGATGGGTAGACGTTCTCTCATTTTTGCTTAGCTGACATGTATGTACAATTTATTTGAAACTGCTATATTATAGAATTGCATGTTTGTACATGCAGGATGTGGATGAAACAAACAAAAGCCCCTGTCATCATCAAAAAGCCAAATTGCCCACTGTCAGCATGGGATTAGATGAGAAATACAGGATTTGGACCTATGTCCAGGAAGTCTGGAAATCTCCATGTCAACACAAGCAGCTCAGGTTGTATAGTATGTGGTTGGAATAATGCATCACGACAGACGGCAAACACAGTTGTGCAACCTTGGGCAAAGCGCTTGTAAATAGTTTCCTTCTGAAAACATAATGGAGGGTTTAGTGATCTGAACATAATAATGTAAGCAGGGCGTGGCAGAGACATGAGCTCATCTGTCTCACTGTCACGTTTGTGATTAGTTTTTTTGAGGTTTGACCTTGATATATTTTTTTACCTTGTTTAGGTTGTCATTTTACTATGTTAACAGCAACACTGTATCTGACGCTAACCACCGTGCCCTTCTCTATCCTTCTGTCAGTGTGCGTTGTCTCCAAGGACAGTTGGACAGAATCAAATTTTTAATTGGGATGGGAGGGTGTCACACTTAAAGAGTGTACTGTATTTTAATTGTGAAAGACGGCTCATGATTCTGTGAGCTTTGGGCCACATTGTTTCACAGTCTCTCATTGTCTGCTGTGTTTTCCTAAAGCTTCACTGTAAAAAAACTAATTAATCATTGTTTTTGAATATTCCAGACAATTTGCTCTCACCAGAGACGACCAGACACTGACCACATCATGATTACACATGAGACGACAACAGACATGTCAAACGCGTAGTCTGTCGTCTTTTGCTTACTTTCCCTCAACTTAATTTTCCTCCCTCCTCTCGAAGGCTTTTGATGCGTTCATCTACATCTTCTTCGCGCTGGAGATGGTTATAAAGATGGTGGCTCTTGGGATCTTTGGGCGTCGCTGTTACCTGGGAGACACCTGGAACAGACTGGACTTCTTCATTGTCATGACCGGGTAAGCAACTATATTAATAATCAGCGTTAATTATGCATATGCAGTGCAGTGTGTGTGTGATGTGAGGAAAGAGCTGCCGCAGCCTTTGTTATTGGATTCAACGCAAGAGATGGTAAAATGACTCAATAACTTTTTTTTATCCTGTCATAAAGAGGAAAGAAGTTCATGACTGCATTTGTTAATTTTCTTAAAAAGAAAAATCTGAACGTGCTCTGTATTGAAGGTTTAGGAAGCAGCCCATAGAACTTGCAGTCTGACAGTAATACCCTCAACCAGTCTCAACTCCTGCTTAAATTATCTACATTTGTATGTCAGTTTTTGACTAAGCTCTTAAGCTTAATAAAGCTGTCAAATGCTGTAAATGCAGAGATTCCTTCACACCAGACATTCTCACATTTACCTTTTGTAAGTCTGGTTGTGACTGATGATGCAGGTTGATCACCAAACCGTCTAATCGTGTGAGATTAACCTGTCGGTCCACATGACTTCCTGTTAACATCCTGGGACAAACATCCTTGTTTGTTTGTCTTATGTCTGACTGAAACTAAAAATCTAGAGCTATGCTTTTCATGCATTTCTTTCAAATGTGAATATTACTATGAATGAATAAACACTTGTACTTGACAATTTAAATCCATCCACTCAAGTAACTGGCATTAACAATGTGGTGAAATTGTTTGGTAGAGGCAGTAAAAGAAAGAAAGTTAGGGATTAATGATGGAAACTGGTGATCCCAGCTGACATGAACTCCTTCGTGCCCAAAATAACTTACACACACACACACACATGATCATATGTGTGTTGTGCAAGTATAACTTCACAAAAATATCCATCACATGTGGTGCTGCTGGTGCTGCTGGTGTTGCACTCAATGGATGCATGTGCACCAAACAAAAGCAAACACACCTGCTGAAACACCTGCTGTGAACAAAGTGAAATGAGAGGCTCAGACATGGGTGATAAAACCAATGTGTGTGTGTGTGTGTGTGTGTGTGTCTGGAGAGAGGCTGGTGTATTAGCAGACAAAGGAAGGTAGAGCAACAGACTTACCAGGGCAGGTGGAAGGACATTAATCTTCATTTGAGCAGAATCTGTTTATACCCAGTGGATGCTCATGATTTGTGTGTGTGTGTGTGTGTGTGTGTTTGTGACATGGACCTACACAAACACAGCTTACAGTCTCTCAGTGTATGCATTTTTGAGTTTATTTGATCTGTGTAAGTGTCTGTTTTGTAGGCTTTGATGTGAACACCGTGGTCTTCGATTTCCTCATAGCATCCATTAGATTAGCGTCTAGGCTAATTGCAGAGGGCAATGCCAGCCTCACTAGACACTGCAGACTGTCTGCACTGAGCTCCATATTTGTTGCCCATGGACACCACCCTGCTCTCTGACCCTCTTCTGCCCTCCATCCCTCCCTCCCTCCCTCTCTCTCTCTCTTTCTTTTTCACATGCTAGGATGAACAGGCTCAGATGCTTTTGCTGAATTAACCCTACCTGACACATTAGAGTCTGTTTTATTTGACATCCTGTATATTGTATTGATTATTTCAGCATAATCAACTGCACTGAGGGTTATTCTTCCCTAGCAATAGAGAAAAAACAATCATAGCATGTCTCATCGTGTGTTAGGAGAGATTCTTGATCCAGGGATAAAGCATGATAGTCTGTCTCTTTTCATACGTATCGTAATAAATGATGAAAGACTCCTTCTTAGCAAGTATATGGAAGAGTTGTATTTCTCTCAACCGTGCAGAGACACCCTCGATTATCTTTTTTTGATGTAAAGAAACGGAAAGCTTAATATGGTTTGTGGAAGCGTTTAACCTGGACTGGATGAGACAGCACTGCAGTGGTTAGCTTTTCACAAAGTATTCCATAAAAGGGCAACACTTGTGTTTCTTCTGTTATTCATACATTTATTTGATCTTTTTTGTTTTTGTCTTACACAGAATGTCAACTGTAACTTTGAAGAGGGAATAGATCAAGCTGTCAGATTTTATAACTCTTCATTAATTCTGTCATGTTCAAAATGCCCTGAGGTCTGCCCGTGCTACACACACACACACAGACTTAAATGCATGAATGAGATAAAGGTGCGTCACATGCAAAAATGTGAAAAACACAAAAACAATGCTCGCAGCAACTCACTAATTACCCATCAAAACACAACATCCTGACTGATGTCTACAGGAAGTGTAGCTTGCGTAGAGTATGTGTGTGTGTGTGTGCAAAAAAGACACACATGTCTTTCGACCCACATATGCAGGATTCACTTGTGATTCTGTGTTCTTTGTTTCTTTTCATTCGGGTGCTTCGTAGGTGTCGTCTATCTCGGCATTTATCACTCACCCTCACTAAGAAAGGAACGTGGAGATTTTTAATTGCTTCAAAAGTCCCCGGGCATTCTAGTCTTCTGCTCAGTTCAGCAGTCTTCATCAAGTCATTACAACTCAGACAGATACTATTATGTTTGAGGTAGGTTGTAATAACACCCCTACACTCAGCTGGAAAGAAACGCCTGGCCCCAAAACAACTGTTATGAACTTCTCTACACTGTGACATTCATCAAGCTGCTGTGCGGCGTTTCTCCACGGGGACGGCAAAATTGGTCTGAAAATGAGCTTTACTGTAAGAGCAGCAGCATTAGGCCGCTTCCACGTGTCCAACGGGTGTAACAATTGCACCTGAAAGTGTGATGTAGCACCCGCTCATGCCTACAAATTTATGGTGCTTTTAAATATTTCATAGGACATGAATAAAATGTTAGTGTTTTGTAGAATGTCAGCTGTACAACAGTTCAAACCCTTGTTACAACAAGGAATCCAGCTCTACTGCGCACTGGGGTGCAGCTCTGCTGATGACTGCGCGCTGCAGAGAAGGGCAAATGGAAAGAGCTTTCCTGTGGGATCAATAAAGTATCACATTATTGTAAATGACATGGTTCAGAAGTCTGTCTCTGTGAGAGTCCCAACAACGCCTTAGCCTCGGGCACAATATTTCTATGCAGACTTAAAGCTGCGGTGTGGCTGGAAAAGTGTCATCACCTGATTGTTGAATTCTCAACATTTTTGGAAGTTATTGAAACATGAAAGTTTACCCAATGAAATATCAACATGTCTGAAATGCTCTGATGATATTGACACAAGTTTGATTCCATTTATTGTCTGACTCCCTTTCTAACATTTCTGCTGAAGGTTCCACTTTCATTTGTCTTTCTTACCTATCTAATGTATCTAATCTATCTATAATCTAATCTATCTTTAATCTAATCTGTCTTTCATTTTATCTATCTAATGTATCAAATCTATCTTTCATCTAATCTATTGATCATCTAATCTATCTAATCTATCATCTAATCTATCTAATTTTATCTATCTGATCTATCATCTAATCTTTCCATCATCTAATCTAATGTATCTATCTCTAATCTAGCTTTCTATCTAATCTAATATCTCTAATCTAATCCAATCTAATCTATCTCTAATCTAATCTCTACATACTGCCCAATGATTGGTCATACAACATATCCTGCCTCCCCATAGCTTGAGGCCATCTCAGCAAACTGCTTTGGCACAGTTTTTGATGACACTTGGTGGCATTTATGTTCTTGTTTATCACACATACGTGTGCTGTAGAACCCATTCACCCACTTCTGTGTGGATGTGTGAGTGTGGCGAACCTACACTCACTCCACAGACACACACACACACACGGAGAAATGTGGCCATTCTCCTGTGAAAGAGGTTTGGGTGGTTAGGGGACAAACATCTTACAGATGCCAGGCTCTGACTAAGCTACAACATCCTGGAGGCAACAGAATGAATCCCTCTATGTTTCCCCCCCTCTCTTTTTTTTCTGCTCTACACCTCTCTTTCATGTTATTCTCCCCGTTTGATGCTTTGTCACTCTACCCCCCGCCACTGTTGCTGAGACTCACACAGCTTTAGGAGGGGACAGGTGAGAATAGACGATAAAATGGCCGATGTTGTTGAATCATGAGGGCTCTCTCATCCAGCTGGAGCCTTTTAAATCTCATATTTTGAACAAGTAGCTCAGCTGGGTAACTACAGAAAAATGACATTCTGTTTTGTTCTTTATTCCTCATTTTGTCTCTCTTTTTTTCTGTTTAACCAGGATGATAGAATACTCTCTGGACCTGCAGAATATTAACCTGTCGGCGATCCGGACAGTGCGGGTTCTACGGCCTCTCAAAGCCATCAACAGGGTGCCAAGTGAGATCATTTAAGATTCTGTGTTTACAAATGACACCTATACATGTGCTGTCATGCTCTTGCACATTGCAACTGTCCTTAATCCATGTCCCTGTGGGCATCTGTCAGTCTGTATTACTTCTCTGCCTTTTTGGTACATGCCTATGCCAAGTCTTTTACCATGGGGATCATTAAGCTTAGATGTTGTTCTTAACCACGCAGCCTTTTCAGGCCTAAAGTCACATCTTTATCACATTCCCAAACAATTAATGCTGCTTCACTGATCAGGCCATGACCACAACTTTGCTCATTTCATCTACAACTCAGTTCTTGGTGAAACTTTTAACTTCTATTGATCTCTCCGTCCTGCTGCTCAAACTGTCGACTCAATCATTGTAAGCACCAATTAGCTGCCCCAAGCTAGTCTTAACCTGGTCTCATCTCTAAGTTATAGCACTTTAGCTGTTAGCCAAGCATTAACAGCTAATGGTAATTGTGGGTAATGGCGATTTAGATAAGTAGCTATAAATCTACATTTTTTTTTACCGATGCATGTCTAGTGATTATTAAAATTGCAGAGAAGCCATTTTCAGAATGTTCTTATTGACAAACATTTTCTCCCACTGCAGTGATAAACATGGACACAGACATTCTGTCCTTGTCAGATGACCCCGAGTTCCTTCTCCCTGCATTATCATCTTGGATTAAACAAACCACATAAACGTTGAAACTTTTCCTGAATAAGTTACACTCACTGCGATTGACTGTCTCATCCACTTTTAAGTAATAATGAAAGAGTCTGCAGCAAATGGAGCTGATCGCACAAAAATCACATTGCCTAATTCACTTTGGACCGTGGGGACAGATACTGTAGGAAAGTAAAATGTGGAAAGTAATTGCAAGTTTTTTCAAGAGGGAAACTGTAAAAAGGCGACAAAAAATGGATGCACAGATCTATAGGGCAGAGCAGTTATACAGTTCATTTCAGAGCTGCATAAATGCACTAAATGAAGCCTTGTGCTAGTTAATGCAGTACTCATACGACCCAGATGTAATCAGCTGACGGCCAGCTATTGAATCTATTAGTCATGCTCTGATCACAGCCACTCCATTTGAATAACCATAGTCATTTCTCATGTACTCCTTGCTACACCAATGCTGCCTCACACTGCTGCTGCAGGAAAAGCTTGGTCGGCCTCCATCCCAGCCTCCTCCATTCTAGATTGTCAGGTTCAAAAGGTTCAAATATTTTAGAATGTCTTGCTTGGGCTCACTCTCATAGGGGGGTTTCCTGCATTGTGCTCCAATTGGCTTTGCATGCCTGAGTGGATCCATCAGCACCAAGTCTAACTACATTTCCAGTTGTTGCAATTTGATTCCACCCTATATATATATATAAAATATATATATATATAAAAATTGTGTTCCCGAGAGTGAATAAGAGTGATCCCGAATAATTAAGAACATTAAGGTACATATAGGATGTTAAGGTTCAGATAGAAATGAGGAAATAGAGTTGATACAGATACATTTTCTTTCAGCATGCTTTCAAGCCCTTCTGCGGAAACCCCCGTCTTTGTTTCAACACAATATTTGTGACACAAACAAATGCAAATGCAAATTTCTTCTTCTGTGCCTTCAGTGTTGGAATTAATGTCACTTTTCTACACGCGTTGATTGAGATGCTCTCCAGGTGAAGTCATCATCAGTGAAGAAACTCCAATTTGTCAGACAGCCATAGCAGCTCTGATAAAATATGGACGTTAATTGCATCACTGTTCAGTTGGTGTAATGAGAAGATAGTGGGTGCAAGGACAAGTACACGATTTGTAAAGAAATCTGTTTTTTTCTGGAGCTGATTACTTATCACAGCACATGCATGCATGGGTTTGTTAGCATATCACATATATTGTGCATGAGCCCGCTCTTTCTACTACTTCCATTTCCTGTGTTTGTACAGTAAACGCTCTCTCTCTCTCTCTGTACTTTGAGTGTTATTGTTTACTTTGTTGTCAGTTAGGGGCATGTAATGAGTGTGAGGTAGCCAGATTCCATCCCCTACCCATGACCCCATTAGAGGTGAGGAAACACGGGGATAGAGCTATTTGTTCTTTGTGTTGTTAGATTGCGACTGTGTCCACAGATACACAGGGAGCACATGAGCAAATCCTGACCTCACACAAACCTCAATTTGTAACCCTCCAACAAAATGGCATGTGGTTGTGTTAAACTTTTTTGATGAAATTGGTGTGAGACAGAGGAAGTGTTAGACAGAACAGGAGTAAGACAGACAAACACAAACTGTAGAAACTGAACCGATAAAGGGAACAGGAGAAGGAAAGAGAAGAGAGGACCATGGGCAGGTAGCTGTAAATGTGTTGCCATTGTGGTGTAAGGGGAGGCATCCATCTTTATCTGGGGACACCAAGAACAGTTGGCAAACTGGTGCAGCGAGGAGAGAGATGGTGCGGAGAGGAAAAGGAGGAGGAAAAAGGGACCAAACAAAAAAAGATGGGAAAAAAATACACTGTTTCTCAATTTCTCAATGTTTTGTTTGTTATCCATTTTTTCTTTCTTTCTTTCCCTACCGCCTCCCATTTTCCAGCACACCCTCAGGCCCCGTCTCATCCACGCTCACCCTCTCTCTTCCTTCATCCATCTCTCCCTCTCTTCACCCAATTAGGCCTAATGGAACAGTGGCCTAATGACAAGGACCCTGGGGAACAAACACATTTAGACTCGCCTCCAGCCGCCACCAGAGACACATACACACCAGCAACACTACTGCTCTCCATATAATAGAAGTTGGCGAGATGAATTAGCCAGTGGAGGAGGAACTCCGCGCTCTTGTGATACAATTTCCATAAATTGCAAACTTTTGATTTTGATTGTTTTCTACTTTGTAATCGAAAAAAAAAAAAAGGTCTACACATTAATGCCCTGGTAATCTGCAATTCACTGATCTTTGAGCCTCCGCACACTCAGGACTGAACAACAAATCAATATGAACATTACAGAAGTTTAGTAAAAAAGGTGCAGACTGGGCCGATTCATTGTAGCACAGACGTGAACTCAGAAAAATTAGTGTAAGATTGAGTCTGGACATTTTACTGAGTTTGGTGTTCACCACTGAAGAATATGGATGGACCTTGTCAAGATCAGATTTGTTCAGAACATTCAGGGCTGGTGCCTGGGTCAACCTAGCACCAAGCAATATATCTATATATATCTATATATAGATATATATACTCTCAATATTTGTGCTGACATAGATTTGTGTATGTGAGTAAACTACAGGTGTTTGCATCCCGCCTGCAAACATCATCTACACATGGGAACGTTGTTGTCGCTGCTGTCGCTCGCTCTTCCTCTCGCATGTCACTCAGCTTCTCACCTGTCAGTCAGTATGTTGGCAGTTCTGATACACTGTTGTCTTCATGACATATTAACCTACTGTGGAGCTGTCATTCATGAATCCCAGCACTTCTGAAAAACACAAATGAACACACACCTCTCAGGTGTCCGTATGGGGTTGCTGTGGTTTCATAGGTGTCACCCCTCTCTCTCTCTCTCTCGTTAGTTCAATCACTTGTCGTTATGTCACTAATCACCATCTTAATATGTCTTAATGTGTCAGCCACAGGTGATAAGGTCATCATTATTCGCTTGCAGTTCTGCAATTACTTTTCATCTAATCACGAATGAGACCTCAAATTGCCCAATTACTCTTCTGTGTTCAATGGGTGCCTTTTTTACTTTTTTAGATGTGTGTCTTTGTGTGTCTAAATGCGATACTACATTTTACCTTGAAAGTTTCTTCTGCAAAATCTCCAAGCATAAATGCTGGCGCCTCTGTGGACGTGCAGTACGCAGAATATTCTGTGAGTTCAATCCAGGGTTACGCAAAGCCGTGATAATCTATTATTGATTGTCTGACAGGTCTGCGGATCCTGGTGAACCTGCTGCTCGACACTCTGCCCATGTTGGGCAACGTGCTGCTGCTCTGCTTCTTCGTCTTCTTCATCTTCGGCATTATCGGCGTGCAGCTGTGGGCGGGGCTACTGAGGAACCGCTGCTACCCCGAGGAGAACTTCACCCTGTGAGTTCAGCATTCAACACAACACAGTCTTTCAGACGAGCAAACACGACCAATATTTGGAGTTAACGTTACGATGATGAATCAGCATGCCTAAGATTTTTCTCAATTGTATCATGTTATAGTGGTACTTCATTTACATCAAATATACAGTGGCTAACTAGTTCCACATGGATTTCACTTTCTTTCCACAGCTACAAAGCAGCAGTGTCGCTTCTAGTGTGAGATTAAGAGTTGTTTTAGTTTCTAGTTTCTTAGCTTCATGCCTCCATATTTATGACCATACAGGGCGGCATCTCCCACTGTGATTGTGTCTGTGTGAGTGACATTCTCAAGTGTTCACTCCTTGATTTCATGGCATTCTCTCAGTTTCCTTCTTTTGTGCTGGCATCAGCTCACTAGAAAGGCATGTGCCTCTGATGTGTGTGTGTGTGTGTGTGTATAAGCCATGCATACTTGCTCTGTGCCTCCGTGCCGTGGCTGGAAACGCTGACACAGTTTATACTAATGACATATTTATTGCCACATGAAAGGGGACATGTGTCAGCCAGCACTGTCCTGCCTGCTTTGTCCTCACTTTAAAGTTGACATTCAAACTCCAATAACCTCTATGGAAATAAAGTCATGTGCTTACTGTAAGTTGTTAGATAAACTCTAACAACATACAATAGTAAGCAATCCTGTACTGAACTGAGGGCATTTAAACAGTATTATTATTTGTATATATAAGCATATTATGCAGGTTTGTCTTGGGTGTTGAGTACTTAATTAGAAGGGTCCTTGAGCTTGAGCATGAGGACTGTTATGCTAAGTGAAGGGCTAAGATTAGCTCTTAGAGGTTACAATGGAGTGGAATAAAAATCCCTGTCAAGTGCAGCGTTACATCCTCCCTTATTTTATCTCCCCGTGTCTTAATCCACTCAATCCTTTTTTTGACCAAGACTCCAATTAGCAGGTCCTTTCCCTATCTCAGGCCACATCCACACTACTGTGTTGTTTTGTCCTGATACACCTGCAGTCCACCAGACTCAGACACAGTTACCTGCATTTGCTTTCAGACTGATTGTTACCAGCCACAACTGGACTATCAGCTGTGACCAAAAGGCTCCATTTAATCCTTGTTCTATTTCACCATTGTTGCTTCTTATTTATCGTACTTTCTGAAAGATAGCAAACAACTGCAGAGGACAGATTCAGTTACCTGTACCTGAATGATCATGTTAAATACATTTTCAGGTGTGTGTGTAAGATGACACACCCATCTCAACACAGATAATTGCTCTCCAAATCCAAGTTTTGGATGAACACATAGTGGCATGGATGTATAGTCTGTTAATTGTCTTTAGCTTCTTTTATATACAGTTCCTGAGTGACTATGGAGACACATCTTAGCTTCCTTATGACAAAACAAATGTTGTACTAATGCTCCCAGAGAGCGGGCCAGTGGCACTTCAAAGGACATTTTTTAATTTGAAGAGGAACTTGTCCCCTGTTGCTCTCTGTTCCTCCTCCTTTTACCATATCTATTTTAATATGCTGGCTCGTACTTTGTGCCTTTTCTCCGTTGCTCTAGCGTTGATTCTTCCCTCTGCCTCGCTTCTCATTGGCAGGTGTTTTCTCAGTGTGATGCCAGGTGTGGTCTCATGCTGTTCACTGCCAAGGCACCAGCAGGGGGACAACAGCCTTCATTCATGCCCCACTACTCTGATATGGGTTTTCTCTTTCTTTTTCTCCCCCTATGTCTTTATCCCTCTCCCCTCTGAGGACTATTTAAAAAAAAAAAAAAAAGGACCATTGTGAATGCTGCTGAAAACATTGATTTACTGTTTTTTGTTTTATGTGCATCTCTATCATCAGTCAATTGAAACGGAATTGTGTAATCTTTATCCTTACTGTAAGTTATTGCAAGCTCAGTGCGTCTTATATATCGGTAAACTTTGCTTTGCCGCCAAATCAATACATGGTTTTTATGCAATTCTCAGTGGAAAGTGGTACAGCCTCATGGGGCCTGACTATCGATCCGGGAATTAGCGAGCATACATGTGTTGTGCGAGTGGTTCTGAGGTAAAATGGGCGATTCTGCTCCTATGCATGTCAGCACTATCTATTTATGGTATTGACCAAAGGAGACAAGATAGGATCAAGAGAATTAGAGAGGAAAGGAAAGGGGGAGATGAGTGTAGTTGAGAGGAGTTTGAGGAGTGGTGACAATATTAAAGAAAGAAGGAAGAATAAGAGCAATTAGAGGATTAACAAAATGTCTCAACATCGGCAAATGAGAGGAGGAAAGTGTGTAAAAAGATGAAGAGGGTCTGTTTAAAACACAAAGAGAAAGGACAATACAAATGTGCTTATACCGTATGTTGCAGGCAAGTCGCTCAGGGTAAGCAGTGCATGCAGTTCACAGGGTTTTCCTTCACCGGTTTTTCCTTTTGCAGAAGGCAGAAGAAAATGACAGGAGACGGATACACTCAGAGAAAAAGTGCTGTGAAAAAAATGTGAGAAAAAGAAGGGTTGATGCCTGTGATAAACGGAGAGAGTGTGATTTGTAAATGGTGAAGGTCAACTGACCTGAAGTGTATGTGTGTGTGTGTTCAGTAATGGGCCTATTGATGGAGAGGGTCTATTTTGGTCAACAGACACACACACACACAGAAGGACGAATGGTTGTACAGATGGACGGATAGATGGATAGATAGATGGGTAGATGAGTAGATCATAGGGTTGACGGATGGGAGTAATGACGGAAAGATGATGGATGGATCTTCAGATCGTGTCAACCAGTCACATTTTCTTAACTGTAAAATGTATGTTATTACATTTGACAGGAATCTCACTCACTCACTCACTCACTCGCTCACACTCACTCAATCTGCCCCGCCTTAGTTTACATGATCAAACAAATTGTCTCTAGCTAAACACTCATCTCCAATGATGTGCTTGTCAGTTGCTTAGTTAGCCGAGTAAATACCATCTTCATTTAGTTTGTGCCTGTATTTTTGATGGCACATTACCCAAAGATCCTCATGTGCACATGGAGAGAGGGCAGTCTCATTTTTTTTTTTGGTCTCAGACAAGGTACATGGACCTCATTTCATAGCTCCCCTCTAGTGACTTCTTGGCACTCATTAAAAATGTACACTAGTAAAGATAATTTTGCATCTCAGAGAGTGACTGATGTTTATCTTCACCAATAAGTCCCAATCCTGTTATGCTCGTGTGTTCAGTAGATTAATCAGGGCAGCAGCACAGAACTGCTCCTGTTTCATTCTTTCTGCTATGAGAACCGAGCAATTAGTCTCTTCCAAAGCCATGTATCTTATTGCTACCGAATTAAACAAATCTGAACTTGATTTTCCTGTTGTTTACCTGGATCCTGAAGCTGAATAAAATATTGTTTATTTTATTTTATAAAAGACGATGGGGAGCATTGAGTAAAACATTGGTAGAATTCATCGGAATGGCTGCTAAATATTTCATTTCTTTCTCGTTCGTATAAGTCTGAGACACTGGAGGCAACGGTTTGAATGAAAATAGAGCAAAAAAAATATATATAACGCACTGAAAGCTGTTTGGAACACTTTCACCAGGACTTTGTAGGGGTTTTCATAATAGATGCATTGGTTTTAACCCACCTGACCCGTTTCCAGACAGGAGCAAACAAAATGAAAAACATAGGCGGTGTGGCTACAAAATACACTTTTTTGACTTACGAGTTTCTGTAAATAAACACCTTTTACGTCATGTAAAACAGAGGTGTTGCTTGATTTTGCCTGAAACTCATTTTGTCTTGTTCTGACCAACTAGCGACCCCACCATTTTACGTTGTTCATACCTGTCAGCATGCCTTTGGTTTGCTCCTCTGGCTTTAAGGCAGTGTTCGCTAATTCACTGCTGGATCAGGCGTTTGTCTCACTCTCAAACACGGATACTGTATGTGGTGTCTGTTTAATAGCTTAATAAGGTCAACAGCTGTGCGTGACAGCATGTTTAATTTAGACCAGATTGGAGATGAATGGAAACAGAGACATGTAAAACATGAAAAAGATAGGATATGTCTATGTGTGTATATATATTCTGTTCAACTATGCACTATAAGTGAGACTGAGGAGATAAAGGAGACAGCTCATGCACTCTGTGAATGGAGGATCATTTGCTTTTCTGTATCCACCTGTTTTCTCTTAATGATGCATTTAACCCACATGCTTGGTTGAGTACTTGTAAAACAGCGCTCATTACACATTCTCTCCTCCGGATTCTTCTCTTCCATTTTCAGAAATCTATTCATGTACTCATGGGTTATCCAAGTAACTTTTGGTTTCTTTCCTTGTCCTTACCCCAGGTCTTCAGGTATGGCTCTGCCGACGCCGTACTATCAGCCAGAAGAGGACGATGAGCGGCCCTTCATCTGCTCCCTGCCGCCTGATAACGGCATCATGTCGTGTTCGGATGTGCCAGCGAGGCGCGAAGGAGGACGCACCTGCTGCCTAGACAAGGAGGATGCGCTGCACAGACAGGCTCTCGGCCTGACTCTGGAGCCGCTGGCCAATGGTAGTGGTGCAATGGGTCTGTGTATCAACTGGCATCAGTACTACACGCGCTGCCACACAGGGAACAGTAACCCACACAAAGGTGCCATCAACTTTGACAACATTGTCTATGCCTGGATTGTCATTTTTCAGGTAGGATGCTTCCTGGTTTCTCAACGTAATATCATATAATATGAAGTTTATTCATCTAAAGAAGCATTTGTAGATTTGTATGAAAGGAACCTTGAACACTTTGTATTTTCTATTCCATTTAAGATATTACTCCACCAATAAATCTGTATTTTGTCACTGAAAAGTAAAATGATCGTCCAGTTTCACGAAGTTCACTTGTTATAACCTGTTTTTGCCTCTGTGCTCCCAGGTGATCACGCTGGAAGGCTGGGTAGAGATCATGTATTATGTAATGGATGCCCACTCCTTTTACAACTTCATCTACTTCATTTTACTCATCATTGTAAGTAACAATTACTACTCAATTATTAGTACTCTACATTATAACAATCTGACACATCCATTGTGGAATAAAGTCTGATGATTACACACCTATAAGTAAAGAGTGAAATGTAGCTGTAGTCATATGCTCTGGAGATGAAAATCCCTTAAATCATTTCCAATTTATGCAGACATCAGTGGTCTCCTGCTGTCAATACATTGAAGGATTCCTGGGTGTTAATAGACTTGTGAAAATCCATAGAAGCATAAAGGACTGTTCACAATCGATATCTGCAGGAGAGCGGGAAGGAGATGGATGTTATTTAAATTGTATTTGGTGGTGATCAAGAAGAAAGTGAAAGAAAATGATCATGGACAGCCGAAAACTGCAAGACCATGTATTTCCAAAAGGAAAAAGAAGGGAAAAAAAACAACATTTTATCAGCCCATTGCAGTGCCAGATGGTGGCACAATGAACATCATTTAATTCTATGTTCACACTCTGTGGAAGTACAGCAGAAGTCCCAGAAGTAGACCACAAGAAACGCACTACAAACTGTTTTAGTCGCTTGTAAAGCTTGGATAGAGAGCAAGAAACCAACTGAGGTGAGCCAAGGAGATCAAAATAAAGAACAAAGAAAGAAGAAGAAATATCTAATCTAATATATATATATATATATATATATATATATATATGTATATATATGTATGTATATATATATGTATATATATATATATATATATATATGTGTATATATGTATATATATGTATATATATATATATATATATATGTATATATGTATATATATGTATGTATATATACGTATATATATATATATATATATGTATATATGTATATGTATATATATATATATATATATATATATATATATATATATATATATATAATCACAAGCCTAAGAGTTTAATACTTGAGCTACATTATATAATCACTGATTCATGCTCAAGTTGGCCTTGAAGTGAGGTTATAATTGGAATCCTGACTGCAGCTGTAAATGTCATCCCTGTTTTGGCAGATGTGACCAGAGGTTGGCATTAGCAATATCACCACCTTTTAGAAGATATAGTAGTTGACATGGTGTCACATTGCAGTGTAATCAACTTTGCCGGCATTTTGCTGCTCCACTGATCAAAGTCAGAGCAAGAAGACTCTATGAGCGGACTGAGTGCGCTAAAAGAGTTCTTGTTTAGTTAAGTGTAACATAAGCTGCTTTCAGACGAGCACTAAACTCCACTCCAGAGATTCACCAGAGACTGTGTGCAGGGGTTGTATGCCAGTGTCCTCAGAGGTCACTTTGGAGATTCAGCTCCTGAGTACAATCTCTGGCTAATGTCCAGTCAAACTGATGCAAGAACTCAGCAGGAGAAACTTTGGAGGATTCACAGTGAGTGTTCTGCCTTCCCGTATGCTTAAGCCAGACACCACCTCACGCTGATCCTGTGGAGTTTCTCCTGCTGTTGTGAACGCGTCTCACTGTCTGTTGCGTTTGACCCACAGTATGTTAACAGCATAGCGGATAAAGAGCTCCGTTACACGTAGAGCACCTCATAACTGCACCAACACTCTGTGGCACATGGTCGGTTGTTGCCGCACGTGCCTCCTAACTGTAGCTCCCCTCGAAGGCTTCAGTCTGTTTGACTGTCAGGACAGCTAGGGGCCTATGAGAGGTGTTGGAAATGCTTTAAAAGACAGAGATTTGAGGTTCTGTTCATAGTCAGGGTCACCTTGACTTTATCATTCTTCAGTTTTGTTGTCCTTTCTCCATTCAAGTATTATTATTTATATTTTCTAATTCATACATTTGCATCTTAAAGCTTCCAATACACTGGATTGTGTGTGTTTTTTTTGTGGTTGTATGTGTGCAGTCATGTGTATTTGAGAGAGAGATGATATTTTCTTTTACAAAAATGGATGGTGCAAGCTAAGCCTGCCGTATACATGTCCGAATGTGTGATCACACATACTTGTTGTCAACATGTGTGTGTGTGTGTGTGTGTGTGTGTGTGTTTGTTTGTTTGTGTATGCACACATGCATAATGCAGCGATGGTCTGAATGGTCATATCGGGCTGCGCTTCCTCATTATGCGCAAAGCTGTCTTCTGATCACAGGCACAGAATAGACACGTTCACTCGCACAGATGTAAGGCTGGAGGTAAATCAAAGCCCCACACACCTGCAGACCTGCTTTGACCCACAGGCCACAGATGGGCATCTCTCCTCCCTCTCTTTCCACACACACACTCTCTCTCTCTCATGTACAGTGTATTTGCTCTCAGTTCTGAATATTTCTAGGGTTCCCAGCTTCTCTCTCTCTTCTTCATCTTGCCCTGCATCTATCACCTTGATTTGTGAATGAAAAGCTTTAGGTGTAGTGTCAGAACATTTGCTTTTTTTATATATATGTGGATGTTTTTTGAAGTGTGTGTCATCTCAACGTGTGTCTAAAAAAGTGGGAGAGAAGTGTTCACATTTGTAATGAACAAAAAAAAACTACACTCGGCTACAAACCTGCTCTTCCACCCGCTCAGCATAAGCCATTATTGATCTAATCACTGTTCCATAACCAGCTTGAAGACAGCCAATAAAAGCCATTTCAGCAGTGTTGTAGTGATTCCCATCACTGCCAGTGAAAGGGTCAGCCAGCACATGCACTCCTTGTTTTTCTAACCCTCGTCTTAAAAGACACTTTAAGTTGCGGTTTGAAAAGAGAAATAGTCAAATGTTTTTCTGACAACAAATGGCACACATATGGCATTAGATTAAAAGAAAGAGACGTTCAGTTGGAGTGGAAGGGAAAGTAAAGTTGGACTCGGATAATAAAAAGAAGGAAAAGAGAAAGATGGCAAGATGCTGAACTGGTATGTGTTGCCTCGGTGTGTCTGCTCAAATTAGCCTTGGTTTGGTTGGGAGCCAACATTCAGAGACCTTTAGCATGAGTGCTAACATTTCTGCAGGGTGATTGGCACATGTTAGCTGAAAAAAACAAAACGCCTGTATTTTCCAAGAATTGTCTCATGTTTTCATGTTCCTTCCTGTCTAATGAATGAGCAGCCAAAGGCTAATTATTTATGCATAATTATTTTTTTCTTGGTTAAGTTTTTTTTTTCTACATTTCATTCTTTTGGCTTAATATATGCCAGATTATCTCATACCCCGTGCCTTTCATTCACCATTAGATGCACTGGCTTTATTTTCACAAATCACACACTACATTTTATACCTCGATACACTTTATCCTAACTTCCTTTTGTCCCAAATCTCCACAGATTGGTTCATTCTTCATGATCAACCTGTGCCTCGTGGTTATTGCCACCCAGTTCTCAGAGACCAAACAGCGGGAGCACCAGCTCATGCAGGAGCAGAGGGCGCAGTGCCTGTCCTCCTCCACTCTGGCCAGCATGGCTGAGCCGGGAGATTGCTACGAGGAGATCTTCCAGCTGGTCTGTCATGTCCTCCGCAAGGCTAAGAGGAGATCGGCAGCTTTCTATTACACGCTGAGGGGCAAGCCCCCACCAGCTGGTGGAGGCAGGGGCAACAGGCGCGCTGGAGGGCACATGAACGGAGAGCGTCATCGTTTGAGGCACCCAAGATGTGAGTAAGAGGGCCTCAGTAAATGTCATGTGAATTAGTTCTATTTATTTGTCACTTAACCTTGACTTTTTCAGACAAGTGGAACCGTGGAACAGAATCTGATGACCACCTGAATGCTGGATGTAACTGTATTCTCTTATCAAAATATATGTAGCCCATGCGGCCTCTGCTACAATTTAACATAATGTACAATCCTGTATGTTTTGCATTGCAACTTAAAGTGAATCCAGAGCCATATTGAATTAACTCCTGTCACTGCATCCCTCCAGCATCCACTTGCCCACACCAAAGCAAGCAAGAGCACGTCTCTCAGCCAGAAGCCAACTCCATCAGTCTGTCTGTTCCTCAAAACCCAGAGGACTGCCCTATATGTGCACTGTCACTGAAAGATGGAGGCGAGGCTGTGGCAGACTCTGCCAACCACCAGGAAGACGAGGAGGGCACTGTAAAGGAAACGGACAAGGAGGAGAACCACTTGGAGGAGAAGGGGGATGAGGAAGGGAAGAAGAAGAAGAGGAGGAGGAGGAGGACATGCTTTGAATATTGTTATGACATTTGGAGTGGTATGAGAAGGAAACTTTGGGGCATTGTGGAGAGCAAGTACTTCAGCAGGGGCATCATGATTGCAATTCTCATCAACACCATCAGTATGGGCATCGAGCATCACAACCAGGTGACATTTTCTTCACAACTGTAAATGTTTTCAATGTGCCAAAATACACACACACACACCAGAAGCCAACACATCTCCTTGCTTTTATTGTGAGATTTCAGCACATGTTGTTGACATCGGGGTATTTTAGAAAGGCAAAACATCTTACTGCAATATTAAATGTATAGATTCAAAGTATCTTTGCAGACACGTGTGCTGGCATTTACAAGCACCTGCCTGGTAGACACATGATCACACTGGCCTTTGTCAGGAACAGAAGAGAGAACTGGTTGAGTGAAAGATTCCCCCTAATACCATCTACTTCTGCTTTAGTGTTACACTTAATAAAATGTCCGCTGCGATAGAAAGAAAATCAATCTTTTTCCATAAACATGTTACAAACAACAAAATCTCTTTGGGAATCACCAAAATCTGAAACAGAGAAAAATAATCCTTTGAAATCATGTTATCAGAAATACAACAGCTTTAAGCAAAACAGTGACAATATTCTACTACAGGCTATGCCAAGTAACAGTTCACTTTTACTGCAACGTCATTCCAATATTGAACTCAATTGCAACAACTAATAATTCACACTCGTATGACATTTAAAGGCAGTGATAGTCAGGAAAAGACACGATGCGACGCCGAATGAGCCACTGTCACGATGGACGGGCAAAAGCCACACGCTCCCGCGCACAGACCGAGTTTCTAGAACTAACGGAAACAAAAGGAACTTTAAGTACATTTTCAAGTGTCTTTTAACTCTTATTTTCAATTCAATATTTCCATACTGACTCTCTTATAACCACTTACACAGTGAACATATTCTTATGATATCATAGACTTACAAAGTATATATTTTATTATGTGAGGCTTTTGTTAAATGCCAAAAACCTGTTTTTAACATCTGTCCCTGATGGCAGCCATGTTATTATGTTAGTTATGTGCCAGTACCTTATATAGACACACCTGAACTATTGCTTTGCGGTTTGTTTGTTTGTTTGTTTGTTTGTTTGTTCTGTGTTCCGTTTTTTTTCTCTGGGACTTTGGTAAATGCTGAATATTTTGGAAGCTGGTAATTACACCAGTGCCATCACTGTAGGAATATGAATTGGCCAGACAGACAGACTGCAGTGTCAATAGTGTAATCATTTTTCTCTTCTCACTCCCACAAATCACCGCAGCCTCATCAGACAGACCGCTATCACTTCTGATGAAGCATCGCCGCTAGAACTATCATAATAGCAGCTGACATTCAGGAGGATGAGTGTGGGCGTGGAGCATCACTGCTCTGCTGTCTCCTGACGGAGGTGTAAACATTTAGCCTGGCGGCAGACAAAATGGAGCTGGCTTTTAACTTTGGCCTGTGTCTGATGTCTGAAACTGAGAGTGGGTTAAGCCTGTCAAGAGTAAACACTACATGCATGTGTATGCATGCTAACACAAATGCTGTGTGTGTGGTTAATCACTTTTAACAGAACCCCCTAAAAAAAAATAGTGAAAGAACACTTATTCAGTGCATTTACAAAAGATTATATATACCGTGCTTAGCAAATGTATTAGACCACCAGCCCATGTAAGGTTTATGCCACAGTATTGGTAATTATCACAATCATTTTTCATGTTTCGATAATGCACCAGTATGTAGAAGCTCTTCAACAAAATTATATTTTTAATGCTAAAATATAATTATTATTCTTACCCATGAATGTTCAAATTTACTGTTTACAAAAAAAAAACAGATTAAATTAGTAAAACCCATTATTATTTCTTGATTAAGATGACAAATTATAGTTATTTGCTAATCATTGCTGACTTCTCAGAGAAGACCAGTTTGGTTATAAAAAGGTGAATTCAATTTGTTATTTGCCAAATAAATAACCATAACATTTTTTAGTTTTGTTGAAAGATTTCTAAAATATTTACTGTATGTTGTCCCGTTTTTATGAGAGGTGGTCCGTAATACATTTGTTAAGCTCTGTGTATGTAAATAAAATAGGTACAGGTGCATTCATACGAAGCAGTTTTTTTCGTTTCCCCCTCATTTCTCTTCTCACTCCTTTTCTTCTACTCTCTCTTGTTAATTCTATATCCATCACTCTCCCCTTATGTCCTCCATAAATCCCTCTGTGCACTCATCTCTTCCACATTCCTCCACTCTTTTTTTTTCCTCGCTGTCTCTCTTCCTTCCTTCCCTTCTTCCTTTACCCCCAAGTGTGTTATCTACTCTGACTCTGTAGTTTTACCCTGTCCCTCCTCCCTCCCTCCCTCTCTCTCTCTCTCTCTCGCTCCCTCTCTCCCTCTGTCCGTCTTATCCTCCTCCTCCCTCTTTGACGGTGTTCAGAGTAGTTGCTTTCTCTCATTGAATGAAGACTCTAAAAATAAACAATGGTTGTAGGGGAAGGAAAGTGAGAAAGGGGGAAGAGCAAGGCAGATGCCGGTTACACAGCAGTTTTCAGCTCAATTCCCCCGTCTGATCCGTGTGTGAGTGAGTGTGTATGTTTCAAAGTAGGCGTGTATTCGGAAAATGTGTGCTTTTCCCAAGCATATACACATACGCACACACACATGCACGCAGGTGCTTTGTCTGCCGTTTGAGTATTTCTCCCTTCACAGTTTTCCTAAGCTGGCACAAGAACAGTTACACAAGTGAGTGTTGCTTTGCAGATGAAAATGTCAAAACTTTGACAAACAAAGCTTTTTTGATATCTTCCTCACTGAAAAATGACTTTCCCTCTTTGCAACACAACCAGCCTAAGAGAAATGTTCAAGCATATTGGTTTCTTCTTTTTTGTTTTGTACATTTGCAAATTTTCCCAATGATGTTTTATGTTGAATTTGACTCGTTCATGTCTGGAGGCTTTTTGTGTGTGAAAGAAATTGGCACATTGTAATTTAGGCTTGGAAGTTGTGGCGCGTTCATTCATATTTCATGTATAAACAACAACGTACTGAGAACACACTTTGATGGAGAAAACTGGATAAGCCGGCTGGATAAAAAAAATGAAATGCTCTTCTTTAGAAGCCAGTGGTGATTGCTCTAAGACGGCAAAGGGGAATTCAGCTTCCCCTAAAATGTCTTCAAATATGTACTCTGTTGTATTTACATTTGAATACTACACAGGTGCAATTAGAACGTGTCACTAGTTGCTTCAGAATCAGCTGTTTGTCACAGAAGAGGTTTTTTGAGGCAAAATAGTGACTTCCAGGGAAGCTCAGCTTCTCTGGGAGTCAATGGAGCAGTGGGCGTGCACTGGATGGAGGAACTGTCGGATAAGCATATCCAGTTTTTGATTGACAGCTTTGAGGAAACATAGACGACAGCAGAGCCTTTTCTGCCTCAGAGGGACGTCTGCAGACAAATAGCTGGTCGTTGTGTGTCATTTGCTCGGCGATATAGCTCGTTTTCTTTGTACATAAAACTACATAAAATAAAAAGGCTATTATAGCATTTCAGTTTTACTTAATTATCGCTTTGACTTGTTCATTCACAGAATTGATGTATGAATAAACGGGCCTGAAATGAGCTTCCCGTGTTTCAAAAACCAGCAGCCGCCGCTGTTTTAGAAGCAGAGTAAAGGAACCAGGTAGAAAATAATGGATGAGTAACACACACAAGAAAATTAGCAGAAACATGATTGGAAATAAGAGATGATGGGGCAAGAGGAAGGAAAGCAGCGAGGAGGGAGAAAGCAAGGGGGGGGGGGGGGTTGAATGGTGGTATTTTGAATTCAACTGTGATGTCATGTGATGTGATGGTTCTGTCAATAGTGCTAAATCTCATATTCCGTGTTTATTCTGGTGACTAGTCGGAGAGTTTTGGACATAGGTCAGAGTCAGAGCTGAGAGTGAAGGGATACAATTTGTTTATGTCCTTTGTGTCTGTGTATATTCAAACATCCCATCCTGCTGCAACTCGTCTACAGAAGCTGTATTTTAACATTTCTCTTGACAGGTGGTCCATCAATTCCTCTGTACCTCTGTGTGTGTGTATATATCTACATATATATATATATCTATTGACATAGATATATATACACATTTTGTGCTTAACATTGATTTTTCTTTACGATGTTTTACTGCATATATAATTCAATTAAATTAGATTAAATTATATAACATTTCTCCCTTAATACATCAACATAAAGATCACTTGTGTCAGAAGACTCCTAACTCACATTCCTCTATTCTCATATTCATCAAACATGTAACTTAAGCAGATGTTCACATACACACACATACCCGTTTACTGATAATTTTGTTTCCTTATTATCTTCATGTAGTGTCTGCATTATCTATCCTCATATAATGTAATATGTCATTATGTTCTTCCAAGTCTGCCCCACTCTCATAGCCACAGTATCTTAAGTAAGCCTCAAGGGAAATACTTCAAAATTGGCACAAACCTCCACTTAATATGCTATTAGAATTTAATAGTCAAAGGTGTGTCACTGTAACGCCACAAAACATTTTTATGGCCATAATTCGGACAATATCTACACTAATCATGACAAAGTATTTAATAATATTCAATTCCGAAGTGATAAATGGTTTTATTTAAGAGGTTAAAGGTCTTTCTTCGACCTTTTGAATAATGTTCTCAGAAGCACTTTCCTGGATGTTATTCGGGACAATTACACGGGGACATTGTGACCATATTTCCTGTAATTAGACTGCAGGCGTGGGGCCATGCTGCCGTAAATCTAGTGCAAAGGCGATGTTTTTTTTTTTTTAAATCTAAACCAGAACCCAATGTTTTTTTCAAGATGGCAAACTAACCTGACCCAATTCACAAAAACAATAAATCACGCAATCGGTGCATATAATAATTTAATATATTATAATATAATATCATTTGTGCATAATATATCATATCTAACTACTTAACTATCTATGCCATTTCTGTAACACTTTATATTATTTTAATTACAGCCATCTCCAGTATATGCTGCATATGTTTAAATTAATCTCATAAACTTTAATTTGATGCATGTGTTATTTAATGCTGCTTAAGTAAAAGGCTATTAAGTCTGCACATTTATTTGGCAACCTAAAAAAAAATTATTCCCTCGACCCATATTATGGTTTAGACCCAGTGTGTGTGTGAATGACAGATCTTAACCAATCTGTAGTCCACTGATCCGTCCTGCGTCTCACTACTGAGCCCAAATGAGCCTCAGTAGAGTTTTTTCAGGCTGGAGCATTGTAGGCTGAAACCAAGCTCATGAGATTTAGGATAGTTTTGCGAGATTATTTCCCCCCCACCCCCCCCCCCATCCCTTTCTATCATTCTTGCCATTTCTCACCTCTAATCGAATATTACTCTTCCCTCCTCCTCACCCATCATGCCATCCATCTACTCCCATGTCACACTCCTTTCTTTGCTCCTCCGTTGGCAAGGTTCTTCTTCCTCTCCCTGTCTACCTCCTCTGGTCGACGGGAGAATATTGATTGTAGATAGATGGCTCTGCCAGATAATGAGACTCCGAAAAGAGAGAGAAAAATGGATGAAACTAGGCGGATGGAGACAGATTGGGAGGAAAAGCGGATTAGAGTAGGAAAGAGCTAGAGATGTGTTTCTCTCATGGTAAGCTAACTTTGGCGGCACTAACTTGCTATTTCTACACAGGCTTTGAAACTGAAATTCACAGGGGGTATCAGTGAAAGCATCTGATCCATATCGTGCAACGCACGCACGGAAATAAATCCAGGATTAAATTAAACATCGATGTGCTTTTCGCTGTTTGTATGAGTTTCTTTGCCAGTTCCAGATAACTTATTCAGCCTGTGTTTGGCACCATGGTCACACCATACCGTGCGCTCTCTATAATTCTCATTTTGCTGTTTGTGTTGGCTGATGAGTTATTTATTTAAACATCCTAAACATCTCCATATGTTTCCTATTTGAAATGATACGTACCGGATTGAAGGCCATTTTTCTTTTTAAGTGTCAGTGACAGTTTGAGAGGGACCAGAAAAAAATGTCCTGCGTATTTAGTCGTCGTTTAGTCGTCGTTAGTCGCGGGAGCTGTGAGGTTGAATATGAAATATGTTGTGCTTTGTGCTTTGCTGTTCTGCACCCCAAGTCACATCTTAATTGTTGTTTTAACTTGTGTCTTTTCTGTTTCTGTGACCTCCGCCGCCCAGCCCGAAGAGCTGACCAACGTCCTTGAGATCTGCAACATTGTCTTCACCAGCATGTTCACACTGGAGATGATCCTCAAGTTGACTGCTTTTGGCTTCTTTGAGTACCTGAGGAACCCCTACAACATATTTGATGGCATCATTGTTATCATCAGGTTTGTAACCTAGAAAATGGCTGCGCAACTGGCATTTAGTCATTACAATACAGCATCAAGTATCTTTTTATTCTTTAGATTAATCAGAATGTACATTAAATGCATGTGTTATACATTCCTGCAACAAGATTATAACGTGGATGTGATGTCTTCAGACTCTTAAAGCTCCCCCAGTCTTTGCTTTGTCCACTTTCCATTGGTGCTTTGAATTACACTGCTTCTTTTACATAACACATGTTTAACACAGGAACAGTCGAGCAGCATCAGTCTGTTATCACCCATATGGATTATGATGCAGAGCACTCATTAATTCCTTTTTATCCCTCCCCATGTTCCCTGATTGTGTGTGTCTCTCTCTCTCTCTCTATCCAAATGTCCTCTTCTCCTCCACATCCTCCACTTTCTTATTATCTCTGTGTCTGTCACGGTTACACGTGCGTGTACACAACCGTGCAATTCGACCATGCAGTGTGTGTGAGATCATCGGCCAAGCAGACGGCGGTCTGTCAGTGCTCCGGACCTTCAGGCTGCTGAGGGTCATTAAGCTGGTGAGGTTCATGCCTGCGCTGAGGCGGCAGCTGGTGGTGCTGATGAAGACCATGGACAATGTGGCCACCTTCTGTATGCTGCTCATGCTTTTCATCTTCATCTTCAGGTAAACTGAGAGTTTAAAACATGAATGTGTGCAGCAGGAGTACAGATTTGGCGGTGCATGTGTGAAACTGTGGATAATGATAATTGACAGATGAGCAGCCTAAGATGGGTATAAATACATCATAAAAGCATTAAACATGAGACGTTCCATGAAATAAGACAGACAGGCTTTAGGCCAAAAAACAGTGATGAGAGTAAACCGTAACTATAAATGATCAGATAGAGACTGATCTGAAATTACACTGGTGTAATGATCATTTGGCGTGATTTAAAATGTACATGAATGTCTTTGCTCTTGACTGTAAAAACCTTGTTAGTGATACACCATTAGCGATGCTTTGCTCTTTACATCGCGAGTTCAGTGATGAATCACACCGATCATTGTAGCGGCTGTAAAATCAAAGTAGTCCTAACATTTTTAAATGATCCTCTAAACATGTGTCCATACACGACGAAATGCAGCATTTTCTACCTAAATGAACATTGTGATGTTGAAAACGGCTGTTTACAGGAACCCTCCCTCTCCAACCATCCTATTTAATGTCATTTAAATAATTGATTGCAATTGTTACAAGATGAATTACACTATGGTGTATTCACATCGTGACTGATGAGTTGTACAGTGCAGCCGTGCAATTATATTAACTCACTTGTGCTCATATCTTGATGAGTGCACGTGTGTGTGTGTGTGTGTGTGTGTGCGTGCAGTATGTTTACCTGGCAATCTGCCTCTTTTAATTATACAGCGCAGCAATAAAACACTAAGTGTATCGAGAATGGCACCAGAACTTTTAGCCAGCTAATGCTGTCCTTAGCAAGTGGCACTTGGCACTCCGCCACTGTAGCTTTTTGGGAGCAGTTAATGTACACTGCCTCTCAGCTAAGACTTAAACTTTTAAGACCTCTGCATAATCACTATAAAAGAAAGCAGTGATGTATGATGGCGAGACATGAATGAGGAAAAGAAGCATCGACTGGGTCTCGCAGCCTTGTAACAACTGCAAACTGTCAGTGAAAGGTAAAACACACAGAGGAGAGGAAATGGGAATGTGAGTGACGTTAAATTAAACTTTGAAGTAAATGGTAATCGGCATTTGTCTTGAGTATACTACTTTTGTATAGATGTCTACACTTGTGTATATTTTGACATGAATGTGTGTGTAGGCCCGTGGCCTGTAATGTAGTTTATGAAAAGGGATAAGGCTTCTTTATTGATGATTTTGACAGAATTAGATTTTATCTGTTATGCCATGTTAAGCAGATGGGTCTACTTGTAGTATAATTAATGGAAACACTGAATGCACTATATTCTTATGTGGCTGTTTTTTAATTTTAAGAAAAACTGTTTTTTTTGTGTGTTGCAGTATCTTGGGGATGCATATATTTGGCTGTAAGTTCAGTCTGAGGACCGACGCAGGAGACACAGTGCCTGACAGGAAGAACTTTGATTCCCTTCTCTGGGCCATTGTCACGGTCTTTCAGGTACAAAATGTGTTAAACACAATTCAAACCCTTTCTTTGTACGGCCTGGACAGATGTGCTTGAGCATGTGCAAGAGATTTGTGTCTGTGTGTATTCTCAATATGTGTGTTTTCCTGTGGTCTACTCTGTGTCTTTGTGCTGCAGATTCTGACTCAGGAGGACTGGAACATGGTGTTGTACAACGGCATGGCGTCCACCTCACCCTGTGCTGCTCTCTATTTTGTGGCTCTGATGACTTTTGGAAACTACGTGCTCTTCAACTTACTGGTGGCCATCTTGGTTGAGGGTTTCCAGGCTGAGGTGAGATGTTTTCAACTATTTTGGCATCAGACACTAAGCAAATGAATGAAAAGTTATGTGACAAGGGATAAACTATCTGACCCAATCAATGGCAATTTGCTCGCACAATTTGCCTTGGTTAGAAAACAACAATAGATTTCAGCTCATTTCATCATTTGCTTATCCTTGATTGTTTTTTCGACACTTCCCTTTCTCTGTACCTCTTTCTTGCTGCTCACTATCCTCGCTACAGGGCGATGCAAACCGCTCTTACTCAGATGACGACAGATCTTCCTGTAACTTCGAGGAGAATGATAAGCAGAAAGACTCTCTGCATCTCTCAGGTACTGAATGCCTCTGGCAGTGCTTTCACACCGGCTAACACAGCATGATTCCTGTTGGGGCTCTGGTTCTTTTCCGAACCTTGGTGCTCTCAGTGAAACCAGCCTGCATTAACACCGTTTAAGCGGAATGAAAGTTCCACAGGCTTACGTCATGAACAAAGGCTCAATGCACAATGTTTGCAGAAATAAACACGGCTTCTGCAAAGTGTTCCTTCTGTTGACCAACTGCTGATGATGAGAAGATGTAGAACTAAAACTATGCTGCCTAAAACAACTTTAATAACACACAGTACATAGGTACACACACATATTTATTGGTCATTTTTGAAATGTGTCCATTTGCCATACGCACAGCAGATGTCAGGTATACAAACTGCATCTATCAACAACAGTGCTGTCACACACATCACACACCCAAACAATTAGTTTCACAAATTCAATAGATCTATTAAAGTGCTTATTACTTATTATAATGTGGATCCTCACACACTGAGATTCCATGATTTGTTTCACAGTTTGTTCAGCGGTGAAATGACTGTTTAGCACAAACGATCTGCGAGTGATGACACCTGATGATGACAGCCTGTCTCTTCTTCACTGTGTGGGACTCACAGATCATCGCCATGCACACACTGCGCATGTTGACAGTCTTATGCAGATTGTTTTTATTTTTTGCAGATAAAGAAAAATACCAAGTCATGGCACATATAGTTACTTTCCAAGAAGCATCGATTAACAAAACCTGCATTTTCATGTCAAAATGGCTGCTGTGAAAATAAATGTATTGTTTTAACACTAACACTATTTCCCCAGTAGTGACTTTAGTGACTAAAAGAGCAAAGCAATAGCAATCATTTCAGGAAGTTTAGTTTTCCGCCTCTGACATCAAGAACATTGCTTGTTGTCTGATTTCAACAAACATTGCCAAACATTTGTTTGGAATGGTGAGCAGAACAAATCTTTAATAATGCATGCCTAATGCCAACACTCCATCCACCCCTCGTGCTATTCTCCCTGAAGGCATAACAGAAGTGAACTCACCAGAAGCCAGCCGAAGCATCAGGCAGTAAAGTGTAGCATTTAGCCGCACACTAAGCCTCTGGTGATCACTGTTCTCAGCCTAAACATACCTTTTAAATGTTAACTTACGTGAACGAAACGCAACAATGTGAATGAGTCTTGGTAACTTTTCCACCAAAACATATATTTGAGAAGGGACCACTGGCTTTATCTATAACAACGTGAACGTCATGTTCTTGTTTTTGTCACTGTTGTTTTCAACAATCATCCATCACGCTTCTCGTTTTCCTTTCTTTATTTATTGATTTATTTATGTTTCCTATTATCATCTAATCATTTTCCTCCTCCTTATTCCTGCTCTCGCTTTCCCTCAGACCCCAAGATCTGTACTCTGACTCCAAATGGACACCTGGACTTGCCCTCGCTTCCTGCCGGTTTTTTCCCTGGAGAGAGGTTGACCTTCGCTCTTGGCTCCAGGAAGAACAGCGTTATTTCTCTTGGCAGGGCAAACCTGGAGCAGAGGGCAGTGGTAAGTGGAAATAACTGTAATGAGAGAGGCTGGGAAATAAATAGCTGCTGGTCCTTTTGTTAGTTGCTGGTTGACCTGCTCGCCATTGTGTTTTGATGTGACTGTGTAAGTGTGGGTAGTTTCTCTCATGTCTGTCTGCCCTATATCATAGGTTTTTCCAATGATTTATTTGGTTCAATTATATTCATCACAATAATGTTTAGCTTATTAAATGCTATGACCCATGTTAAAGTTTAACTGAGGGCTACTCACACAGATGTACAACGTCCTGTAATTTGAATATTACTTATACATTCACATTATATAATCCATCATTTTAAGTCTTAATTTCCATCCATCCATTGTCTACTGCTTTATCCTCCACACGAGGGTCGTGGGGGGTGCTGTGCCAATCTCAGCTGACATAGGGCGACAGGCGGGGTACACCCTGGACAGATCGCCAGTTACTTTATTCTTCATAAATACAAACAACACAGTAACAACTTCTTTTTTTAAATCCATTATTGTAAAAATGAGTGTGAATGTCAAATCACATCTCTCTCTCTTTCTCTCTCAGTATCCATGTCGTGGTTATCACAACTGGGGTCGCACACTGCCTCCCCATCCTCAGGCTTTGTGGGCCCGTCGTTCTAGCTGGAACAGTCTGGGAGGTGGTTGTCCATACTCTTCCTCATCTCCCTCTGCTAGTCCGGCCTTCACCTCCACCTCTGCGAGGCCCTTCTATGGCTACGGCCTAGGTGGCCTCGGAGGGTTGGTCGGAGGAAGCCTCCGTATCCGTGGTCCCCGTGCCTCCTCCTCCCAAAGCCGGCACCAGCACTACACAGACCAGGATGAGGAAGAGTCTCTTCTCTCCCCCCCTGCGGTTGCGTCTCACTCTCTTCACCTTCCCCACCCTATGCTGCCTGGTCACTTTGTGCCCAGGAGAGACCGCAGAGCTCTATCACTGGAGCTGCCTCACCTGCTTCAGGTGCCTGGACCCCCACACCCTCCACCGCACCACCCGCTGCCCCCCACGACGCTCCATGCTCACCACAGGAAGAAGAGCTTCTCTGGGGGGATGATGATTGGTGGGGGTGGTGGCGGTGGATGCGACGGTCTGGGTGGTTTAGGAGGGACCCACCAAGACTGTAATGGGAAGACTCCTCTCCCTCAGCTCCTCCAGCCCCCACCTAGACACAGAAATGAACAGGCTGGAGGGGCAAACACCCAGAGCCACATGGTGGCTAATGTCTTCCCACAGGTGAACGCACGCAGCAAGGAACGCGAGGATCTGGATGATGACATTGACTATGTAGGTTACTATTATGTGTTTGTGGGAGGGAGGTAATTTATTCGTAATAGCATTAGGACAAGTTTATCCATGTACTCACTACACCACTTTCAGAGTCGGAGGATTGTTGTACGTCCCGCATTACACGATGTGCTTATTTCCAGCGGCTGGGAATGAGATTGGGGTTTGTGACCCAGCATAGAGGTGTCATAAAGTCTCTGTGAGGCATGTATTTGCATATCTTACACTGCCAACCGCTAATCACCAGCTGATTATTGGCAATTAGCCACAACTTACAAAACTCGTCTGCGAGCGGATTATCAAGCTGGAGTTCTTGTAGTGTGAACAAGGTTATAGGTTTTACATGTTACATGTTTTCCTCTGGTACATATTGTACCTTCCACAGATGCAGGTCAGCATCACATAATTATTAAGGCTATGTATCAATCAGCGATCAGTAAAACAACTAAATCCAGCCTTGTGATTCTGAAAATCCAAGCATTAGCTTTTGTCTTAAATTACAAGGTTCTACACAATGCAGTAAGCCCATGCTCTCTTGTGTAGGATCTTCGGATAATTTGTATAAAGCCTGCACTCATGGGAGTCCCATTGTTTTCATTGTAAACAAGTCTGTGTACAAGAGAAACAAGGTTAATTAGAAAAGACTATTTAGACAGCAGGAGAGAGAGCTATACAGATGGCACTGTTGGAACATCCTCCACGCTGTTGCGAAGAAGTGTTTCACTTTTGTAAATAATTCACCAAGGAGTCCAAACAGGAAGTTTTTTTGCTGTGCAATTCAGTTCGTCTTTTTGGTGTCTACTGTGTGGATAAGTTGTGTGCAGTGCAGTGTATGGGCTCTGTCTGCGAGCGCCATAATGCATAATGATGCCTGTATGTGTTGCAGAGCTTGTGCTTCCGCATCCAGAAGATGTTAGAGGCGTATAAACCAGACTGGTGTGAGAGCAGAGAGGATTGGTCCGTCTTCCTATTCTCCCCACAGAACAAGTAAGTCACTTTAGCTGTGCTTGTTTTCCCTGTTGTACAAAGAGTGTTTAGTGTTGGGTTAGAATGTTCTTTTCTAGCTCTGCAGCCGCTCACACACACACACATTATCAGCTGACCACAGTATATACAGTTTCCCACCAAAGCATGGATGGGAAGATTCCGTTCCCCATCTCATTAATAGGAACGATGGGTTGCCAAACTTCCACAGAGAGGGACTACATTAGAGTATTGATCGCCTCCTTGTAAATAACAAAGGGATGTTTCCCCCCCCACTGTCTCCTCCTTTTAGAGAAAGGGAACATACCTCATTGTTTACCAAAGGCAATTGATTACATTTTGCATTAATGCAGTGATGTTGTGTCAGAATCCGCAGAGCAGGGTCTCATATAGGTGCGTTTAAATGTGTCAACGTATGTTGCATAATAGTTCCGAAATATATTTACTCAATTCTGCTCCTTTTCAGCTACTCAAATAAAGCAATCAGTGGAGATAATTGCTTTTTGGCAGCACGCAATGTTACACGCTTGGTTTTAACACATATTCAGTGTTTATGTCCCAACTCTCTCTCTCTGCCTGTCACTCGCTTTGTTCCTCTCTTATCTCCTCTCCCAGCAGAACACTGTACTCCGGAATCTACTGCCTCTGAGAGAGTTGTTGATGTAATTTGTTTTGAATTAGGAGCAATGTAAACATGGGCTGAATGAAGCTATTTACTCACCAAGATATGAAAGAGCTCCCGCGCACCGTGAGGGAACTTGGCTCCCATTCTGAATTGATGGAAGAGGGTTTTAAAATGCATTTGATCAAATGGTGGCCTAATGTATACATTGTCTTCCCCCCGCAGTTTATTTATTCATTTATTTCTTTTCCTTTTCATTTATCAGTGTTTTCTCTATTCTTGTTTCCACTCATTCCAGGTTCAGGCAGATGTGCCAGTCCATCATAGCCCATAAGCTGTTTGACTATGTGGTGCTGGCTTTCATCTTCTCCAACTGCATCACAGTAGCTTTGGAGAGGCCCAAGATATTACAAGGCAGCTTGGTAAATTCATTTGACGTGGTTGTGCATGTGTGGCAGCTTTTTCTCCAAGGAAGAATTCGATTTTATTATCTTAAAGGTGCAATGAGTAAACCTTTACTACCCCTAACTGCCCCATGTCCTCTCTCTGACTGGATCCTCTTCTCTCCCCTCCTGTTCAGGAAAGAGTCTTTCTAACCATCTCCAACTACATCTTTACTGCCATTTTTGTGGGCGAAATGACACTCAAGGTAACATTTTACAACCTGCCTCTCTATACCAATGAGTCAAGTGAAGTGTGTGGCTGTTCTGGCATCTTTTTTTGTCCACTTGTCTTCCTGTGTCCCCCTGTTTGTCTCTCACTTTGAATTGCCTTCGCCTCAGGGCTCCCACAGCTCAACCCCTTCCCTTCATTCCTGGCACTTTCCATGTTCTTTTGGAACGGAGCAATTAAGCAATGTCATTAATTAGTGGCTAGTCTTCTCCTATGGATGCGGTCCGTCTCCAGCACTCCCCCACACTTCTGTTGACTGCTTCTTTTTTTAAAGCCGCTTTCTTAGGGTCCCTCTGTACTCATCAGTCTTTTTTTGCACCCTTCCTTTTCTTTTATTTGCTCTCCCTCTCTCTGCCATTGTCTGCGTATTCTCTGCAAAAGGCTCTGGCCCAAATGGGCCATCAATTATGCACCACCACAATCAATTATTAACCAATCACAGCCCATCAATGAGCCACAGAGTTGTCAGCCCCCGGGCCAAGCCGAACATGTCTCCCTCCATGCCTCTGTCTGTATCTCCATTGTGTGTGTTGCTTTGTGTGTGACTGCGTAACATTTATCTCTCTGTTGGACTCTGCTACGGTGTGTTGCTGTGTACAAGATGTAGCCAAATAAAAAAAGCACAGCACAGCAGGAGTGGTCAGCATGATGCACAACCTGGTTAGTTTATGAGGCAGCTTCAAGCTAATTGTAGCACTCGTCACTAACACATTCACTAGCTCTAATGATTTCCCATTAGTTTCCCATTACTTTCTATTTCTCAACACCAAGTAGAAAAATTGTAAAAAGGAAACACACTGGCAGTTGTGAAAACTCTCACTTTACATTTTGGCATTCAGACCTAAAGTGTTTGCCAGGAACTGATTTCTTTCAACCGTCTTGACATGTTTGCACACTAACCCACACAATCCCTCTGAAGCTTCACCGGACAGTTGGTAAACAGCTTCATATGTCAGTGGCAGCATTTTTTCTTTTCTTTTTTTCTGTCGATTCATTGCCTCCACAAGTGCTTAGCCAAACACTGCATCAAGCTGTGTGCATGTGCTGAATACACAGCAGAATACAGTGTAACCCTGTGCCTAACATATGCTTTCACCTGCTTTTCCTCTCGTCTTCAGGTGGTGTCCATGGGTCTGTATGTGGGGGAACAGGCATATCTGCGGAGCAGCTGGAACATTCTCGATGGCTTCCTGGTTTTTGTGTCATTGATTGACATTGTTGTGTCGATGGCAGGTGGGGCAAAGATCCTCGGGGTGCTTAGAGTACTCAGGTTGCTCAGAACCTTGCGTCCCCTCAGGTACCAACAAAAAAAAAAACATCTTTGTTTTTGTTCAGTTAGATAAACAAATAATAGCTTCAACAGCTTTGCCATATCTTCCAGTTGTTATCTTGTCACATAGTATGTAATGATATAATGATGAGTGAATACTAAGATCACTCCCTTAACTTGTATCCATTAAAGCATCTGTAGCTGATATTTGACACTGAAGAACTTTGTTAGAAATTTCATGAACTTCCTTTTTATTCATTCCTCTGCTGTTCTTTCACATTCTTGTTTTTGTTCTCCTCGTACTCCTTCGTCCTTGTTCAGGGTGATCAGCAGAGCTCCAGGTCTGAAGTTAGTGGTGGAGACACTCATCACTTCTCTCAAACCCATTGGCAACATTGTCCTCATCTGCTGTGCTTTCTTCATCATCTTTGGCATTCTTGGGGTACAGGTAGGACGCATACTATTTCCATATTATTTTGGACTGTTTTCCTCACCATGATGAGGCTTTTTGAAAAAAGAAAACCTCTCCCTTCCGTTCTCTTTTTGCTTCAAAGCACCCATGTTTAGAGGCACACGTTGTTTTCTCTGTCTCTATAAGCTCTAATCATCACTGCACACATTTTCCAGCTGCTGTTGATCTTTGACCAGCTCATTATTTCACTCCACCGGATCTTTTTTATCTCATCAAAGAAGTCAATGAAATGTATTCTTTTATATATTGTTTTTTTTGGGTAAGTTTTCGTACGCAGCTGCATCAACAGCTTGGTGTCACTATTCTTCTGACAGTTGTTTAAAGGCAAGTTCTTCTACTGCTTTGGCCCTGATGTCAAAAACATCACCAACAAGTCTGACTGTCTGCAAGCCAACTACAAGTGGGTTCACCATAAATACAATTTTGACAACCTGGGACAGGTTAGTGTCACTTGTGTGTTATTTTGCATTTTGTATGTGAATTGCATTTTTTATAAGAATGTGAAGTAGAGCGTCTTATTTTTTTTTCCTTTCCTTTTCTGTCTGGCTCCTGTCATCCAGGCTCTGATGTCCCTGTTTGTACTCGCCTCCAAAGACGGTTGGGTGAACATCATGTATCATGGTCTGGATGCTGTGGCTGTGGACCAACAGGTACACACACACACATATATATAAGCTATACACAAAAAGAAGCACAATCTACACTATCCACAATGTAAATGTAACATGTTTACCTTTAGCTAACTCTCTTTCTCCTTCCCTCTCATCTCTGTTGTCTTGTCTCCTTCTGTCACGTCACATCATTTTTTATGAAATCACATCACGGACAAATTTGCCACTTCCAGCCGGTGACCAACAACAACCCTTGGATGCTGCTCTACTTTATCTCCTTCCTTCTCATCGTTAGCTTCTTCGTCCTGAACATGTTTGTGGGTGTGGTGGTGGAGAACTTCCACAAGTGCCGCCAGCACCAGGAGGTGGAGGAGGCCAAGAGGCGCGAGGAGAAGCGACAGAAACGCATGGAAAAGAAGAGGAGAAGTAAGCGAGAGGACTGAGAGGAGGGGGTGAAAAAAGGAGGGAAAGAAGTTATTGTGTTTGATTAAAGCCTTTACATTTTCCATTCCCCCGTGCTCAGTAAAGAGCAGGTCGACTATGCAAAAATTCCCTGTACCACATCAGAGAGAGGATCTGTCATCTAGCAGTCATCTATTTTTAAATTTCCTATGTATGATGTATAATGCAAGTTGTAATTTTAGTACCATATAGGTTTGAGAATATTTTGTAAGAAGTATTTTAAAACCTCATCCCTTTACAAAAACAACATTTTTCTATGTTTTAAAATACATTCATAAATGTTTCTACCAATAGAAGCCCAGAAGCTGCCCTACTATGCCAGCTATGGCAACATGCGCCTGATGATCCACACACTGTGCACCAACCACTACCTGGACCTCATCATCACCTTCATCATCTGTATCAACGTCATCACCATGTCCCTGGAGCACTACAATCAACCTCGTGTAAGACGGAATGTTTGTCTGTCTGGGCAGAGAGAGAGAGAAAGAAAGAGAGAGACACCGTTTCTCCATAGGTGGAGAGTTGACTTGTGTGTGTGACCGATGAGCATGAAGAGACAGGTGCTGTTTTAGATGACAAGTGCAAACCAGGTCATTTATCTGTAGACACAGTTGTTCTCTGAACACCTCCCACACTGGCTATTTATTGGTAGAGGGTAACAAGCAAAGAAAATGTCTCTACTCAGTTATTGCAGGATGCAGTGTGTGGAAAGTGGAGCTTAAAAAGCTTAGTTTGTTTTAAAGGTAGACCTTGTGGTAGATTTATCAGGGCTGAAATCCTTCTGGAAGTCCAATGTGGTTTGCACTTTCATTTATGTAAGCAAAGAGCTGAGCAACTTAACTCTCACATCCCCGTCTCAAAGTAACTTGTTACCACAAAATAAACCCTTTTTTATGTAGACTATTAGTGTCTGTCTAACAACTTGTATTGTGAGTGGCTGTGGTTCATACAAAGGCGCTGTGGATGGACTGAATGCTGATTTGATGTGGGCTGTTGTCAGAGTGATGTTAGCTGTGCAGTACATGTTTCTGTCCATTCACATGTGATGATGGGAAGTTGTTAAGCCTGATAGCTTCTTTTTTTTGGCGCAAAAAAGAGAGGAAATTGATTATTCTTTACAAAGGATGCCCGTTTGACCTTTACAATTGAGCAGGCTTTCTCCAACTGGCCGAGCATCAGATAAATATCACAGGTCTTGGCCGTGTTTGTCAGCTGTTGGTCCTGACATTTGGCAGCCGCCCACATGTTGCAAGCTTCCGCTCTCTTTATGAAAGGATAAAACAGCTTGCAAAATTGGAACTAGAGTGACTAAAATGTGCTTACCTGAGAAATATTTGAATACCATGCAAATATAATTCTCTTTAAAATTTCGGGGACACTGTGTGTGTTTAGAGGAAGCTGTGTTTTTGCACTGACAATGCTTGATTTTATTCTGCGAACAATAGGTTCAGTTCTACAGTTTGTCCCTGCTGATGCTGCTGATATGCCACTCTTTACACTACACACACACACCTTTTCTTTCCTCTTTCTTCCCAGTCTTTGGATCTTGTGCTGAAGTACTGCAACTATTTTTTCACCTCCACTTTTGTGCTGGAATCAATTCTCAAACTCATCGCTTTCGGCTTTCGGCGCTTCTTCAAAGAAAGGTACAATGTGGATTTATACTTGAAGGTGCTGGTGGTGTGATGAGTGTTTCCCCTTTTGTCCGCATGTAACTGCATCTGTGTGCTTATCTATCAGCATTTTATGGCCTTTTTATGACCCCGTGGATTAGATGCTGCAAAAGGAGCTTTATATTTCACAGCAGCTGAAGAGTTAATGCCACCAAAAATAACATTGTCAATCTGTGTCTGCTCAGCAAAGCCACTGTTTTAATAGGACACAAACAATAAAGCACATAACATGCCTCCTTACATCCTATCTTGATATTTTGAATTAACATTGAATATAAATAGTGCTCCAATGAACAGTTCAAAGTGTAATATCTGAACAAATCCGCCTTTTGCTTTGATCACTATAACTGGAACACAGAGTCACACTTTCAACGATAAAGAGGATTATGAAATATTTTTAAATAATTGAGCTGGCTCTGATGTGTGTTCTCTTCTGTTATCACACTGTCTAAACCAAAAAAAATGGGTCAAATACTGATTTTGTGACAATTACCACAAATCATCACTGCTGTCAATACAAAAGGAAATGTCTTCTTTAAAGAAGCAAGAGATTGCAATTTTCTCCCAGATATCCATATTGCCATTCCACCAGCTGTCGAGTGTTTCAACACATACAATAACCAGCATGTCCAGTTGTGCTGTTATGTGATGTACTGTGTGTTATTGTCAGGATGTAGTAACCGATTGCCCCATTGAGGAAACAAAATCTGTCTAACCTCTGCAGGACTCACACCTCTGCACTGGTCTGCTCACTTCCACGTTCATTCACTCGGGGCCCAGATTAATCAATTTGTCACTCACTTAAATGTGCGCAGTGATGAGACTCGTGTCAGGGCCAAGTGATGACTAATCAAAGGCAGACAAAGATTTAGGAGCTTATATTACACTGATGGTAGTTTAATGTCATTGACTTATTTTGGTCAGTGAATTGAAGGAGGAGGGAGGGAGGATGAGGATAAACAGTAATAGGGAAGGAAGGAAGGAAGGAAGGGAGGGAGGGAGGGAGAGGCTCACAGGAAAGAGACGGATAATATATTTGAGGGGAAGCTGGACTGATCAAAGATTTAAAAAAAAAAGGTGAAATGGACAAAAAAAAGTGATGGAATGAGAATTAGATGGACGGATATAGACCGAATTTATTACACAGTTATCAGCCAGCACTTTGTCTCCTTTTATGTCGTGTCAGCAGCAGCTGTGAGCAGTCATTGTACATAGAGTGATTTATAATCTGGGGGAGACTTGTGAGCCAGCTTTACAACTGGGTTATTAGAGTAGCAGGTATAACACACAAACACACTGCCACCACGAGAACTGCATTTTTACTTAAAGTTTTGCATGCAGTATGTGTGCCAGGCCAAACCTTCTGAGCCTGAGCGTGAAGAAGGGATATACATCCAGCACACATTTGACCTGTAGATTCTTTTGTACTTGAATTATATTTAAGTTGTGAATGAAGTTGTTGTTTTAGAGGTAAATATAGAGATAAATGAACCTGGAACAAAAAGCAAACTAGGATCACATGAACTGTTGTAGAGTAGAGTGGTTAATGAACAACTAGTAGTGTCCAGATGCAGTGCAATCTCAGATCAGATGTTCTTTTGCTGTGACTCATACCGTTTACTTTCTATTTTCTCTAGCGAGAATTTACTGATGCCCCTAAACACATGTTACATGGAGACAGTCAGTAGACACATGAGTCAGAAAACCTGCACGCAGAGAAAATCATGTTGTTCTTGTTCAGTTCAAAATCTGTTCATTTGATCATCGTTAAAGTACGTTGTTGAAAAGTGAGTGGTTTTACACCATGGTAGTCTTATGGCACCCAGGTAAGTAGAGCCCCTGTAAATACAAGATTGTGTGTATGTATTGTATTACGTGATCGCTCCATCATGTGTTCTTAATTGCCAGATGGAACCAGTTGGACCTGGCCATTGTGCTGCTGTCAGTGATGGGCATCACCCTGGAGGAGATTGAGATCAGTGCTGCTCTGCCCATCAACCCCACGATCATCAGGATCATGAGAGTACTGAGAATAGCACGAGGTATATTCACACACACACACACACACACAAAACCACTGAGACATTAGCTGCAATGCAACAGCACATTGGTGTGTGATGTTTGTTTATCAGTTTTATTCCAACACACATTTGACCAAATCAATATTCAATTTCACTGAGAGTATTTACAGGAAGTACAGGACTTGTGCACGTGTGTGGTCTTTTATGTGTATTTTTGTGAGGACCACAAAGGGGGTAGACATTTAGTTGTGATGGTTAAGGTTAGTGTAAGGGGCTAAGTAACATGCAGCCAATGCTGCACAAACATGTGTGTTTAAGTGTGTGTGTGTGTGTGTGTGTGTGTGTTAAATTAACAACTGACCTTTCCACAGTTTAATGTTTCTCATTTAGTCTGTAATTGAACTCGAGGGATTTCCCCTTAAATGCCCTCACTTAAACTATCTCTCTCTCTCTCTCTCTCTCACAAAAACACACACACAGTGCTGAAGCTGCTGAAGATGGCGACAGGAATGCGAGCCCTGTTGGATACAGTCGTTCAAGCCCTGCCTCAGGTACACACACACCCACACACGCGCACACACACACACACTCCATTTGTTCAGACAACCCAAACAAAGCCTATACCTGACCCTTAATCCAAACTGATTAAGCCCTAAACTTAATCAGTTCCACATAAATTAGGTTTTGCCTTAATAGGACCAGGTTTGGTCTGCATGAGGACTACTGGCCCTGGTGAGGTAGGTGGACCAGAAAAGGTCCTAAAGAGGTAACAAATACACACACACACATAATCTCAGTCAGTAACCAGGATGTTCTTATCAGGTTTTTTTTCTCTGCTGTGTCTCATGATCGGACTTTCTGATTCTTACTTCTGATAGTATGATACGTTCACCGCTGCCCTGTGGAGGGGACAGAGTCTCTAACTGTTGCTGTTGTGTTTTTGTCATCTGTTGCCGTAGTTGCCCTTGACAGAAGTGTTTGATGTTATTGTTGCTTTGATTCTGCTAAATATTGACACTGATCGGCTGACCTTTTTGCCTGCTTCAGAAAGTCATCTCAGAGAGGAAACTCCACAAGTGTTCTGGGTAACATTGATAGTGATACAATGGACATGTACAGCACTTCGGTTTGTACAACATCCAAGCAGCTAAATTATTTACACATGTGCTTTTCCTACTGTCAAAATTGTCCAGTACCATGGAGAGCGCTCACGGTAAAGTTGTTTTTGCTCGCTGTTCTTACTAAATGGAGGTATCCTCTGTAGGCTTTGTAGGATGGTGTTGTGAATGACCAGATTAACAAAATAGGTGACAACAAAACACAGGCAAAGTTATCTTACACAGCATATATATTCATTCATTCTCTACCACCGGGGGCCAGTCCCAGCTGCCATATGGCCAAAAGCAGCGTACACCTCGGACGGGTCGCCAGTCCATTGTACATACATAGTGTATAATTAGGTATATTTAGTGATGCTATTTATATAACAATTAAGTCTTCTGTGATCATCTCATTTGTGCACATGCACACACGCACACAGACACACACACAGGTAAACATGTGGTATGGTGAACGAGAGATGGCCGAGGTGAGAGAGAGAGAACAGTTTCCTTGTCTTTCTTTTCTATTGATCCCCCTCTCATTAACACTGAGCCCTTTGCTCCATCCCGAGGGCACCGAGTGAGGTAATTAAAACTTGGGCTAATTAAACAGTTCCAGGAGGTCTCTGACAGTGTATACATATATATATATATATTTATACATATATGTGTGTGTGTATATTCAGGTCCTTAAAAAGAGCATGTTACACCTGGGGAAATATTCAATCTGAGGTGTGATTTGTTCCATCCCATAGGACTTTAATGTTCTAACTGACATTGCAACCAATCAAGATATAAGTGGGGGAAAAAAGGGATTGAACGAAAAACATTACTTTCAGTCAAGGCATAGAAATAATGACACGCTGCTATAATACATCACAGGATTTAATATAATGCTTCACCACTTACTTAAACAAACAGCTCGGTAATTTTAAATGATTTGTATTATAAAGGGGAATATCACTGAATTATTGTTGACTTAACAACAAGAAGGAAGCATTTTTAAATTCAAATACTATTATTTTACATTTATATGTAGCTTGTATGCACTCGCACACTATACTTGTATAAGAATTGAATATGAAAAACAAAACTCAGGCTAAATTACGGGCGCAATATGGCCATCAAAGAAAATAATGTGTGTGTATATTATGTATATTATGGTGCTGCTGTTCTGAATTACTCAGTTTGTGCAAATGACGGTACAGTTTCCACTCTCTTTGATGCCCGTGTATGTGTCATATTCACACACGTCCATGTGTTTGCTTGAGCATCTTCATCGTCTTCAGATACTGTATGTATTAGTGACACAATTGTTCCTCTTAAGGTTATAAGATAAGAGATAAGAGTATAAGATGTAATTCCCAGTGCTATTTTAAGGATTTCTCCCAGTCTATCATACACTACACTGCTAATTTGGTGACCAAAGTAGTAGTTAGCGTCTTGCTTACATGTTATGTAATGCACCCACGGTCCTTCTGACAGCTTTTTAAAGCGACATTTCCTGCCTAGACTTCTTTATTTGTTATTATTTCTTTCTATCCAGGAAGGGTGCGGGTATGCAGTGTGGCTCCTTCTTTGGCTACAAGTTACACAAGCTGTTCACCTAAATGTTAAAAGAGAAATTCATTTTCATTAGCCTGAAATCCTGACCATTCAGCAATCTCATCAGTGCATATCCTCATTACTAATGAAGCAGTATTGTTTGCAGAGTGGTACAGATTTTCGGCACGAGAGTGGGTTCTGAATCCCTGTAATGGGATTCGAATTTGCCCTGAGTGTTTATACCGTGCCGTATCATCACTATAAAGTTGTGGTAACAGCAGGCTGTTAAAAAATTCACAACTGCATCAGGGCTTCAGTTATATCGACGTCTCGGAGGAAGAACCAAGCAGGAAGCGGGATGATTTGGTATCAGCACACAGGAAAGTGTTGTACATCAGACACTGACTTAATAAATTAGCCCAACGCTTAAAACATAGTCACAATTGATGTTTGCATTCTGTGACATTGTGACATTGTTTATGACATATATATGACATGATGCTCCCCCCCCCCCTCTCTCTTTCTCTCATAAATCATACAAACCTGACACTTCACAAAGTCACAAAAGAGACAATATATAGGAACTGTGTAAAGAGCATCCTCCAGTCTGGACTGACAGCGCCCCCTCTGTGAGGTCACAGAGTCCGGACCTGAGTGGAGGATTTTATACAAACCTCCCTTAAAAATTTTACATGGTGCCATTGCCTCCAACGCTTTAATTTCTGTTCTTAATCCTACTGTTTTTAACCATTGTCCTTTCTGTAATGTGCACAAGGCTATCATCCATGATTTTATTGAGTGCAAGCGAGTACACGTTTTTAGTCTCTTTAAAGTCATTTTTTTCCTGAGGAGGTTTTTATAACTGAGCGGGCTACAAGAAAAATCAAAAGGGCAAAGCAAAAATGGCAATAATATATTATATGTGATGTAGGGGAAAAAAAAGGGGTATACAACCGAAATGGACAGGAAGCAATGGCAGTGTTTTGAGTGAACCTCAGAGCCAGACTGGTTCAAGTTCAGGTTTTATAAACGTATTGGTGACCTTGAGTCTTTTAAGAATTACTGGTGTTTTATTAACATCCTCTCTTGCTCCTGTGTGTGTGTGTGTGTGTGTGTGTGTGTTGCAGGTGGGTAACCTGGGCCTGCTCTTCATGCTGCTGTTTTTCATCTACGCCGCCTTAGGAGTAGAGCTTTTTGGAGAACTAGGTAAGTTCAACAACATCTACTTTTGGTGATTTGTCACATAAAACATGTAAATATTACGTAAACAGTGTTCTCTTTAACAGTGTTGACAGATAAGCCGTCTATTCAGTCTATTATTGGTCATCTTATAAATGACAGAAAGTCGTAGACCTTTACCTGTTCCTCACTCGGGGTGTATAGCTGGTGTTGTGGTCACCACACGGCATCCAGTCAGTTTACACTGTGTTGCTAAACTGTTAGACCAGATGGATTTAAAAAAAGAAGGAGACAAAAATAAAGATTTTTTTAATTATTTGGATTATATTTTGATCTCAGTGTGAATGGTTTCTGTCATGTATCATGTGGCAATGAACATAAGCTCTTTCACGAGTTGGATTAATCCCTGAACCATACTGCACATGCATGGTGGCAAATTAAAAGAAAATCCTACATAAAGCGTCTCAGAAGGTTTGGTCCACCACAAATCCTCAGATTAGCTTTCAGTCCCCTTTGACAGTGTTTACACTCTCTGAATTTAAGAGAAATGACCACTATTCTTCCAAAATGTATCACCATACTGACGAGGGAATGAGGATGTAGAGTGCTGACTAATACCTAAATCTAAAATCTCCTTTGTGATCTGTTGGGTTACGATGTGGTGAATGTTTCAGTTTTTCATCATTCATCAAAACATTTCATCCTTCATCCATGTGAGACAAGGGAGTGTATTGACATCGTGTGAAACTGAATGGCCTTTCTCTCGGAGTGCTATCACTAGTCTTTACCATGAAAAGGTCATTTCCTTTTCATCCTGTATTCGTGTTCATCAGTTTTCCTGCAATCGGGCAGCCATTAGAGAATCTACCAATTCCCACAGTAATCATCGTGTCCTAAAATACCCAAACTGAAGTCGGAGGATATACTTTCTTCTCTATTTTGCTGCAGCTGCAGCCAGTGGCAACAATACCATTGGAGCTTGGCAGAAGAACAGATTAGTGGTGAAGTGTCACTTTTCTTGAGGCCATTTCAAAGATTATCTTGGGCTGTAAGCTCAAAGACAACTAGTGTTTGCTCACATTGCTATTTATTTCATAGCGCAGACAAAGTTGGCTTGTTTGGACAGTCATCCAGGCGGCTTAGTGACAAAAATTGTGCATTCCTTCACATTTTCAAACAGCAATGATTGAATAAATGCCGAGCTTTCACATTCACAAGTGTCTTCTGCTTTTCCTTTCCCTCTCTGTTCCATTTCTGTCTCTTATCATCTCTCCTCTGTCTCATCTGTGATCCAACAACCTCTATCTATACTCCTTTTCTCGTATCCTCAGTTTGCAATCAAGATTACCCATGTGAGGGTATGAGTCGTCACGCTACCTTTGAGAATTTCGGCATGGCTTTCCTTACATTGTTTCAAGTCTCCACGGGCGACAACTGGAATGGCATCATGAAGGTAAAACAGTGGCATTTTTTTATTTGCCTGGATATAATGCATTTTTAACAAGTGAGGCAGAGATGCTGTTTTTGTTTTCCATAACACAGTGTGCACAGACTAACCCATGGCCTGATTATGCAGAATATTGAACAAACATCACATCGGAATTAGGTTCAAAAGCATTTTTTTGAAAATAAAGTAGACGCCTGAGAGAGACTCAGGTTTGTCAGAATCTCATCTTTCGCTCTATTGATGGCTGCTGATGAAATGGAAATGTGCTTGCTCAGCACTGTGGGTGCAGATTTCCGTACTGATGGGCCTCACTGCACACACACACACACACACACAGCACACCAATTTCCTGTACACACTTTTACTACCAGCACAGCTATGACCACTACCCCGCACACCTATGCTGCGAGGGGAATGGGAATTATGCTGCAGCGTGTCAGGCGTGGACCATTTAGCACACACTGAATACACTGTGCTGTGGATGGTAGTGAGTCATTAAGCAAAAGAGTGGGCTGCAGATGTTACCTCCCAGAGTAAATCTCTGTCATTTTAGCAATCAAATTACTACCTGGGCTGCAGGAGAGAGAGAGATCTGCTTTGGTTTGGTAAGAAGCAGGTAAGGCAGATAATTAGTCGTGCAGTGAGGAGAGAGAAGAAAGAAAATACCAAAGCAGAGGATGATAGGTAAGAGGGCAGTGGAGAGAAAAGGAAGCTGCAGTGATCTGTAATAAGGTGGCAGTTAGAGGAAGGGAAAGGAGTTAAAAGCCCTGACCAGTTATTGTGCTTTCTCCTCTTTAAAAGAAGGAAAGAACTACAGCAAAAAATAATAATAAAAAACAAGATGGAAAGGGAGTGAAGGCAGTAAAGAAGATGTTCACGCCGTAACTGTCGTGCCAAATTAGATATAAAAGACCATCTTCAGCTCGGGTGGCTGAAATTGTTTTATGTTGTCCCAGCTTATATGACATATGTGCAATTCCTCCAGAAAACACTTGTCACTTTGGTTCTGCTCTGACTGAACTCTGCTGTAAAAAGTAGAAGCACATCAATTGTGTGTTTTATGGTTTTTACAATAATATAACTTGTCAGAAACACAGTGAGTCTGGTTAACAGGAGTTACAACTATCATATAATTAACTAAAAGGAACTTGGTCACGTTTATGTGAAATGGCAATATATTTTCCATTATTACAGTGATTGTGTTGTCTTCCATTAATTATATCCACTTCCTCTACCTTCAAAATAAAATACCACTCGTGGCTTATATGTTTTTGTATTTTCTTATGAGCCTTTTCCATCTCCTCCTGACCAACCTTGTCCTCAATGTCTTTCCTCACTGATCTGCCTCGATGACACCAGGACACGTTGCGGGAGTGCCCACCAGACCACAGAACCGATGTGGACTATGCCTGCAATCCGAGCCTTCAGTTTATCTCGCCCATGTACTTTGTCTCCTTCGTGCTCACCGCCCAGTTTGTGCTCATCAACGTGGTGGTGGCCGTGCTGATGAAGCACCTGGACGACTCCAACAAGGAGGCCCAAGAGGAGGCGGAGATGGATGCAGAAATTGAGCTGGAGCTGGCCCAGGGCACCCTCTGTTGCATGGGTGCCCCCAGTTGTGGGGGTGGGGTTGGGGTTGTCGAGAAAGGACTAGTCAGTGTCGCACCAGGACCTGGAGGCCCGGCAGCAGCCAGGGAGCGAGGAGATGGCCGAGGTGAGAAGGGAGACGGAGTGAGGAAGATGCAACACTCAGTGGCCACTGCACACCAAGGACAGTACAACTCCTGTAACTCCACCCGGACCTTGTACTCACCAGCACAAGTGAGTATGTGTATGTTTGTGCATGAACACGAGAGAGAAAGAGAGAGAGAGAGAGATTGTGTTTATGTGCGTGGGCATGTGTGTCTGTAAGCTTACAGTAGATGTCTCAGGCCGATCTGGGGGATCAGGAACAGTCTGTTCTTGTGGTTTATATATATAAAAGAAAAAATCACATTTATTCAAAACTATTTCTAATCCTTTTGCATTGAATCCCAGATGTAATCCAGCAGTGTTTTAGCTGTAATGCTCTGCTGTGCTCCTTTAAAACTGATGGAACTTGAGAGCTGTAGAGTAACACAATGTAGGATTTGCTCTCGGGTTCTCCCCACAGTTTGTTAACGCTATCGTTTGTTGCAACTGTCGTAAACAAATCCCACATTGTGTCCCTTTAAATTAGCAGCAGTGATATCCAGCAGTTTCTGGTAAAATGATGGCTGGGTTGGAGGCAGATTAAGGCAGATTAAACATTGAACAGATTGTCAAATCAAGTCAACTTTATTTCTAGAGCACATTTAAAAAACAACCAAGGTGCTTTACAGATTCAAAGGCACAGCAACATAAAAGGTATAAAACATAGAATCAATAAAAAAATAGAAGTAAAACCATAAAATAGTGACATAATAGAATAATAAAATGGTAATAACGACATAGAAGTGTCCGGGTTGACTATTTTTATCCCGAAGTGAAGGCCAAGGAGAAGAGGTGGCTCTTTAAAAGCGTTTATTTAAAATGTTCAATGGTGTTCATGGATTTCTAAAAGCAGCCTGTTATTAGACCTCAGAGCTCGGGGTGGAGCGTGAAGAAAAAGAAGTAGATTGAGTTGTGTGAAGAAATCAATTAAAATTTAATAGCGTGAAGCTAGAATTTAGGTATTTTCCAAAATAACTGTCAAAGTGATATTCAACATATAAAAGTCAAGGTTAGGGCTTTTATTTTTAAATAGTGTTTTTTCCTTTTATTACTGTTGTCATAGCAAGCAGTGGAGACGCAAGCTGCTTTTCACGCTCAGGGTAAATTTGATGAAAATATAGTTTGATTACATGCACCTCACAGTCAGGCAGTAGATGGTCACTTATTTTTTTTACTCGGGGCCTCAAAGACAAACACATTCTGATTACGAAATCACTAATAATAGACAAAGATATCTAGGCAGACACATATAAGGATGAGTCATCGGCTGCCATGAAGAGTTTCACCTTTGTAGCTAAACCTGGCGTCATGAAGCCATTTTTAACAGTGTTGGCTGAGAAAAGAAACTTAATGCAGACCACAGAGAACATACTGGCAGCAGCTTATCACACACACACACACACACACGTAGACACACACACACTCAATCGCCCTCTCATTCCCTTGAATACAACGGATCTGCACAGCACAGGTCCTTTGTTTGAAGAAGTGTGGAAAATGCGACAGCACTATGACTGTAATTTGTTTATTCATGGAAATACAAGTCTTCTTCTTTTTTGTGCTGTCTCAAATATATTTAGTTTTCTAATAATAATAATGATCACAAATCATTAACATAATTATGCAGGGTTGCAGCCACAACTATATTACACAGTGAAGAAGTCGTTTTTGACTGTATGGTGAAAGACTTGTAACACACACACACACACACACACACGCAGAAAGCGAGGGGAAGGGGTCAGAGAGGAGAGATAATAGATTAGTCAGTGACAGTCAGATAGAGGCTGTAATTAATTTCTTCTCACACCTCCCTCTCTCTCTCTCTCTCCCCTCTCTCTCAAACTTCCATTTCCTGTCGATGGGCTCCATTGTTGTCCACTAATACAGTTATTAATGGAGGGCAGCACATAGGCCACCGCAGTCAATCAAACATTATATATCAATGCTGCACATACACATAGTGAACTGTCTTGGGACTGGACTGCCCGTGTGAGAGAGTACAGTATCTACACTTGCACACGGAGCTGGATATGGCCGAGTCAGTTTATCCTCGATGATGTCGGGACATTTATAACACTGGGAGGACAGCGTTTTCCAGCCCACTCATTTACAAAATCTGAGCCACGAGTGATTGTAGTATAACAGTGTGACTCAGAGATGTGCGTTTGCATAACTGATCTGAGTGCTGTAAGTAATGCGGTAGAAATACTTCACAAAAATAGCCTCGTGTTGGGATTGAGGACCTCGTCCCACGTTGTCTTTTGGGCTATATCTGCTCACAATAATACATTTATTGTTTTACGGTTATGAATGCTCTGCAGGCGCGGTGCGTACAATTCATTGTAAAGGGCAGGTTCATTTTTCTGCCAGGATGGGTTTCCAAGAAACCAATCGGAAATTTAAGCGAGAGTGGATCATTTAACACACGCAAAAGTGCCGACTGATTCATCTGAATTGCTTTTATCCTAATCATGCCGAGTACAAAGCAAATGCTTAAATTTTAAATTGTTTCAACAAGGTATTGAACAGCCTAATTGAGGTAATATATCAAACGTAATTGCACCACTTTCAGGGCTTAAGGCTGTGATAGTAAAATGATGTTTTACGTGGCTAATGGAGGTTTTGTAGTCACATTACTGGGGAACAGTGTTTGGCTCTGAAGGCCAACAAAGTCATCAGGGGATTTGTTCTAGTTTGCTGTGTCTGTGATGTTTTTTGAAAGGATTATCAAAAATTAAATCTAATTTAAAATTTGAAATCTACATACATGTGGGTGAACATGAAAGTGTGACTGTGCATAAATAAGTCAATATAACATCATACCTAAGTGTGCACTCAGGCATTTTTATAACCCTTTGAATGGTCTATGCGTTTCCCTGCGTGTTCTTTGTGCACGTTTTGCACCTCCGTGCAACACTGGTCTGCCGGCCTGCGTCCCGTTTTTTGTGTGTGTGTTATGTCTGTGTGTGTGTGTGGGTGTGTGTGTGTGTAATGTATGTTCCAGGAAAGCCAATGGCTGGATAGCGTGTCTCTCCTGATCAAGGATACCTTAGAGGGGGAGATGCTGATGATCGACAACCTTTCTGGTTCTGTCTTCCACCACTACTCATCCCCACCGCCCATCTGTAAAGACTGCAAGAGCTACCCACAAGAGGTACCATGCCGGCGACTTAAGAACACGCACATTCATGTAGTACACGTGTGCGCAAACACGCAGGGCGTAGTGTGTCCAGTCAAACATTGTCAAACATTATCAAACATTTCAGAATCACTCACGCATTATTTATTTCTTATACCGAAAGTAAGAGATCATGTCAGTGTTGTAGTCACTTTTTTCTCCTTAAGCAAAACTAACCGGATCACTGTCAGGCAAATATTTTACCTTTTACCTTAAAGCAAATAAAGGGAAATGCAGGGTAATTTGCAGTTATCCTCACTTATTGTTGCACCATCTTTGGTTGTCCATTTAACAGCCAGAACTGACTGCATCGTCTGATTGAAATTGGTACACCTTATGTCTGGTGGCGGGGAAGGACATCAGTGCAGACACAGAAGTGAGAGGCTCACGTTGTCACTGTTGCCCCTGCAGTTTCACACAGGTGCCACATTTAGATTTCGTTTGCAAACTCGGCTCAGTAGACACAAGACGCAGGGCCAGCACCGCCCGCTGGATATTGCTAGAAGGTTAGCGCGGTGTTTCAAATTATGATTGTTTGGACACGGAAGATGAGGACAGGCTCGGGTTGGAAAATTCCGGCTGATAAGGCTGGGGTGAACGCTGCGAGATGAATGACAAGTGTGCGGGAAAATGAGCAGCAGAGCAAAGAGGCCGATGGCAGGTGGAGCAGGGCTGGGAGATTTAAAGCAGCAGGAAAGGAAGGCTCGGCAGGATGAGATTTGATGTCGGGGCAGAGGATATATACATTTCTTATAAAAACGGCATCTGACAAGCTGGCAGCACATGCACTGGGAACACAATGACAGAGAAACTGGAAAAGTAGGAAGAAAGGGGGAAGAAAACGTGGAGTCACCTGTTAGACCTGGACTGACACCTCTGCAGCTCTGCTCGTTCCTGGTAGAGATAAGAGGGTGATATTTTAAAAACTTTTATTTCTGCTGGAGCAAATGTTGGTCATGGTTCAACTTTCTGATGTGCTTGGGTCAGTCGGGAATGATCCACTAAAGGCCCCTGACATAAAAATCAATCTCATACAGTATATCTTGCATGAAATGTTTAATAAAATCAAAGGAGCCGCTTCCTATTGTATTTGAGAGGCCACTTTTTTTTACAGATCTGAATCATCCTTTTGATGCTCCACCCCTTCCCAGCATGACACACCTTTCAAATGCATCATCTCCATCATAGTGAAGCGCAAGCCACCTTTCGTTCTCCACTCTCTTCCTGCTCAACAGTCTCCAAAAAACACTAAAGGAATTTCCTCATCCTCATCATCTGCTTCCCCAAAAACATCACTCTCAGCTTCCTCTTTGGTTAACGTTCGAAGAGCTGTGTCATGGCAGTCTTAAGATGATTGGTAAAAAATGTCCCTATGTGCTGCAGAGAAATGAACCTGAAGGTCCAGTTTGAAATAATTTCATACTGAATGCAAGTCATTTTACAAATATGTAGAAATAGAAATACCAAGAAACTTAACACTTTATTACTATTGTGTGTGTGTGTGTGTTTGGTTAAAAAGACACACACACACACACACCATGACCAGCTTGCATGCATGCACATTTGCATCAGGGACACTCATCTTTTACACACATACAATACGTGTAGTCCGGATGAAAAATGTTTCTCAACCCCCATGCTTTCTCAACCCCCATGGGCTATTATGATGCAGTATAATAGAGAACGTCAGCCCTTAATTAAAAACAATATCAACACATGTGATCAACATTCACAGAAATGTGGATTGATGAGTTTTATGACATGCCCCTCCCTTTTTTACACTAGAGATATTGCATAAAGCCCTTACTAACAAATCCACCGTCCTGTGTCAGTGATGTCCATCACTATGAGAAAGTGCAGTGGGTCAGTACAGAAGAAGCAATAAATGGGCTCCGCACCTCCTCACCTGTCAGTCGTGCTTTCTGCTTGTCTACAGATGCTGTCAAATCATCAATCTTTCCTGCTCTTCTTTTACATGCCTCCGCCCCCCACCCCCCAGTGGTCCCTCTGCTCTTTGGGTGATCACTCGCTCTGTCTCTGAATTACAGTATCCGATCCTGTGTTCTGATCCCCTTCTCACATTGTGTGGGTTTGATGCAGATGACCTTTGCTGTATGTGAAGCGTTATTGTGTGTGTGTGTGTGTGTGTGTGTGTGTAAGGACATTAATCAAGTGACTGCTTAATAATAAGAACGTAGGACCTACTCCAGTATGAGACAGACGAGGCCAGTTCCTTTGTTCAAACATGCAACCACTGACTGTTGCTGGCAACTGTTTTTCGGGCAGAAACACAACTAATCCAGCCGCCGGTGACTAAGTAGAATTGACCAACTGGGGAATTGAGCTTGAAGCCAGAGGGTTGTCAGTTTGAATCCTGGGACAGTACAAGGGCTGAGGTGCCCCTGAGCAAGGTACCTAACCACCGTTGCTCCCTAGGTTCCTGTGTTCACTAACGGTGTTTATAGGGATAGGTTGCAGGCAAAAGTTAAATTCACTTTCACTGACTTTTTTTGTGTGCACTTATGACAACTCTAACATTATTGCTGTTGCGTGAATGACTGCATATGCGGACTATGTCCTGATTAGGACCATGGAGGAATTTGATATGGCCGTGAGATATTAGCTGCTCATTCTTACAGTATTTTCTTACCCGGTCACAAAATCTTCCCCTCTCATTGCCTCCCTGCAAGCGGTGCCTAACTGCTGACGCTGGAGTGGGCATTTTTTAATAGGTTCTTGCCCGAGTTCCTTATCTTGTTTGTGAACAACCTTCAGTATTGCTGCAGATATACCGAAGCCACTGTGTAGCAACTTCTCCTGCACCCACTGTGACGTGACCATTACCTGTTGTTAAATATACCAACCAATGACTGGTAGGGAGGTTATTTACACTGTACTTTAGAGACACAGAGAAAGTCGGCAATGATGGAGCTGCCACATAATGTAGCAGTAAAAGTGGGGACTGACGTATTCGTATAAAACAGAATAACTGCTATGTGTTGCCTTAAGTGTAAGATTTGCATTATTTTGCCTCGGCTTTGCTCTCTTACTTTACCCACTCTCACTTTGTATCCCTCTCTCTCTCTGTCTCTCTTTCCTTTCTTTCTCCTCCCCCTTTGGGGCACGGGCAGTGGTAATTTATTGCTGCATATAAGCCATGAATCTTCCCTGTATGAACCTCCTTCCCTTTCTCATCTACTGGCACATGTTAATATATCGCTACTAGGCCTCACTCCATAGCATTTCACTGGGCCCTATTTCAGTACCCTTTTTAATTTCACTCTCTGCAGCCATTCATTGATGTGGCGCTGCTTCGGCACATCGGCGCGCGCACAGATCTCTGAAGTTGCACTCCAGCTCGCCGTTGCCTTTTGAAATTGTGCACAAAAATGTGCTGCATAGAGAGGTGGTGATAGGATTGTTAGCCGAGAAGCTTCAGCTTACAGGGGATTCATGCAGTGATAATTCAAACCCACTTCAGGAGCCATATGGGCAGACTAACCTGCAGCAGCGATGAAATAAACTTAGCTGGAACCGATGTATGTGAACAAATGGCAGAGGGAGATAATAACTGTTGGATTCATTCACTGTCATTTCCCACTCATTCAGTGTTTACTAATATTGTCTTATTAGAATTACTGTATGGGAGAGTTGGAGAGGCTATTACCAGAAAAAAAAAACCATATCAATGTATATTTGTGTTTGAGACACTCTTTTAGTCCACATATCGATGTCTTACCTCTTATTTATATATGTCTGTGGCTCTGGGAAACATTTGTTCAGACTATGATGACAAAGAAATGCTATTCCTTTGTGAAATCTCTCACCCTGCTTTCTTTACAGGCAGGTGACAGAGCATTTTGGCCACTTTGAATTGTCAGCATCTGGTGACGCATGTCGAGGCTTGGCCGAGGTTTCACCTATCTCTCTGTGTAGCTCATCATGGCCTACAAGGCAAACTGTTGGAACAAACAAGTCATACAACACATGCTCAAGACAGATGCATGATTAAATGTTACGTCTTCAGATTCGTGCCAAAGTCGCAATCATGTTCTATTAGTTCGATGAATTTTTCCGGGAAGTGTAAAATGCTGCCTGAGACGTGAATAACTGAGCTCGCTTCCTTGCAGCAGATCAAGATGGCAGAGATTGAACAGGCATCACTAAAATCAGAGCAACTGTCAGACAAGTCCTCATCCCCTGCCCTACCAGACGACCTCAGCCTGGATGAACATACTGCCTACCAGCTCCTGGCACAGGAAGGCAAGGTGAGCATGCACACTGAAGTGGGACTAGTAAGTACATCGTTGAAAACTCCATGGGAGCACTTGTTTTTTGTAAGACCAAAATTACAGTGGGGACATTGTTTGGGAATAAAAAGGTGTGTTTGTAGTATTTGTGATTTACAAGGTTGTCCTGTCATTGCAGACGGGAATGTTGTTGTTAAAGTGCAGCATGACTCCTCTATTGCACACCTTACACACACGAAATATGGATGTGAGTGTTCAGCCCGATAATCCCGTGCAAGACGCACAGATTTAGATTTTACTTGGAGTTAGAAATGCCAGTGTTGTAATCTTTACACAGAATTTACAAGCAGATCTGTCTTCTGTAAAAACATCTTTAGAGAAACAGAAGTCCACTGACCACTGCAGTGCTAGTTGTACCACAAAGTCATCGTTTAACTTCTAGTGTGGGCTCCAATTTGTATTTGACATGCACAACGGGGGTGGAGTGGCTCAGTGGTTAAGACTGCCTGTGTGGTTAAGACCCTGTGTGCAAAGACCTCATGGTCGCAAGTTCAACTCCACCCCTGGCAGGTTGTACTCAATTCCCTTGTAAGTCGCTTTGGATAAAAGCGTCTGCTAAATGACATGTAATGTAACAATGCTCTGGCACTTTGTATTTCTACCTCCCCAAAGAGGATGAGCACCAGAAATGTTGGCAGAGGCTCACTGATGTTATTTTTTTTTTCTACTCAATGCTGAAAACAAATTACCATTGTAAAATGTTTTAATGGCTATGCTGTAAGATCTCATGTGGAATATAGACATCAATCCTGGCCTCCAAAATCCACATTATCTCCTCTCGCTGTATCGGTGGTAACTGCCTTGTCTTTGAAGATTCCACACTCTCTTCCCACCACAGACCTTCTCATTAATAAATCTTTCCACCATATTCTCTGTAGTTGAAACCCTGTGTGGCCATCAAGCCTTCCTCTCTTGCACCTATTCAGCCCTTTTTTTTTGCATTTATCTGCTTCTCTTACCCCTCTTTTAATTGCAAGCATTTACTGCACCTTTCCATAACCCTTGTATCCCCATACCTTATCATTCACCCGTCTTTGTAATGGGGTAATGGTCCTTGGTTGTAGATATCCAGATAAGCCTACCATGCATATCTGAAGCGGCTCATTAGAGGATGGGGAAGAAAGAGGGGGGCGGAGAGAGAGGGAGAGGTAGGAGGTGAGAGGGCAACTAAGGTTAGGGATTAGGTGAGAATTTCTCGGTCAGAAAAGCAACCGTGCGAGCACTCGATGATTGTGCAGTCCAAACAAACTTCTGCCATAATCTGCTGCTTGCCTCCTGCTTTTGCAGCTGTCACACACACACACACACACACACACACACACACACACACACACACACATACACTAAGAAATGCATAACCAAACATGTATTGGTACAATGTACTGTATAAGATTAACATGACAATACCAGGCTGTTGTGGCTCATAGTCAGTTCTCACCCCTTCACGAGTACTAAGCCTGAGGGATGAGGTGAATTAGAGGCCATGTTTGATATCTGCTGGATGCCTGAGGGTCTACTCTTTGCTTTATTCATTCCCATCTGGTTTTAGCTGAAGCAGGAGTTGTCACTTCACCGAATGTCTTATGTTAAGATATGTCACACGCACCCAAGCTACACCTGTGACTATGAAAGTCAAAGAATGTTTAAAAACACAATTTTGTAACCAACGTCCACATATCTGATTTACTGCTTTTAAAAAAAAAAGGAAAAATAGGAAAATATCACACATTCATGTGCCCTGGAAGATCAAGACGTTCTCTCCAATGTCAAATAATCTGCTTTCTTCCAGAAAAGCTGCAGCAGTGACTCTCGCAGCTCTGAAGAAGCCAGGGGTGGGGGAAGTCATATAGGAGGCCACCAGACTCAGACAGTGGTGCAAAGCCTGGTGCAGGGGCTGGGCCAGTCCTGCAGTGCCCTCTGCACTGGTGTTGAGATGGAAACGACGCTACAGGAGATGGAGCTGCAGACACATCAACCGCCTGTGTGCTCACCTCACTGCAGCCCAGGTGAGTAAATATAGAAAAGTCATGCTGGCTGTGTTGCCAGGCGCATTTTCAAAGAAACATATCAATACTGTAGTTTTAATTTGTTGTTTGTACGAACTCTACTAACATTAAACATGATGTATTGTTCTGGTCTGTCTGACACACAATAATCAAATCATTTGATTATAAAAAGTCTTTATAATCAAAAAAGTGAAATTGTACCCTCTCTTGAGCAGATGAGCTGAGGTAGAATAAAAATGTCAGCACATTAGCTTCAGAGTGGTGAACTATTTACACTTTGACATGTAAACTGCTGCAGTATTCACACTCACAGTTCAGCCAATGACCGATGACTGTTTTCAGAGCATGCCTCTCTAGTGTCGCGTGTTGTCTGACCTTCCTATACTGTCAAAAATAATTAGTTCATCTTTAAAGGCTAATAATGCAACATTTGTCAGCAGCCAAAAAGGATCAAACTGTAGAATAGAAAGCCGTATAAAATGGTGGGTCAAGATACTTTGATCAGCCACAACATAAACACCAGTTAGGTGATGGATTGTTGAAACTAACTATACATTTTCTTTAGGTCCTTAAAATGTAGAAAAGAATAAGAAGGAGAAGCACTTTTTGACATGAAAAGACATCCTCATGCAAAAAAGACTAGATCAGAGGAAACAATCGAGAAAAACTGATATCAGGATAGAAATGGAGAGCATGTATTCGCTCCTCGAGGTGGTGTGTCCAGGAACAGCCACAAGGAAAGAAGGAAAGAAACAAAGAACGACAAACAGGAGCCAGTGGCATTTCCTATCTCTCCCATCTGCCTGCAGAGTTCTTCCACCCTGCAGGAGCAGTCATCCCAGCACCTCGGAGTCGGAGCCTGAGGCTGACAAGAGGACTTAGACTGACCTCTCCAGCCTCCTGGGCTTCACTCCGCTCCCCAGGAGGCCATAGCAAGATGCTCTGTACACAGGTAGGGGGCAGAACACTGCAGAAGGGCAAAACACTGGAAAACTGGACACAACTAAACAACAGCGGTGATATTACATTGAGGTGTAGACTTGATGTTGAGCTCATAGCAGATAGGTCTAAGCAATAGTCCTTCACATCATTCCTCATAAAGCCTGGACCTTTAAGCAAAAGTGACTTACCTAGACGAGAAATAGGTGATAATAAATGTGTATATACAAAAACTGTTCTGTAACCAGCAATGTAGATTTAGTGTTTTTCTTGGTTGGACTCATGTGCTTCTTTCTTTTACCACTCCCTTTTCTCCTGTGCCTCTTCAGTACCCCTCCCATAGTGACTCATCCCTTGCCACAGGCAGCTCTGAAGGCAGCCTCCAAACCACCCTGGAAGAGGGACTGAGCTTCAGCGTCTCTCCGCCACAAAACTTGGAGTTGCCGACAGCTCCCTTGCCACCTGTGTGCCCACTGCCTAAAGAGAAGACCATTCTTACCTCATCAGTGCAGACCCCGAGACCAAGGTGCAGCCCCTCGCCGGCTCTAACTCTTCAGGCCATCAGGGGCCATCAGCGGAGTCAGAGCAGTGGGAGAGGTAGCACAAGCCCAGGTTACACCCATGAGGACTCTATTGACCCTTCAGATGAGGACCTGGGTATAGTCATCGGATCGTCTCTCGGTGGTTGTGGCTCAAGCCAAGCGGGCAACAGTGAACACTTGTCAGAGACACTAAGCAGCTTGTCACTGACATCACTGCTGTCACCCAGCTCTCTGGTGTATGCAGCGGGAGCAGTCAAGAAGTGCAACAGCACAGGCAGCCTGGACAAAGGCGGGATGTTGCTGTCATCCCGGGGCAAGGAGGGTCGCAGAGAGGTTCTGGGCCTCGAGCTTATGGACTCCCAGGGCTTACTGGCCAACCCCTGGACAGGGGTATTAGTCGATAAGAGAAGAGGAGATGGAAGAGTGGAGAAAAAAGATGGAGAGCAAGGATCAAAGGGGAAGAGCTCAAGCCAAACAACATTTGGGCCTTGTCGAGAAAACAGATGAAACCCACTGTTTACCCTTTGTCTCTCCATTCCTTGGATCTAAACCCACTGCTGTCCCTCTTGCTCTCTCTGCTCCCATCAGCGAGAGACAGGCTCGATGATGCCCTGTATTCCAGAACCAAACCCTCATCTTCGCCTGTACAACCCCTGTCTATACATTTGTGACAAGCCCATGTGCACTTTTATGCTACCTAGGGGAGTGGTTTTGGTCATGGTGTGCTCATGAGACGGTGGCCTGCTGAATTAAGGCCCGAGAGAGGACCGCGGGGTCTCACAACACTCTTAAAAGTCTGTACCTGTAGAGGGCAATGTGGAAGGTTCTGCTCACATCACCAGGAGGCCCATTCATTTTAGGGAGGTCTCAGGAGCAGAGACAAGGAGAGCTTCAAGCTCGAAGAAAAGATCGAGGAAGAAAAGTCTTTTTGTTGTTCTGCTGTACTTTCATCTCCTCTGTGTCGGCTCGAGTTGTCTGAGGTTCAAAAAAGCAAAAATAGAAGTACCCAAAGTGAAATGTCTATTCACGCCAAGAGAGACTGTTTTGATTTATGTCTCAGAAGCAGTGCAGCAAGTATGCAGGCAGGGGCGCAGATAGGGCGGAATACGTCGGAAATAAGGCTCAGAAAAAAAAGAGGGCAGGTCATCTGTTTTGCTGGGAAAGCAGAAAGCGGATCTAATGTCCATCTGCCCTGGCAGACGGAAACAACAGGTCCTACTCACTCCGGCACAGGACCTTCTGCTGAGATCAGAGTAAAATGTGAGGTGGAGGAGAGTTCATGAGTGTGCTCATAGTGCGTGTGCATGTGTGTGAGTGCAATGCCTCAGGTATCCAAGGCATGAATTAAATCATTATTATCATTTCACCATACGTCTGTATTATCTTGTTTTTATTTTATTTTATTTTTTAAAAAAAAGAAAAAAAAAAGAAGAGATAGGTATTGACTGATCAAAGCTTTGTGCCTCTGTCACCTCGGTCTTGAGTGGCAGCTGAAAATGAAAAGGAAAATTGCGTAGGTATCGCCGTGCATGGAGTGGTTCTTGAAATTGGTTAATTTCTCCCTTCTATCTTCAGTGTCTCTTACGCACTCAAACATGAAGAAATGAGTATGAAAAAGAGCAAGGTTGGATGGCGCGTTAGAATCCTCATCAGAAGACTCAGCGATGCAGTCTGGTGTGCACCAGATCCTGGTTCGCAGCTGGATGATAAAGTGAGACTTTGAGCACACTCCTTTTTAATGCCTCTTCCTCTCAGCAAGGATTTAAGGTGAATGGACACAACCATTTGCAAGGGACTTTGACTGCATGATGGATTTGCATTTAACCAAGATTTTTATCCATATACAAAAGTGTATCAAGATGTCAATGTTAGGTGATAAACTTGTGATTTCTATTCCACTATTTTTGTAGAAAAAAGAGAATAGGCACGTGCAAATGTTGCCATTACTTTGTCCCAATTTAATTTAACCCATCTGGTCTCTTTGACTTGTTTTCTAGGACTTTCTTGTCTGCTAGTGGCTTCCAGTTTTCTAACATTTTTTAAGATGTAGACGGTGTATAGAACAACTAAGCAAAAAATTTCAAACAGACTTGATGCGCTGAAGTGATTGTTCCCTCCAGCACATTTCTCTTTGGGGAACATTGGTTCCTTGTGGATTTATTTATTTTTTTGTCAACCACAGATGGGAACAGCCATATTCACTCAGCCCTCACTTAGCTCACAGACATTGCTTGCTGCACACAGGGACATTTATTTGCTTTTTAGCCTCCTACGCTAAAACCACACACAAACGGTGTAAACCATCTCTCTATCAAAGCTTTAATTTTAGACTTACACCACAACATATCGATTATGGACACGTTAGTGTTCCTTGAGCATGGTTCCTGGATTGCAATACAGCATGTTTTTTTTTTTGTTTGTTTGTTTGTTTGATGACAGTGCACCCATCTTCTCTTCCTTTTTCCTCTTTACACATCCAGTATACTGTAGCAACCTTTACACTATATTTTGGTATCACACCTGACAGTGAACAAGTGAACAAAGCTTTGCATCTTTTAATGCAAACATATTTTTTGGCTTCTGCCATTTAATTACTCTATCCAAGAGGGGAAGCTCATCTGTAAGCTTAATTTCTAGAGTTAGACTGTTGTATTTTGATCATTACCTTACTTTTCTTTAATGTAGGTGATGAGAGGAAATCTGAGCATTATCTTTTATCATGATAAATGACAGTTGTGTGTGTGTGTGTGAGAGAGAGAGAGTTTGTGTTTATGGTTTTAGGGAAAGCGAATGGCGTTTTTCTGTGTCCCGTTTGTTGGTGAAGAAACCTGGAGAGAAAACGACGAAGAGGGGAAATATAAAGCAACCAAGGGCTGTTTAAGTTTCAAAGATGTGTCATTTTATCTTTGCGAGACAAATCCTTGTGTCAGTGAACATGGCATCAAAGGTTAAAGCTTGACTACACAGCAATAAATGTTCTATGTGTATGCCCTGAGTAAATGATGTCAACGTGATTTTTATCTCCTCAGAATACAACAGTAATCATTACTGTCTGTTTTTGCATCTACTTGTCTGAACTTAGAACCAGTCAAATAGCACTTCTGCCATCTCGGCACAGAGATGGACTGTATTTGGACAACGTGAATAAATGAGATTATTCAACTCAGGTCGGGGGGTAAAAACCACTTGTAAAAATTTGGGTGTAAGGGTGTGCTCAGGCTGAATGCAAAGCTAATTTCCCTCTTGTTTGCACAACTTTGATAGTGGGAGTGTTTCTGTGCCCCCGGTTTATATGTTACAAAACAGCCGAACACACCTTTGAGCTAACAATGCATCAAATGTGTGTGTGTGTGAGCAGATTATGCCTTTGTACAGTATGTGTGCGTTACAGCTCCGAGTCATGGTTTGACATTCTCCCTCCTCGTCAGCAAAGATCACGTTATATTCTACGTTTCAGCATTTGTAATGCGTGTGTGTGTGTGTGTGTGTGTGTGGACACGTTACCTTGACCATTCCTGTGTGCACGCCCACATTTAATTAGTACGCTGTCATGCTGCCTCCGAGATTGGCTTTGCATTTGGCCTGAACACACCTTAAGAGTGTACAATTCACATTTGTACATATCTTTGTATGCTGATCTGCATGTGTGCATTGCTGCCGGTGACCATGATTATATCACTAGTATGTATTTCATAAAATTGTACAAAGTCAAAGGTGTCGATTCAGTGTTTATTTGACTGCTGATGTGAAACCACTAAAGTGATCCCCACAAAAAAAAATAAAGTTTTTTATTACGTCCTTTATGTCAAGAGAACTTTGGGTAAGCAAGAGGCTGCGGTTCCGTTCAGTCTTCAACTTTAGACGTACATTTAAAAGAGTATCTGTTGTGACAGCAGGAGAAGTCAGGAGAGTTTTAAGCTTTAAAAGGAGGGGGGGGGGGGGGCTACAGAGTTGATGTCGACAGCTGGACTGAGTAAAGCCAACAGCGTGAGAGACTGCAGCTGTGAGATATTGCGGGAGCAGGAGATTTCTCTAGACAGCTTGTCATCGGACAGCCTTGCCCAGCAGAGCCACCAGTACGAAGGGAGCACATTAGGCATGCACACTGAACTCCGAGGTGTTGTTTACCTCACACCCCCCAACCAGGCAGCCCTCCGCCTCATTTAACCTCTCAAAAAACCAGCTCTCCCTGAAGGCCACTGTCCTTCAAATGTCACCGCAGAAGGGTGGAGGTGTGTGTGTGTGTGTGTGTGCAGTGTGCAGAGTGTTACCGGTGGGTGCACAAACAAGTACGTGTGAGTGAACATGTAATTGTAATTGCCCCCTGTTATCTGCAAGGTCTTTAAAATGAAGTGTGTTGCCATGTACAGTATATGAGTTGTGTTCACTTATAACAGTCTGAATGAGGTTGTTGTCTCCTCTTCAGCCCCCCCCCACTATTCCTGCAAAAACCACTGGAGTCTTTCCTGACGCATTTATCCTGATACTTAAACGCCTTATAGAGAGAGACCCGCTCTTGGTAGCCGTCCAGGGAGTTGTCCAGCTCCATTGATTGTAACGTGGGCTCCAGAAACCGAGAGATAAAGGCAGGCGGTGGAGGTGGCACAACCAAAGAATAACTGAGGTGCTGCTGAAATTTGTCAACTATATATTATCAGGAAAAATGGCTGTTGGTGCCCGGATGATGTTGAAATCCAAACAGGCTCCACGTATTATTTGTGTTGTTTATTTCCAGTCAGGTAGAGTGTGGTTGCATGCTATAGCTGCTACATTCCCCTTCTCCGTATCTCATTTTTTGTCTTTTCTACCTCACTCTCATGTACAGAAGCTTCCTATTTCTTTGACGTCGATGGATTAATCAAGCAAGTGCAGTGGAAACACTTCTCTCCGTCTGTACTAATTCATTTTGGCAGCCCATGTGAACATTTACCATCATGTGCATATCACTGTTTGTGAACATTTGTTCTCCTTCCCCCGTGTCTTCTACTTTACCTCAGCAGTGCAGGGAAACAGAAAGCTGTGACAGCTGAAACCAGGAGATTGGGAGTTGTGCTGACACTGCTAGTTTCAGCCTCACTGCACTTTCATCATGATGGATGATTGACTGATTCCCTCAACCACCTGGTCTGCTGTTTGGTAAGATTATAGTGGAAAAATAATACACTAACAATGTCAAGTGACTGGTTTATGCCTTGGAAGATGTATTTCAAGTGAGATGTGGTGGTTCAGTCGTATGCTCAGCTGCTTATTTCTTCAACGGAATGACTTAAAGTCCAAGTTCTAGCTGGCCCCATCTCTGTTTAAGTTGAATATATGCCTCTGCAATTTTCTTTTACTGAAAACTGTTTTGATGGTTGGCAAAAGTACGTTGGTATTTTCAAAATTTTCTTATTTAGTTTCTTACAGTTTAAAAAGAGACTTCAGCCAATATGCATTACCTACGTTGTCATTCGTTGACCAGAGTCACCGTTTTTGAAGTATGTCAAAGGCGCTGAGTGGATTCAATGCATGACTGATGCCTGTTGCGTTTAAAAGATCCAGTTTTTTGAAAGCTGGGTCTTGGTGTTAAGTGCTTTTGGCTGTAGCCTCTGAGGCCTGCTGTGCTACGAGTCCACGGAGAGAAAGAGAATATCAGCTTGAACTCTTGAAAAACACTGAAATTCAAATGATGCATCACACAAGGTTTGTAGTGAAGGGCACACTGTGAAGACACTTGTGAATTTCAAAGCCTTTTGTACATGTCTTGGATTTAATCCCAATTTGCCAAAACAAATTAACTTAGTTTTGCCGTCTGTCCACTTTTTTTTTTTTTATCACTGCAATTCCCTGATTGATATAAACAAAATATCTTTTGGGTAGTGTCCTGAATAAAGCACAGTAATCAGTAACAGTCAAGGTTAACTCATAGGGTTTCTTTTATAGGATACATTTTACGTAATAATATAGGCAGGGGTTACATGTTGATAGATCAACAGTAAAGCAAAATAATGAAAAAAACGACGCCAAAATGTCACATATTATGTCTAAAAGAATACTTCACCGATTTGCATTTAGCTTTGTGTTACTAGAATAGGGGTAGTACTTTTGAAAATTGTGCTTCCCAACCTCAGTTCCCCCTGAGTCGAGAAACATCTTCTTTCTTATTTTTGTTTCACACCCACCAGTGACACTTGGGAAACTGCAACACTAACTCCGCACTTTCTAGACCCGCTCGTAGGCGGACGGGACCTCATTCCCACAATGAAATATGGATGGAAAGTGTCTGAGATACTTAACAAGATAATTGTTGTTAAATTGTTCATGCTAAAGTAAGGATACAGCAAAGGTGTTACACACCCAAAACGCAGCTTGTAGTAACATAATGCATGTATTTTTCGTGTTATTTGTTGCCTCTTTAGGACCTTCTCAGTGTCCTCGGAAGAATAGTTGCGCAAACCTGTGTCTGCATATGTGTGCACACACGGCATATTCATGCCTTTGGTACCTCCCTCATGTTGAGGTTCATGCGGGGAAAGCACGATCTCACACATTTATCACTGCAATTAGATGCTCTGCTGAGTGTACAGGCCCACACTGGGTGAGCATTTCTCCTCCACTGGAGAACCTGTCTGCCCTGTTTACCTCAGAGCCTGCTGTCTGCACTGAAGTATAGGAGAGAACGAGGTGTAAAGACAGAGACTCAGTCGGTCTTTTTTTTTTGCTGCAAAAGGAGTTCCGAGAAAAGCATTGATTGTCAAGTGCGTCCTTCCTTCCTGGAAAAAGAAGTCACCTCCCTTTTGCCCAAACAGTTTTCTTTCTTTTGTTCTCGCGAGCGACGTTATCACTAACAGACAGAGCTACAGCTGAGAGAGAGAGAGACAGAGAGGCGAGACAAAAGAATTCAAAGAACTGGTGGAAAGATAATTGCGGATGAAACTGAATGCAGTCATCGCAGAAAGCCGCCAAAAACATTTAAGACGGCGTCAGTGAGAGAGGACAAGCACAGCATGAAGCATTTCTGGACTACAAACTCCACTGGCAGGAAGAAAATAAGGTCCATATTTAGCTTTTGAACATATGTTGTATGTCCACAGGAACCCAGGAAGTGAAAATGAAGCCAGCACTTCTTGCACAGGAAGAATCCAAATTGCAATAAAAGACAGGGTGAACGTTAAGGGAATAAGGGTAAAAAAAAGAAAAGAGAAAGGGACAAAGAGGAGAACTGATATTAGGGAAAGATATTAGGCATAAACAGGTGAGGAAGAAAGAATACAGCAGAGGAGACTGATAGGACAAATACGACAAATTGCTTGCTTTTGTAATTCTCCCTGTAATCCTCTCATAATTTGTGTAAAAAAAAAATGACTTCTGAGACAAATATGAGGCTCCGGTAGTTGGAGTTTGACACATGCAGCACTTTGTCAGGAATACTAGTGAACTTGTCCTTTAACAGTTAAGTGCTTCTAAAATAATTACAGTAATTTGTACGGTTGTCTCAATCAGTGCGGCGGGATTTAATTGCACTATTAATATTTCAAGCCTCGGATTGTACAGGGAAGCGACTGAGAAACTTGTACTCAAACGCATTACTAATGCATTAAATGGGAGTGTAATAGGATTAAGACTGTATTAGAGATGCTGGAGTGCAGATGAACTATAGATAACAAAAGTCTTACCTCAGTCTAATATTTGGGTTCTTGGTTGTGTGTGGACTGCCAAAGAGACAGGTTCACCCTAAGTATGCAACTTGTTTAAAGCTCACAGAAAAGTTATCAAGTGAACCTTGAGTTACAATTATATTGTCTAAAGTTGTACCAATGATTGTTCTTTCATTTCTTCAAAGCCACAACAGTGTGGAATATAAATTCACCCATAAATGATATATCATTAAAGAGCATTGTTGTCAGTAGAGAGTCAGTAAACCTCTGAAAGTGATCTGTGACATACAGTATTTACATTCGAAAGGGGCAGAGGTCAGTTCAATTCAATTTGATATTATAAAACTAGGGGCACACGGTTGGTTTAGGGCTTTTCTGCATGGAGTTTGCATTTTCTTTCTTCCCACTGTACAAAAACATGCAATATGGGGAAAAGGCAAATTGGAAACTCCAATGGTGTGAGTGTGAGAGTGGCTGTTTGTATGTCTGTATATGTGTCCCTGTGATGGACTGGCAAACTATCCAGGGTGTAGCCCGCCTATCGACGTTGTCAGCTGAGATTGGCACAGCACCCCCCCCCCCCCCCCCCCCCCCCCCCCGCCACCCTCATGTGGAGGATAAAGCGGTAGAAAATGGATGGATGGAATTTAAAACTAAATTGGAGTAGTGGAAATAAGGCCAGAAGGAGTTGCCCTGTGTCGTTGTGGATCTAGAGAAAGCTTATAATTGGGTGCCAAAAGAGGAACTGTGGTATTATGTGAGGCAGTCGAGAGTGGCAGATTAGTACGTGAGTCTCTGTGGACTATGTTGTTTGTAGATGATATTGTAATCTGTAGTGAGAGCAGAGGACGGGTGGAAGTGAGCCGAGAGAGGTGGAGAAAAGAGGAGTGGAGGTTACAGAAGACAGAATATGTGTGTGTGTGGTGGTGAAGATGCAAGGAGTAGAGCAGAGATAATTGCTCCATTACAGAAGCTCTAAAATTTCATAAAATAAATAGTCAAATATTTGATAGAACTTGACTAGTTTTTTTAAGAACCAGCTGTTTTTTATCTGATACGATTTTCTTCATGTACATTACCGCAGTGGCACGGCGCATTAAAACCAGTAGAAGCTGAGCTTCAATTGAGACGAGGTGAGTGGATAAATGCAGCAAAGACACCTCCAGGGAAGTTCAGCTTCAGAATTGACTTAAATATAAATAACTGGGCCTGAAATGAGCTTCCCCATGTTTCACTAGAGGTAGAGAAAATGGATGAGGTGAAGGTACCTGGGGTCAACCATCCAAAGCAATGGACAGTGCACGAGAGAGGTGATGAAGAGAGAACAGGCCGGGTGGAGTGGGTGGAGACGAGTGTCAGGGGTGATGTGTGACACAAGGATCGAAGCAAAAGTGAAAGAGAAGGTCTACAAGATGGTAGTGAGACCTGCTATCATGTCTGGATTAGAGACAGTTGGCACTGTCTAAAAGACAGGAGTCGGAGCTGGAGGAGGCGGAGCTGAAGATGCTGAAACTTCTGTTGCGAGTGACCAGGACGGACAGGATTAGAAACGAGCTTATTCAAGGGCCAGCTCAGGTTGAACAGTTTGGAAATAAAGAAAAAGAGGCAATGTTGAGATGGTTTGGACAGGGATTATATTGGACTAAGGATGGTGAAGATGGAGCCGCTGGGCAGGAGGAAAAGAGGAAGGAGTTGTGAAGGAGGACATGAGGACAGCTGGTGTAACAGAAGAGGACGCAAGGGATAGAGACAAGATGGAGGCAGATGATCCGCTGTGGCGACCCCTAAAGGGAGAAGCCGAAAGAAGAAGCGGAATTATAAAACTAAATAAGCTGTGGGCTATAAACAATAACAAAAATAAATAAAAGCTGTTTTGATTTACAAAAACAAGACACAAGCTGTGAGTTTCACATCTGGTCCGTTATTTTTAGGTGTAACTGATCAGGAGAAATGTAAAATGATTGAGGAAATGAAGGGATGTAGTGAGTCGGCATAAAGCAAAACCAACTGAACAGCATCTGGACAGCAAGTCATTACCCATGTAAAATTTATATTTTTTTATAGCTTGTATTTGACTTTGATTGTTTAACAAATAAAAAAAAAATATTACTCCTAGAAAGGAAATGACTTTTTACTGCCATTAAACGACAGTTTACTTGGCTTTAAAATTCAAAGATAAAAATCCATTTCGCCCTTCTTATTCTTAATTAGTTATTATATCGCGTGAAAGATTGTTTCTGCACAGGGATTATATTGGTCACATGGTACCATGTGACACTGGAGGACAGTTTCCATGGGTTATCCATCTTTAAATGCAATGTTGTCTGTCGGTCAATCACAGTCGCTTGACAGGTGACTAACTAAGGGCACCAGAGTATGAAGTGACCACTTTGGCAGTGTTTGGATAAGAAATAAAAGTGATATTGATAAAAAACAACAACAACTTAACAGAAATAAACTATTTGCTGCTACCTTATGGGGAAAGTATCAAGTGGCACGGTCGAACAAATAATTGCATTTGGAATTGAGCTGTGACTTTGATTTTCAACAGGAACTGCCAAACAAATGTCTCCCTCTTTCCAAGCTGAGACAGACTGTCCAGCACGGCACTATTCACCAGTGACCATGTGATCTCATTATCTTCCCTGTGTTGTATTATTAATCCTGTTTTTGTGTGCAGGCTCCTCTGTGGGCAGCTCTCAGTCAGTCAATTCAGGTTTCTCAGTTATAAAATCCACACCACTCTCAGCCCAGCTGAGGGGAGAACTGGGAACTGAGGGGAAATGTCTCAGACCAATCAGCAGGTAGCATTTAGACCACGACTCATCACCTCTCAAAAACCCTCTCAGGGATTACGGTATTTGCCCAACCAGGTACAGAATGGGTTTAAAACTAAAGGTGCTGACGTTAATCATTCTGTTCCTTTGAATTGGTATCCGACAGTGGAACCATTGACCTTTAACCTGAACCCAAAACAATAAGTGGTTGTCATTGCAAAATATGTTTGTGTGAAGTCCCAGAGTGGAATTGTTCTGTGTTTTGAGGTGAGAAACAGATGTTTACCATTCTGCACTGTATTTTCCATGCAAATGTCAGGGCTCCATCCCCCACATATACACACAGCCTCATAGATTTAGTGGCATCGAGAGGTGAGGATGCATATTGAAACCAACTGACGATCATTTGGAGGAGAAAATCGGTTGATTCGCCGCAAACGTCTGACTCCGCCTCCGTAGGTGGCGCTGTCTCTATCTCTCTATAAGCTAGTGCATATTTTAAATCCTGAAAAACAAACATCAAGACGGAGCGCCTGTGGTTCTGTATGTTGAAATATTTACTGCTGCAGGAGACATGTTTGAGTTTGGTGTCTAAGATCGGATTTCATCACTCTCCACAGTGTGTGTATATCCATGAGATTGAGGAGTGGTGAGCAAATATCTTAAACCAAAGGTCGGAGCCTACAGGTTTGGGGTGAAATGCTGGACCGAGGTGACAAATGCAATTACGGGCAGAGAGAGATGGATGCCAAGAGTTGCAGTTGAAATGGACTGCCAAATTGGAAGGTTATGGTGAGTGAAGCTTGCAGTGAAGTTGACTGCCCTGAACTAGCACTATCATGCTTCACTGCATTTCATTTTTAGGTGATGGCAAATTAATTATAACCTAATTATAATTTGCCGTTGTGTTCACTTTCTGCTCTCCGCTGCTATTTTCTCCTCACTTCTTTATCCTGGGCTCCATCCTTACCGGCCCCTTCTTTGTGTCAGTCCGTCGCTCGCGGTCTTCCTTTACAGTCGTGCTGCAGGAAAAGAAGAGGGCAGAGGGAATCAGTCGGGAGGAGATCAGGTTATTTTGTGAGCATACAGTACGTTTGCTCAATCCCATTTCACCCCTTTTACCGAACACTCGGCTGTACCCTTTGTTTTGCACGTTCACAAGTAAGCACAGGGTGTCGCTTCTAGTTGAGATAGAGAGGCAGAGTAAAAAGTGAGAGCAAATGGATTTTTTTTCAGGTTAACCACATAAAAAACGGATATGCAGCCTCTGGTACACCCTGTTCCACTAGTATTCCCAGGCTTTAAAGAGATTTTCTGTGATCCATAATCCATGAAGGTGATATAACAACAGCCAACAAGGTATTTTTGTTTTTCATTTTTGTACAATGTCTTGTTGAATCTCTGGAAAAAGCATCTGCTTATGTGATGATTTTAACCTCCCGTTTTCCCCTAAACATGAGAAATGTCACTAGTTTGAAAACTTGAGTCTGAGACCCTTAAATCTTGTATTTTAAAAGCCGTCACGCAGCCTCATTGTCTTTTACTTTCAGTGTTAAATCTGGCCCATCACTGACGTGTCTGTGTGAGTATAAAAGACGGCACTACAAGCTGCAGAGTGTCCGTGGACAGGTACGCGACTGATCTCTGAACAAGGAAAGAGGGAGGATCAATGCAGTGTTACTAAAGCCCTGGATTAATGAAAGGCCAATGGATTCACGATGCAGGAGCCACCTCCCCAAACCCTGCAATCGCTTCATAGTGTGAGAGCAGCACATTAAAACTTCTAAAAGTGTGTTTGTGTGTGTGTGTGTGTGTGTGTCTGAACACTTGGCAGTAATAAAGGGAGAGAGTTTTGCTTATGGCGTCTGCACAGATAAACATTCGCTCCTCTTCGTCAATGGAGATTTTACCACCTCCAAGGCTCCTGGACACCCCCACCTTTGTGAGCGCAGCGTCGATCAATAACTGCAAGGATAATTCATTGCAAAAAGATGGATCCTTGGGCCGTGACACTTGCATGTGGTCTTCCAGAAATTACAGGGTTTGCGGGGGATTTACGCCCTTAGGCTGTGGTGTGTTTAACTTCCCTGTGACATTGTGCAGCGTAAAGGAAGAATAATGTAAGCAGTGAGAAGAGTTGCTGCAGTTTGTGTCGAATTCTGAGGTGCAGATGCGTATTTGTCACGTGTACGTTATGTGCATATCCTGCTGCAGCTGCTACCTTCACTCTTATTTGATGAACATTTTCAGCATTAATGGCATCTATAATGTTTCATCACTGCCTCTTTCGCTGTCCTTTGCACACCCACTCCATATATTCAAGCGGCTGCTCTGCTTTGATGTCCGGCCTGACGCTTTTATCTTGTTATCATGTTATTTCATTGTATTCCCCGCCTAACACCATGCAAAAGCCTGAGGGGGCAACAACAAATACCCAAGGCCCTCCCTCTTTCTTTCTGTCAGCTGTGTGTTATGGATGAGAGGAAGGACCTTGGGTATTAGGGGGGGGAGAAGGAAAAATAAAAAGGACCCGTTTATGTTTGAACTAGAGCAGAGGGGAATTTCCTGTGACCATAGACTGTTTTGACGAGCCTAATTAACGTGATACATAATTAATGGGATGTTCATGTAAAGAGAAGGGAAGGGGTAAGAAACAACGCTGCATCATCAGCATTTTCTTTGAGGGGAAGTTAGAGGAGAACACTACAAGCATTTGTGTGTGATTGACCAACAGAATGTCCTAATTAGCAAAGTGAGTGTTTGAGTAATGATATGAGCATTACGCCCACTGTTCCCACTGTTACTGCCTGTGTGTAGTGTTTGATTTATCCTCTTATTTAAGACGTATAGCGTTCAAATAAAATGTATTATTATTATCAAACTGCAGAACTGTTACACAAAGGAATACAGAAGAAACATCATTAAAAGTTATCCTTCTGAGGCATTTTGCACCACTTTTACACATCCCCCTTATTTTTATAGCATTTTTTCGCCAGGTTTTAAATTTGCATGGTAATTTTCATTCGTTTTCACCAACATTTAGTGCCTCAAAAATGCGACTGACCCTTACACTTGAACAATAGCACAAACCTGGCTCTCTTAAACCTGTCGTGGAACCTCAATGCCAATGATCACAGAATTTAACAAAAAAAAACAAATCCAGTGGTGCCCTAACACTTTTGCATAGTACTGTAGGTTAAAATAATATCCCATTTCTTATGAATTCATATATTTGTAAGTCAGTCTACAAGTGACATTTACTCGTCCATCATTACATAATTATTACTAAACATTCTCTTGAATTGAGACACCTTCCAGACAAAGGTTAAAAACGATTGACAAGACTAGGAAACCAAGAGTTAAGCAATGTGCTTTAAATCAAAATCATTATAGATGTGTAACTAAAAAGTCCCTCCCCAGAGAAGATGCACTAGTCATTATGGAATAATCTTTAAAGCATCTTTAGGTCTGTAACATATAAGAGTGTGAATGACAATGCTTCTTCACAGATGGCCAAACAACAAGTCGATCTCTTTGCCACGCACACATGCACAAGTGGATCAATACCAATGAACCGAGAGACCAATTATCACCAGATTTAAAAAGAGCTAAATAGATTCTGCCTGTAATGAGAAGCCTTGAGGTGCCACGGCCTGAGATCCATGCCTAAATATAAAGGAAGTTAATGGTATACTAATGACGCTGGAGCTCATCGCACGCAGGGCTAAGAAAAGAAAAAGACACAGCGTGCAGCGGAAATGAAGCGTGCGTTTGTTTGGTGAACTTTATTTTTGGCGTCACATAAAGAAGGAAAGGCAGTGAAATAGTCAATGACAACAACACACTTCCACATTGATGCTCTTTTCGTGGTTCGGCCAGACTTTGGTGATTATTGTCATTCATTCTGCTCGGGCTCTGTGTGCAGGATTACTCTCATTTCACCTGGTGCATATTTCTGTGTGCGGTACAGCGCCCAGTGGTTTTGGTACATATTAGGCAAGGTCAGCTTGAGCTGTTGCCATGGAGACGGTGTTACATCAGGGGAGGCAAAAATATGTGTCAATGAGTATGTTCTTCATGGAGCCGAGTTGAGAACTCGTCCATCAGTTGTCAGACGTTCCCCTGTAGCCACGGCACACTCCGTCTGACTTGTTACGTTCATGTTTAACTTGAATTTCACGAGTCGTTAAAAATATCCTCTTATTCTTCTCTCCCAATTCCAGCTGCTTGAGCTACACGTGATGTTGTTCCTCTGCAAAAATAATGTGTAAAGTTATTCTGCCTTTTTATTTTTAATGCTCATTATTATCACTGCTTTTTAAAGCTTTAAGAGGGGCGGCGACACTGGGGACAAGCTTGTCCACACTTCAGTGCCCACAAGAAGACTTTGATGCTCGAGTGGGAGGACTGAGAATTCTCATCGGCTGCCACCTTGGTGTTCTGGCTCCAGGTGGCTCATGTATGGCCAGCACTGCAAACACTGCAGGGAGTAAAGAGGGGGAAAGAAAAAGAGGGCATGAAGGAAGAGATAGTCAGATCGATAGACAGAGAGAGGAGCTGCTGGGCTGTTACTCGTCGAGCCCGAGCCCAAGCCCATTCCTGTGGTGGAGCCATCTGCTGAGGCTCAGGGAAGGAGAGAGACAAAGTGGAGTGCAATCACTAAAGCTCCACGCTGGTCCACTCACTACCACTGGGAGTTGTGTTTGCACAGGTGAATCTGCTGAATGCATGAACCTAAAGCGCAGAGGGTCCAGCTCAATGCAATGCGACCAGCAGTCTTTTAAGTGTTGGTAACGCAGACGCTGTTCAACTGCAGTGGGAAATGCATCGGACAGGAAGTGCAGCCTGTGGTGCGGCGTAAACGACGGCGTATCAACGCTGCGGATTTCTACTTGTTTTGCTCTGCCAAGCCAATCATACACAAAAACAGATGGCTACAGTATTAAGACTGCCATATTCACCACTTAATCAAATAAGTGCACTGAAAGCGAGGACCACAGTCAAAACTGGCATATGGCAGGAAGTGGAAGTGTGAAAATCACACAAGTATACGGCTGAATGTGATAGGGCTCTATTTTGGTGGCAGTGCAAATGACCAGCATTTTCCAGAGTGAAATTAATTCTCAAAATCCGCCTTTTTCCCCATTTACACGCTGTCATTGTGAGATCATTACATAAATCTGTCTATATTTATCTATGAATTAATGTCAGTGGTTGTTCGAGTGTCCTTTGTCCACAGCAGATTTATGAAAAGCTTCTCCCTCAGTTCTTTTTAATCTCCACAGCCTCCTGAAGGCAGCACAGCATGTTAATAAATGTGCAGCCCCAGATTCCAGATTTGGGAAGTGCTGCACCAGAACGCCACGCTCTCACACACGTGCCAACGTTCACTTTGTGCATCTTTATTAAATTATATGCAAATGACACCATGGCTGCAATAAAATAGCACCGTGCAGTACAACGCACATCCGACTGGTCCATCAGTATTCTGTTGTGGAACTGGGTGACGCTCAATTAAAGCTGCTCATTAATCCTGTGCCGCCTTTCCAGTCTTTTTTTACACGTTTATTTTTGATTCCTCCACGTTCATTTTTCATTACAATCATCATCGCACACGTTAAATGAAAATGTAAAGCACCTGCCTCTGGCTGCAGATTAGAGCTGCTATGTTTTCAGATCATGTTGCTTTTTTTGGGGTTTTTTTTTTTGGAGAAGCCCTTCTTGAACTGTTTGAATGGCACAGCTGTTTCCCAGCAATAAGACAATAGAGGAGAGAATGAAATCGCTGTTACCCTAACCACAACCTGGGATATATCATTCCAGCACTATACTACGACAGTACACGGCACTCCATGACCCTACAGCTCCATGTCGGCATAAGATTATCTTAAAGAGACGTAGTGTAAATCCAGATTTTAACCAAGCTTATTTCATTCATGATTAACACACGTGACGTCTCTTATTAAAGTCTCTGAATCTCGGCATTGTAGCTACTGCTGTTGGCCTTTTCAAACTAATTACAATTTGCCCCACTCTGATTTATTACATCAGTGATCACTGTGTCCACCTGTCCGAGTTGTATTTATGTCTTGATGTGTGCTATTTTGATGACTACTGGTGGAAAGGAAACTGCCCTTCAGGGACAAACTTTTACTTCACTTTAACTTCTGACACATTTCTTTTCAGGGTGAAATTTATTTTCTTTCTTTTTGTTGCTGCTGCTGCTGCTGCTGCTGCTGCTGCTGCTGCTGCTGCTGCTCACTGCCAGAATGAACAACAAAGTACAGCCACACAAGCAGGTAAAACCCTTCTGCCACCAATAGTATTCTTCCAGCTACAGCTACAGTATCACTGCATGTCACGGTGGTGGAGGCACTATAAGATATTGACACATATGCATATTGTTCAAATAATTATAATTATAATTCAAACAATTGCTGCTTTGCCGCAGTTTGGGGGGGTTTTGTGCAACACCAGGGAGCAGGTGGAGCGCCTGGGAGGATATATATCGCTGCATCTCCTGCACGAACAAAGAAGCACACTCTGAGCTTACAATAGAAGATTAGAGCTACAGCTGTGAAATGAGCATTCGATGGGCACACCAGCTCAGCACAAATGGCAGATGCCTTGAAGGGAAATTATATTCCTCACTCAGGACGTGACTGACAGCTGATATAAAGTGTGTATGTGTGTGATTTCGATCGTTAATCAGACAGCACATCGACACCACCTGATGAATTGCCTTCCCCCAACACATCATCTACATGCGGTTTTCCCCTCTTGAGCCTCACTTTAGATTGACTGTGTTGTCTGTGTGAGAGAGAGTAAAAGTCGACAAAGGCGAGGACAATCTATCTCCATTATCCTTTTTTCACCCCAGTTATTTAGCGTCACATCAGGCTGACTCCCTCAGTCTTCCCCCCCCCACTGTCTCGGTTTCTCGCCCCCACCCTGTCTTCTTCAGCTCACTATCTTCCATCCTGTTGTTTCCTCCTTCTGTTTTTCTACAGGCTGCAACTCTCACCCTGGGGAAATTCTTTCCTAATGACTTGAACAGATTGTGTGTGGCACAGAGAATAGGATGTTAACATTGCCTGGGAAAGACGATGTTTTAAGTCAGTCACTAGTGTCTGTGCGTCTTCTATGCTCCTGTGTGTGTGTGTGTGTGTGAGGGAGAGAGAGAATGAGCATACAATGAACAGCTCAATGTCTCAAGATGCACTGCATCTGCACATACCTACAGTGTAAGAGGTTGGAATTTTAATCAAAAATAGGTACATACTGCCACCTGCTGGTCAATAATAATAAATAAGTTGAACGTTGTGAATGAATTAAGCACGTTTTAATATTATAAAAGTACAATCCTCAGCAGTAAACCAGATCCAGCCGCCATGCGCCACATATCCAGCCGTAACCAAAATACATCTACTTAGTGAAGCACTTTTGCACAACTCTCGAGCCAGAACCTCCCCTCCACGCTTCATTATGCCATATTTCAGCATCAATCCCAGAAATAAACAGACCATCTGAAGCCCACCTGCTACTGTGGCGTCTAGGGACAGAGAGGTGGGGAAAACGACATTATCATTTCACAGCCAATTAAAAGACGCGGCCCACGGCAAGACTGAGCAGTCACAGGGAGCAGAGGTCACAGCTGGGCCAGTCCACCTGCACAATCAGGCATGGTTCTGTGTAATTAAAGGATCATCTGCTTGCCGGGGAACACAAACATACAACTGTACTCTATTGAGAAAACAGAATGTAGGACTACTATTTCCCTGCTGACAAGTGGAATAATTGAACCAAACAAAAAGTGCACCACGGGAACAGAGGCACCGACTTCTCATTTCAAGCCTTTCATTAACACCGACTATAATCGCACCCTTAACCACCATCAAGGGTGATTATATCAGTGCAGAGAAAGTTTGTCTGTTTTATGCCTTTATTTTATCGGTTGTGGAGAACAATCGGTGTGGTGTAAGTTATAAAAAAAAAATGGTGGATTGTACCTATAATAATTACTCTCTGGTGACAAACTCACACAGTGTTGTCCTTAGGTTTGGAAAAGTCAGTGCAAATGTAAAAAAAAAAAAAGAAATGTAAATGCAAAAACTTTACAAAACTTATTATTACTTATTAAAATTATTAGACCACCACCCACAGCCGCACTAACCATTGGTAGAAGCTCTTTAACCCAATTTACATTTTTAATGTTAAAATACAATTACTATAGTTATCTATCAATTATTAAAATGACTGTTTTACATAGAAAAACTGAAAAAGGTAAGTAATCATTTCTGGATTAATGTCAAATTATAGTGATTTACTTGCATTCCTGTTGTAGTGGTTGCATGTTGATTAATTTCTGACTCAAATTTGGGTATGAAAAGGTGAATTCAGTGTTTTTGCCAAATAACAAGAACATATTTAGTTTTAAACAAGTATCTGTGTGAGTTTGAGGACTAAATGTGATATAAATGTGCAACACGTGGTGTTTGGTAATGTGGTATGAGCACGACATTCAAGTCGCGGACATTACATTATTGGTAAAGTACCGTAAATCCCAATGATCATTGAGGCCAGTCACTAGTATTTTTTCTATGTGATGATTTGCTGAAACTGTATTAAGCTTTACAGAAAGACAGCACTCAGTCCAAAGTGTTAAGTGTCAATAAAACATTTTTTTTTACCTGAGACAGACCTATAACAACGGAGATCTCAGTAGTTCAGCAAGATGCAAATACGACTCTTAAACAGCTATTTGGTAGAATGAAGTCATCTGAAAAATGCAATTAGTTCTTCTCCCATTTCCCAGGCAGTGATTGGAGATTTAGTTTTGACCCTAATGACTAAATGTTCTGTTCTTGTCAGTGACATACTTATAAAACATAGTTTTTTGTGTGTTGACAAAACTTCAGCACTTCAAGAGCTAAATTTTTGCCAACTGTTTTATCTATTGTTTAAATCCGAACCGTACTCACTGAAAATTGACCATTACCCAGTGTATAAAAACTGTGGTAACAGTATGAATAAATACATTACTTGTGTCTAAATTTAACACTTAATGTTAATGGCATCAATGGACACACAGCACATAAGGGTACATAACATAACAGGAAACTTGTGTGGAAAGGTCTTAAGTGTCAATGTCAGTGAAGGAAAGCTATTGTAACATGCTTCTTGAGGGGATGTCCTCTTATAGATGAAAACACACATCAAAAAAGTTTTTACTTTTTATTCATCAAGACAACATTGACATTAAAAGCAGAGCAAAAGTAAACAAATCTTCAGTCTGAAAACCCTTTGAGCAAAATCAAATCAGTATATTTAACAATGAGGAGGACAATCAACGTGAGCTCTAGGTGGAGGAGAAAAGAGACACTCTCTATCACAGCTCAAACACTGTACAAGCGCTTTCAACTGACTTTATTTAAAAAAAGGAGGTCAGAAAGTGGAACCTGACAAACCAAAACTAATCACAAGAACCGCTTTATTCCATTTCCTCTAAATGCCAAGAAACAAAGAAGTAGTATTAAGATGTTCAAAACAAAACAAAAAACCCATAGTGAACTATTTTGGTATTTTAAGTGATGTCTGGCTGGTATCTAGACCAACAAATACATCAGATGAACCACAGCTACCCTCGTTCTGCCAAAGGATTTGTACTGAACATGAAAATCAATGGATTTCTTTACTCTCATTTACACATGTATGTTTGGTGGATATGCCACTACACATTTGTGGTTCACCTTGTTTTTAAGCAGCGAAGTGTCAGGTTCAGGGTATAGGATGGGTATGCTCTTCCACGTCTTCCTCCACCAGATATGCCAGCTTCCCCTGTTGAGCAAAAAATGTTCAGAAAAAAACAATGTTAGCCAGGGACTCACAACATGTGTTTGTAGTGACAACTGCTGCTACTGGAGCAACCACCACTCAAATGAATGACAACTCAAACATAGCTGACTAACAGGAGATAGCAGAACAAACAAGAGACACTGCTAATGATGCACAAGTACTCACAAGTAATCTAGTCACGAGTACAAGGGACATATGGCTGCAAACTTTATACGTTGCAAAATAGTTTAACTTGAATGACAAGTTAACAACCTGAAGCCCATACTTCTGGCCACTAGCTTGGATGTAAAACTTTCAAAAATTAGTGACAGAACTGGTTGATATTCCCTTTCCAATCTGAAAGTGCACTTGTTAAGCCAAGTTCACACTACACGACTTTCCGAGTTGGAGAATCGCTGTGCATCTCACACACACACACACACACACTACACGACATGCCGTCTTGCGATAATGGTCACTTTGAGTTCACAGTTCATGAAGAAAACACAGCGTCACAAAAACTGGTGATGCTGGGAACGATGCATTTAACCTGGTTAAATTAAGCTCGGTATCAAGACTGCAGGCAGAGAGCCAAGCGACAACTAAAGCAGTGCCATCTGTGGCCCGTCGTGTTTTCAGGTACTAAATGTCTCGTTTTCCTTCTCAGCCACCATCGTCCCGTCCTGGCCGATAACTGGTTGGGTTGGCTGGAGTTTTACACACATTTAGAGAACAATTCAAGCAGACTGAAAACAAGATCAGGCTCTACGAGGCATTGGGGAGGCATTGGCGGGTCTCTTCGGACAGATTCACGTTTACAACAGGGGCAATTAGCCGGGACTTGCGAAATTTGTCAGCGAGCGGATTGTCGGGCTGAAAATAGTATAGTGTGAACTCGGCATTAAGAACACAACCACATTAATGTTTCAACTTTATCAGTGTCCTTAAATGTTGTTGTCATTAGCAGGTTCAGCTGCTGGCATAGGTATATCAAGCAGGCTGTCTGTGCATCGCAGCATTTTAAAAAAAATGTGTCTCTGACATATTCAGTGACCTTTTCCCCAAAGCTTAAAAAGCAAAGAAACACAATCAAGCTGTCAAGTTTATGTTTTGAAGAAACTGTTTGTTTTTTTTCTGACAGGCAAGAGTATTCAGAAATGGATGTGGGTAGAGAAAGGAGTACCTGGGGTGAGTACCTGCACAGTTTGACAGTCAGAGAGTATCCATGATTTTTAATTTGCCCTTTTCACATGTGGTCTCGCTCACAACACCAACGCTGTGTGAGGTATGGAAGTCAGCTGCAATTCATCCAATAAACCCTACCCTCCAGTTAGTTAGTTATGTTAGGCCCCCAGTGCTTTAAGTCCCCCCAAACACACACTGCATGGCATTATTAGGCACAATAAGCTGGACAACAAATCCATGGCATTTGAGTTATAATTCTGCAAAATAAATGACTTGTATTTCCATAGAAACCCTTAACGAAAGTACAACTGTGTGTTTAACATATGAGAAAGCGATATTCCGATATTTGTGGAGAGTTATATACATGTATATTTATGACATGTAGAAACAGTCTGGCTTAATGTTCTCCCTTAATGGAGTGTAATAAAAATGTAAAAATCATTACATGTTTCTACTTATAAATATATATGAAACAAAATAAATATAAACAGGCAAATACAACTTTTAATTCAATGGGTTAATTTTTTTTTTTTTGCCATTTTGTCCACAAAGACAAATATACATCTATAAGGATCAAAAACCGATACAAAACGAGGGGTACCTCTGGGCATGTTTGCTCAGGGCTACACTGGCCTTTCCCTCTTGGCTTTGTGTGAATGTTTTCTACCTTCTTCTCATTCATCGGGCCTAGTCCTTCATCTTCTGTGCATACTTATGATGCACTATTTGAAAACAGGATAAAGATATATGCATATAGTACATAAGACAAAATTATAGGCATTGAACTGAACATAAACTGGGTAGGGGGGGAGGGGAGGGTGGGGAGATGGGAGAGGTAGAGGGGGGAGTGCAAGGGTGGTAAGGTTGGGTTGAGAGCCAGAGGGAAGCGAGGAGGAGGACGCACTTACCTGAGCCTGATCTGAGGTCCTATCAGATCAGTTTTAATTGGACTGAGTGTCACCTTCAGAATGGAAGAGTTCTTGCTGGCCATTGAGCAGAGGGGAGGAGGCAGAGGCGGCCGCCTCCGACTCCATCGGTTCCGCTTCGGATGAAAGATTGATGGCAGCTGCATCACCGTCAGAGCGTTTGTCTTTCTTAGAGCTGCTCCTTTCCTCTGTCGTCTTACGGTCTGAGAGAACAAACACAGTCATCAGAAGGTTCATTCTTTTTCACAGTGGACCATTTTTCTCTTTCAAAAAGGGTACAATTTGGTATAGTGACGAGCAACTAGTACTTGGAAATTGACCATTAGAAATTGACACTTAAGTCAAATATAAAAGCCACTACCTTTGTCTTTTGATGACCGCTCTTTGTCCTTGTCTCTTTCCTTCTCTCTGTCCCTGTCCTTGCTGTGGCTGCGATGGCGGTGAGATTTGCGCTCTGAGCTGCGCGACCTCCTCCTTTCACGACTCCGGGAGCGGCGTTTTCTGTCAGAGCGCTCACGGCTGCGTCTCCTCTCCCTGTCTCTATCCCGACTCCTACAGAAAGAGGGAAGTAAAAAGTATGAAAATATTCTGACTTGAACAGCTGCGTGTGGTCCACGTATCAGTTATCACTGACGAAACGTGGTTATCGTGAGGAGGAACCATTTGTTGTTACTAAACTAAATAAACTAAGAATATGGTGAAAAATAGCCAGTTATACCTGCTGCGTTTGCGTTCCCTGTCCTTGTCTCTACTCCTGGACCTCCGGCGATCACGGGATCTGCTCCTTTTCCTGTCAGAAGCTCGACTGGAGTGGCGGCTGTTAGAGTGGCTACGGCGAGCCCTCCTGTCCCTCTCCCTGTCTCTATCTCGGTCACGTTCTCTGTCCCTCTCCCGCTCCCTCTCTTTCTCTCGTTCCTTCTCCTTCTCCCGCTCTTTCTCTCGCTCCTTCTCCTTTTCTTCCTCCTCTTTACGCTTTTTCTCTCTTTCCTCCCTCTCGCGCTCACGATCTTCTCTATCCTTTTTGACTGCAGGGGTTTCACCCGGGGGTTCTTCTGAGCGGCGACGCAGTTTCTCCTAGGAGTAAATAAGAGACATGTTATAAGTGAAAACCAAACATTCCAGATGGAATAAGAATATATTTGGCTGCAAGAAGTATCCAACAACTTATCATCTCATCAGCTATGTATTTAGAGTTTGAGATGTGTTACCTTGAGCTCCTCTACGGTAGATTTGATCTTGGCATAGCCCATATGCTGCTTGCCCATCAAGTGGTCATCCACTCGGGACTGTGCATCGCCCACAATGAGGAAGGCACCACACACCTCACACACCTCCATCTGTTTCTCCTGGGCTGCAAAGCTCTCAATGGTCTGATAAAAATAAAAAAATAAATGGTAAAAGTAAAGTATTTCTGAAGAGCACATCTGCTGGTCTGATGTGCACAGATTTCCTTTGGGGACAGTTAATTAAAAGACTGCATTTAATTAAGAAACAACTAGATTAATGACAAGTGGGATAATTTCAAGTCCAAGCTTGGTTTGACTTTTGAAAGACCGCATGTTTACAAAAAAAAAGAAGATTAAAAACAAGATTACATGACCAGAACATAACAGTGTATGTAAGCTGCTGATTAGCCAAAGTTTAGTGACTCACTGAGGGTGTGGAGCTAAGCAGTTCTCTCTCTTCTTTTAGCTGCTCAACAAGCTTCATCATTCCCTGGGCCTCCTCCACTCTGCCTTCTGACCCCAGCTCTTCAATCTGGAGACACATTCAAGTAATAAGTGGACACATAGATACATTTCTGAGGCATCTGTGAGAATTCTTTCAATATTATTCGAGCAAATATGGAGTGACTATAAAAATAAAATGTTCAGATGTGTTACAAACCTGTACAACCAAGTCTTCAATCTTATCTGTCAAAACCAGACTTTTCTCATTCTCAATCTTTCCTGATGGACCAGGACCCTAGAGAAATAAACACACTGCATCTCAGATACGACCAAAAAAGCCATGCACTTTTAAGACAACCAAGGTCACAACAGAACAAAAGCACACAGTTAAAGGACAAAAACAATGTCCTCAAAACAAAGCACCAACCCCTGCAGCATTCTGTTGAGCCTGGGAAAGAGCAAGTCGAGCATGCCCTCTACGAATCCGTCGTTCCACCTCTGCCAGGAGAGACTGCAGATAGCGCAGGAAGTCTCTCTCATAACCCTCCTTCATGAACCGAGAGCTCTTTTCATACCTGATTAAATGAGGTAGATTACTGAGCAGAAAATGTCAAGAGACACAGAAATTATTTCTCAAATCATAACCACAACTTACACTTTCCGGAGATTTTCATCATGGATTTTCTCACAGGGACCTGGAGTGTTGCATTAATTGACAATTATTTTCCAGCATGACAGATGCATGTTTCAGCTGTATTACAGGGGTTAAACCACGTGCAACAGATGTTGACTTACCCAAGTCGGAGCGGGTGTTTGTGAAAAGCTCTGCTGGACAGAACCCACACAGGTAGTATCGACAAACCTAATGGAGAAATAAGACATATTTCAAATTAAACATACAAGTCTATAATCCTATTTAAGTAAAAGGTTACACAAGATAGTGTGACGTATGTGAAGCTTAGCTTTGGTACAACACACACATTAAAAATAATGCAAATAGAGGTGAATAGCCATTATGAGATCCCCACAAATGCACAGCACCGACATATTAAACAATAGCACAATCTCTCACCACACTAGCAACAACATATATCGTTGTGAGCCAATGGCATTAGCATTAGCAATTTGATACGAGCACGAGACTCAATACATGATATAAACGCCATCTTACGCTGGCAACCCCGTGTATATATAGTCGTTAGTGTTCATTTATATACAATGGTGCTACGTGTGTTGCGTGTCCCAACCCCAAAACGATATCCCAGAGATCAAATGACTAGCATTATGCTATCTAATAAAAACTAGCCAGGCTAACGTTAGCTGGAATGCTAACTTACGCTTTCATCGTCCCATCGCACGTTTGATCGCTTCTCGTTCGGGGCCAAGTTTCTATCTCTGCCCATTAACTCATCGAGTAACTGGGCTGCTGAGAGCATGATTGGCCTGAGATTGTGTTGCTTTGATTGCAGAATACAGTCATAAACTGTGAGGAGCCAGTCCGCACCATCTATTGCGCGCAAAGTCCCTCTAGTCAAAATGGCAGACGTCGTAACAACAACGCCCGTGCATGGTTCAGACTCGACCGGTGCAGCAGAGACCTCTGAACCGGAAGTGAATGTGAAGAGATTATTAACAAGTTAAGTTACTGCTACTAATGTCTTATTATTATCCGCAGTACTATCCCCTTCAACAATTTGTACATCAAATCGATTGGTTCATTCCAAACATTCAATACTTTTTTCTCCCTCATATACTTTTACTTTTTTTTAGGGCAAATCAAAGACATTCAGACAGATAAAAGGCAACTTTATAAACCTTGAGTGGTGTACAGTCTGCAGGAAACTATTGGGAGAAACATGCAAAACGAGTACTCAATTTCCAATTGCATTACTCCAAGGAATGTAAATCTTCATTTGACCTCTGCCTGTGGCGTTCATCTGCCTCCAAGGAATGTATATAATGCATAAAAAAACGGGTAAAGCATCTGGAGGTAAAAGACCAAATTCAACACGTAATTAAAAAAACAAAAATAGTCAACAAACATGTTTATGTTATTTTATTTATTTATTAAAAGTTTTTACTGAAAATGCCCACCGACCTCCGCAGTAAAACTTGGCTCAATACAATACCAGTCATATATAAGGACCATCATTCTGGGAATTTAACTGATTTCTACAGCTTCCATTTATCCCGTCATTTGATCCACTCACTACATATCAATGCCAATGTCGCTACCCTAGATGATATGTCACCTCTTTGTTGCATTTTAGTTCTTAAAGAGTATGTACATTAACATGAAAATGTTTCTTACAATCCATTTTACTGACTTCATACCAACCTTAACTGGCAAGGAAACAGTTAAAATGTTTATTTATTAAAAAAATAAATAATGTATTAAAATTTCACAAACATACTGTGCACCACACATAATATCACCAGTGGCATGCCATTAGAACCTATATGGGTAAACACAGGTGTGTCATCGATCCATCCATCATCTACCGCTTTATACTCCACCAGAGAGTGCAGGGGTGCTGTGCCAATCTCAGCTGACATAGGGCGATAGGTGGGGTACACCCTTGACAGTTTGCCAGTCCATCGCAGGGCTACACACATAGAGACAAATAACCATTCACTCTCACACTCACACCTATGGCAATTTAGAGTGTCCAATTTACCTAATCCCCATATTCCATGTTTTTGGACTGTGGGAGGAAGCCGGAGAACCCGGAGAAAACCCAGGTGTGTCATATTGTGGGAAATTATATACTAATTTCTAACTAATGTGCACTGGTGCCTGCCCCAACAGTGCACAGTAGGTGCCCTTTTAATTTTCACCCCTGCCCTTCCAAATGTCTGTGCACGCCACTGATATATCCCACATCTTATATATATATATATATATAGATAGATAGATAGATAGATAGATATATCTATATAGATATATATTCATTTTTTACATACGAGTTTGGTTCAGTACAAGGGAAACAAAGTACAGGGCATAATAACATGGGAACTAACGCTTGGATCCACTGTTGTCACATTCAAACATGTCCCCCGCTGAGGAGCGGCGTTTGCCAGTTCGCTGACTGAGTCCTAATGCCGCTGATGTGTCGGTCGAGTGTGCAAAGAGAAGCTTACAAACACATAAATGGCAAGGACAGCATTTGCCGCATTTTAATCGCCACCGATTCCGACCAACAACGCGAAATTTCGCCGGCCGAAGCGATTTTATGCCACAAGCTAGCAGCAAAGATCAAGCTATTGCCTTTCCAATCTAGCTAGTGGACAGGTTAGCCGGGTAGCTGATGCTAGGTAGCAGGGCTATAATTAGTGACCCGTGTGTCATCGGCAGGAAATTCGTGAGGCGATCAGTATTGACAGCCCAACCCGAGAGGTTTTTCTGTTTCCTATGAGCTCACAACGCTAGTTGTTTATACCAAAATGTCTACGAGTTCATTGGATAAAGAATTACAGGAGCGACTGAGAGAGGCGTCTGCCATTGGGGACATCGACGAAGTGCGGACACTGGTGGAGAGCGGTGTAAATGTCAACTCACAGAACGAGATTAATGGATGGTGAGTGTTTTTAAACGTGTCCTCCATTACGCGCGCCAACGTGTGTTGATATGCAAATATTCAATGCTTGGCGTTTTATATAAAAGTTCGGTCAGAGTAATATTAATTTGTCAGGGATTAAAACGCTTAGTGTAATCTTGTTAGCCAGGACAAGGTTCAATTAGTCAAGCTGAGCTGCCACGTGTGTTAGTTGTCATCCAGATGACAAATAAATGCTTTGTTTGCTAGTATGTATATAGGTTTGTATAAGTCTCAACAGGTATGACCAGAATAAAACTGGTTGACAAGTCAGTTCTAATTACTACTGTGTACTGTTTAGTGACTTAATTAAAATTACAAAGTTATTTTGGACGTATGGATGTATGTGGTGTGTAATCAGTGAATGTATGATTGTTTCAGTTCACTAAACTTTCGAGTCAGGGGGGATCATTCTCTTACATATTCAGTGTCAGTGTCACTAACCAGTGACTCCAGCTTCGTTGTTTAAATACACATCCTGTTAGGAAGAAGTATGATGATGCCAGTCCTCAAATGAGGTCAACTTGTAAATAAATTCACATGTTGCTGTGTTTCGGTTCATTAAGGTTTGTTCTCTGTCTTTAATAATCCCTCCAGGACATGCCTACACTGGGCGTGTAAGAGGAACCATAAGCACATAGTGTCCTACTTGCTCAGTTGTGGAGCTGACAAAGAAATCCTCACGGCTAAGGATGAGCTGGCTTCACAACTCACATCCAAACCAGAGATCAAACGCCTGTTAGGAGGTAAACTGCACACATCTGACCCCCTTTTTGCTGTTTGTGTTTTTGTTGTTTGTTTTGTGTTGTTTCTAAGGAACTCATTCTCTCTTCTTTCCTCACACAATTACCATTACAGTTGAGGTGGAGGAAGTGCCTGAAGTCAAAGAGCCCCAATTGCCAATCATTCCCAACTACCTGTCTAACCCACCCTTCATCTACTCCAAGATCAACAACAAGTCTGAGGTCATCTTAGCACAGCAAGTTACACAGAATGGTTCCGGAGAACATGTGGAGGACATACAGAGTGATTCAGGCTCTGCTTCTCCAACCCATGAGCCTCAGATATCACAGAGCCTAGTCTCTGACTGTCCCACACTTCCCTCAAACACTGCTCCTCTCAGCCAAGCCCCGACTGGGGACTTCATTCCTGTGACTGAGCAAAACGGCATGTCACCCACTTCAGCCTCGCCCCACAACCATGCTGTTGTTAACTGCACAGTGCCCATGGACCTATCAGTTGAACCACACCTCGTCAACCATGCTGACTACCCACATACAGTGGCACACAATGGCACCATTTGCTCACCTCCACTGGCCTCACCCAGCTTGGCCAGCAACAGTGGGAACCAGGTCCCAGCTCCAGTGCCCAACACTAATCCAACCATGAGCAGGCAGCAGTCGATTCCACAGCAACTGAGCTACAGCCAGGCCAGTGGGACCATGCCAGCTTTCCAGCCTTTCTTCTTCACCAGCACCTTCCCTGTCAATGTGCAAGGTGAGAGAGAAATTTCATGTTTAGGTGTTTACATCCTCCCTGTCCAGACAGGGACTAGAGAAATTGATCATTGGAAAATCATGTTGGTGCTACTTGAAATCCATGTAAGTGTACAGTGGTGAAGCCTGTGGTAGACGAGGCTTTCATTTGTCATGTCTGAGTAGTCACTGTTTCTCAGGTATGTAGAATTACAGACACAACAACAGTCATTTAGCCAGTGTGTTTGCAACGGCTGAACCACAACATGCTATTTGTAAAAATATAGCGCTGCTTACTAGCAGAGACAGCAGTGCATTCATTGAAACCTTTTAACATAACTTAAATTAACGTAAGTTTAGATGCACTTGTGACTATGCGAGGGCTATATTAATGTTTTTCTGTAAACATTTGTTAATAGAGTATTCTCACTGTGGTCTTGCTCTCCAGAGTTGGTGCTCAAGGTGCGTATCCAGAACCCAAATGCACGGGAGAACGACTTCATTGAGATAGAGCTGGACCGCCAGGAGCTCACCTACCGCTCCCTTCTGAGGGTCTGTTGCCGTGAGTTGGATATCAGTGCTGAACATGTGGAGAAGATCCGCAAGCTGCCAAACACAATGTTAAGAAAGGTATAGGACCCGAACCCAACCGTTAGTAGAGTAGACATTAATTCATGTTGTCACCCAGTTTCGTGTTTATACAAGGTAACATTCATGGCACAAGTGACTCCTAAATATAGAGCTGGGTGCAGAAATGTGTAGCAACATTTGAATATGTTGATCTTTGGACTTGGGCTGGTTTTTCCACTCATCTTAATTTAATATTTTACACATGAGGAAAAGTTTTAGTGTGTGGTCACAGACATTTACTGACATTAAAGCAAAACTGTTTCTTTCCTATCCAGGACAAAGACGTGGCTCGGCTGCAGGACTTTCAGGAGCTCGAGGTTGTGTTGGAGAAAGCAGAAGGCCTTTCTCTTTTCTCTGGGACCGGGGGCTTAACAGACAGACCCTGCTACAACATGAAGGCCTCCCGCCTCACCTACTAGAGCTAGCATCAAGCTTGAGGTCTCTCTGTGTTACATGGGCTTCAGTAGCCACCCTCCAGCAACCATTAACTAGTTGCCTGCCCAAATCCCTTGTTACAGCTTTGTTTGGATTTGGTGTTTTGCCAATTTTCTCATTGGGGTTTCTTTTTTCCCCCACGTTCTGTAGCTATTGTACTGTCCTCCTCTGGCCCTCCTGCTGCTTAGTGTACCCAACCAGTTGTAAGCGATTACTGATGCATGGTATACTCTGTTTTGTGAGAAAGTATTTGGGTCCCTCACCCCTCTCATTGTCTGTTTTCTCGCCTCCTGCTGCACTTTGTGCCAAGGCTGTAGTAAGACAAATAGAGGGGGACATTTTCCTGCTTTTTTCATGGACTGGACTTGAACGGGATTCTGCAATAGCCTTATATGGACACATCCCTACACCGGATGTGAACTTTGGTCACAGTGGAAAAAAAAGGTCTGTTGAGACTGGGAGCAGAGGGTGACGGGAAGTTTTTGCATAACTCTCACTGATAAGATCACCTCACCCTTAGTCCAGAGAACAGGACGAGTTGCAGCACAGTCCACGTGCACACAGACACCTGGATTTCGAACAGATTGACGCATTTTCCGTTATCAGATATTCTAGCTGGCGTACACACATTCATACTTGCTTTAGGCATAAACCTTAGGGTCTTTCAGAGAGCACCTGTTGCTGGCCTCGTAGTCATGGTGAGCTCACAGCAGGCAAGATTTGAATAACTTTGGACTAATTATAATTTATTTGCTAAGAACAAATGCGGAATACTTTATTCTCTATCCATGCATGAATGGATACATTTGAGTTGGAGTACAGATTGTCCTTTATATTTAAGTAATTCAGTCATACACTGTGGAAAAGGAAAAATCATCTTGTTTTCTCTTTAAATACTAATAATGCAGTATCACTTCTGCTCTGTAGGGCGTGTTACTCCATTCAGTTAGCTTCACATTTTAACTGTCAACTAACTGTGAAATCTTGTCTTTTTCGGTTTTTGAGTCATGTTGATTCTTCGTAAGAGAAACACATTCGAGTCAAAAGGTCCCAGCAAAGTTTGTGCATGAGGCTCACGTTTAATTTATCATATAAATTAAGACCTCAGTTGACTATTCTCTGTTGCTGTCTATTTGTGTAACTGTAATTAGAATCAAAACCAAAAACTAATCTAGCCAGCATAGATAATGATTGCAGGAAAAAAAAAAAGACGAAGCTGTCACTGCTTGAGTGGAGCCTTGTTCAATTTATTTTTTTCCCCCACATTTTAAGAGGAAAGAAACATATTACAGCGCATGATCTTGTTTTAATGATTGAGTGCTTCCTTGTTCCTCCGACACTAATCCAAATGACTGTTTGTTGAGGCCAGTATAGTGCTAATATGTATTTTTATTAAAGAACCTTTTAATTTGTGTTCTGTCGATGTTTCCTGGTACCTTAAATAGAGGAGTTGGTATCTGTCTTAAGTGCAGACACAATTATTGGTACTTATGGCAAGAAAAACTTATATATTAGGAATAATTTTGTTTATGCTGCTTTTATTCCTTTAATTCTCAGTGCTGGGTCTCATTCATTGTAGGCAGTGCACTAGATTGCTCATTACGTCATACAATCATAGGTTTCTTACCCAGTGCTAACTGTTTACTTTTCAATTGTACACCTGAAGCTCTTACTGTATTTGTATGCTTTCTGATATATTTGTTATTCATTTGTATAATTCTTTTATAACCAGCTAGGCCTGTTGTGTTTTGTGTCAAAGAGCCTGCTGCGTTTGCAAGAATGGTAGGAGATGTAGGCAGATGCTTTTGTTGAAGCCAGGTGCAATGTGAGGGCTGGGAATGCGTGTTTCCAGAAAGTTCACCGTGTGACTGGAGGACTGCAGCGAGTGCTTATTTTTATGTTCCCACTTTGGTTCAATGCAGTGAAGTTGTGCCACACGTTTAAGGCAAGAGTTTGGTTGAGAATGTGGGAGAAAAAAGGACACTCCCCTCAGGTCATTTGTGACCATGGGTGAGTTGAGAGCAGTAGCATGTTTAACATGGGGGTTTTATAGGAAGGTCTTTTGATTCTGTGGGAAGGAGATGACAAATACTGTATTTGTCGGGGTTGCTTACTGTTCGAGAAAAAGCAGAATACAGTTTGACTTAACCTATGCATTCAGAGTCTAATATTTTTATATACGTCCTGTGTACGTGCAGAAATAATCTTAGGCACTGTTTATGTTGTGTGTTTTTGTTCTGGAAACCTGTATCTGTTCTTTGATAAAGCATGGTAAACGACGTGATCTCGCCCGTCTTTGCCTCTCTAACCAGCCTTGTGCCTTTGGAAAGCTTAAGTTAATCAAAGTCCTGTCTAATTTTGAATGAAGGGGATTATTATTATGATGGGTTTAAAATATACAGTGTGTCTTTTGCTGAGTGAGCCACTAGAGGGAGCACAACAGCAAATATTGGCTTTAGTTTGGCCAGTTTCATATTATGGCTTTTCTGTGCATATTCCATTCATATAAGAACAAGAATTTTACTATGCACTGTTTATATTTTTGGCCCCTTTCATCTTTACACAGAAACACATCAGTTGTGCAAGATAATGCAGCAAGTGCTCAATAATCAATAAAACTATTCAGGACTGAGTGATGATGTATAATTCTTAGCTAGATTACATCCATTCTTATCAGTTTGAAATCACACAGTAAAACGCGTGGGACGAATGATAATCGTTATTCAATCATTATCAGTTTTACTTGTTTCTTTTGACCTAATAATTTCATTATTTAACCAAAACTATTGCCGGTTCAAATGTAACAGTATTCAGAGGCAGAATCCATATTTATAGAAGATCCTACCTTCACAGTAATTCTAATAAACTGCTAATAAACTTTGCCTCAACTAAGTTTCTCAGACAAGGAGATGAATGTATGGATAAATCCTCTTTCATGGGGAAACATGTTGTTTTATTTCTTATTAAAGAAGTGTATACATTGAGATTGTCTCGATAAATAAGGTTGGAAACTAATGGTAACAACATGCAACAGCAACGTTGTTTAAAGTGGGACAGCTGCAAACAGGTTAGAGTATAACTGAAAACACAAAGCACCCATGCATAGTTCTAGACTGTGAATTGTACTGCTGTACTATTATATAGATTACATAAAGATAATATACATTACTTATTTGGCAATGAAATGGCAGGAAATTAAACTGTTCTTACTTTACAGATGTTCACTTTTTGGTTTAGACTTCCTTTAAACTATTAGTTGAACATGCAAGTGTATTACTACTCATTAGGTGCATTGTGATCTTGCATGCCCTCCAAAATTGTTCCCTATTTCATGTCTTAATATTGTTGCACGCTCCAGCTGTAGTTTTGTCTTGTCTGTTCTCTCCTGACCTGCATTTGAGCAGCAAGCCAACATTGTACATTTTGTTATGTTCCCTTTCTGATTTAAAGAACATAAACAAAGTAATTTAAGGTCATACTGACCCTTTCGTGGATCTGTGAAATCCTTAACCTTTACGGAGAAACGAGTACAAGTGTTCATGTGGTGAGCAGATGTTCAGACTGTGCGATCTGGAGCGCACAGATATTGCGTAAATGTGTGTCAGGAAGTTAGTGATGTGTATTGTCAATGTAGGAACAAGCAATGTATAAACATCAGGATCTATATACATTTCACATGTCTGTCCATCGGCATGTTGGGTTGTGTGTCTAGACTTGGGGCTGAAGAATCAGCTTAGCACACCCTGCTGTGGCTGGACGTGTCTCTCTCCTTTGTTCTGGAGTGAGACACTTCTAATCAGCTTAGTATGAACAGTCATAACATTTCCATTGTTTTAAATCTGCTCCACAGGCCTCAGGCGTCGGTCAAAGAAGCCGTGGACAAGGGTGCATGGTCAAGAACCCTTGAAGAGCATTTTAACTAAGGAGGCAGAATGATTGGACGATGGTCCTATGGTGCAACTTGTGCCCCTCTCCTATGCCCAACAGGCATAATGCACACATCTAATATACTCCGCTACTTATTTACAACTCAAATGCTCGCTTGACACTGTAAATTCACAGATAATATAGTGGAAAAGTTAATGTAAAATGTACTGTAGCCATCCTGTGATTCATACCATGCTGTTGAACTTGACTGTATTTATGTCAACATATCCACTACAGGTAAATGAATTAGTATGGTGGAGCTTGACATACTGGCTAATATTCAAAGATGTTTGGAAGAAAATATGCCAGGATCTTCCTACATCTCTCATCTTATGTTGATAGACTTACTCACATGTCCATTCTCATTCCCCCCACAAAACTTTGCCCACATTTCAGAAAACTGAAAAATGATATTACCCTCGTATCGCTTTCATGCTATTTGTATTCATGGAATATTAACCTAGATTGATGAACCCAGTGCGAGGAGCCACTCAACTCAGCTTTTAAACCATGATTTTGCTTCTTCCAACACTTGCACATGCAGTTCCTTAATCCTAAACTTAACCATAATCAGTTAATGCCTTAACCCAACTTTAACCTAACCACAGTTCATATCTTAGCCCTAAACTTGCCCACTTCCTCGGAAATAAGGCTCTGCCTTATTAGAACAAGGCAGTAGTCACCAAGAGGACTACTGGTCCTGATGAGGTCAGTGTTTATGCCCAAAAAGTTCATAAAAAGGTAACAAATACACTCGATCTGTGCTCAGGCCAATGGGAGAATTTTAGTTCGCTCAAAAGAAGCTTAAAAGAAGGTGCAGTACATGATTCAACTGCATTGACATGATGAACACCAGTTCACACAAGTCCAAATGTCCAAAAACATCAAAACTTATATCACCAATCTCCATATTGCGAGACAACTGAAAATAAACACAGACGGAGACATCACATGCCCCCTCTCACTTGTTTTGAACTGAGTTCAGAAAGATGGGGAGGGTGCAGAGAAGGTCAAAGTCAAGGTCTGTTTTCAGACAATACTGTTTACAGACAAGGCAGATAGACAGTCGGAATGCCCTGCATGAGGTCCTCTGCGTGGTTTTATTCGATATTGGACATGCCCCGTAGCCCCAGTGTTGGCTATGCCGAGAATGCAGGGTCCGAAGGGGCAAGGTTAGGGGTGCAGGGCCAGAGGGGAGTAGTGGGAGCGCAGACACTGAAAATACAGCTTGACTGTGACCTTTGAATACATTTAAGAGCGTGTGTGTGTGTGTGCGTGTGTGTTCGTATAAAAGCCATTGTATTGCCAGCTGAACAATGTGATTGTTTGGAATATACTCTTAGTTTTATTGTGTGAAGTTGAAACTTACCTGAGTGTGTGTCTTAGGTTTTTGTTGATGTGTGGTCTGCCAGTGTGTTTTCCTTGAGAACTCCGAGAGAGCAGACCAGACTAGACTGCAGGGTTTGGTCAGGAGAGCACATGGGGGCCTCTTTGGTCTCAGCAGGGACTCAGCCTGGGAGGCTTTACATGTTTAGTGTTTGAGTTGCCATTGTTGATGGACATGGAAATGTAAGCAGTTTCTATATTTTCATACGTGTCACTAACTAAATGAAATTCACACTGTGTAGGAAAATGAGGCCCAAAAAGTAGGACAGAATTAGCAGTTAGACACCAGGGTGTGACTCCACTGGTGGTAAAAAGAAAGTTTGAATAGAAGTCTATGGGGAAATGAACGTCTTTTTTGTGAGGGGTTAATGGTCTCAACACTAGATGCGGGTCTTCAATAGAACATGAAGTCAAGTCTTGCCTTTTAGAGGAAAATAGATGATTTTATGAACTATCTTCTCATTTGGAGAAAAATCGACACAGTGTGATCGACAGCTGATATCCATAATGTCCAAAAGATGCTGTTTTCTGTCTCCAAGTTGAGACTCTTCTAATAATAATTTCCGGCAGGTTTTACTGAAAGGCGTAATGCTGCCCTCCACAGTTCAAAGTTCCAAATCACGGGTTGAAGTTCCTCCTCTCATCCTTCTTCCACAATTCAAGGTTTTTCAACGCAGCTCAGTTTGAAGTTCTTCATTTTCATCCTCATTCCTTAATCCTTGCGGATTCTTCCTCTCTATCAAAGCTCCTTTCATTTCCTCCGTCCCATCCGTCCCATCCTCTCCTACCATCACTCCACCCTCTCCCTCCCTCTCAGCAGGCTCACATTCCGAGCTTCCAGCAGGCTTGCTGTGGCCATGCTGCATAGCATGTGGGAGTGTCGTGTGTGATGTCACCTGTTCCTTTTATCTTTTATTCATAAGTTTAAGAGTTACTTAATAGGCCCACTCGAGTTGAATAGTTACTCCACATTCTTATAACGTCAATCAAAACAAACAGCTCTTGCTTAAACGGAGATCTACAGCCATCATGAAGTTAAGTCTGTCTTCCAAACCGCTTAAAGAGTACAAGATACTCAAGATACATCCATCTTTAAATGAAAAGGAGGCGCATGCCACTCTTTTCCTTGCCATGGTGGTCTTTCATATCTTTAAGAGGACTGGTGCAATCAAGGGACTTTCTGACAAAGAGATATCCTCCCACATCTCTCGCGTGGTGTTTAAATCACGGAAAGGAATTACTGTGGCTGCAGAAAACGTCCCTCACATCAGAAAAGCCAAGTCTTTGGCTAAGGCCGTCATTGAAGAGCTTCAAAAGAAGTATGGAGACCAGCTGAAGTACATGCTGCTCGAACCGGATGCAGTTGTGGAAGCTTTCGTTGTTCGCTGCCTCAAGAAACACATTAAAAGGCAGTTTCAGCAGAGGAACCAATGGAACGACGACACCAAGGAGCGTTTTCCCTTTCTCCTACTTCTTTTGTCCTTCGCTGGTTACTTCCTCATGCTCATTGGCTTGACCATGGGGATCATTATATTTACATTATAGTCCGAATACACAAAGCACAGTTTTGCCTTGGCAATCATGATGCAAATGGCTCTGTCCTTAGACCCTTGGTTCATGTAAGGAACAACTTACTCTGATAAACTTTTAATTTAGGAGAAAATGGAGAACCTGGCCGTGACAGTATACAATGTTCTGTATCACCTACCAGAAGGGAGAAGTTAAAATGAGTCCCAGTGTGACTTTGCCTGATTTTCCACTCAAGTTGTGAATAGGGAGCTGGTTTTCAAAAAAAGATCCTCTCTGCAGAGCTTATTGTCCATTGCAGTCTGTTCTTGTCTTGTTTTGGTGACTGATCCGAAGTGGACAGTGATGAAAGTACAGCAATCAGACTGGGTTATTGCTGTATAGCAGCAGATCAGCAACTCTGTGGCAGGCTGAGCTTCCTGAGTTGGTGCACGCATCGTCTGCTGGATCCCAGAAACCTGTAATGCAATGGGGGGGGATTTCTCATAAAGCCATTGTCTCCACAGTCTTAAGTCGTATGTTCAGTTCCAGGTTGGTCTGAAAACTGTGCAACCTACCATCTATTTGCAGACTTGTTACTGTCTCTGATGAGGTCTGTGACACTTGTATAGTCTGCAAACGTCAGGAGTTTAACAGAAGGGTCACTTGAGGTGAAGTTGTTGGTAGAGGGAGAGGAGCATTTGGGAGAATGCACATCCATGGGGGATCCAGAGCTGATTGTGTGGGTCTCTTGCTTGTCTGTCATGTCTTGCATCTCCTGCCCGTCACACTGAGAGTTGCCGCTCCAATAACCATACTAGATCTATGAATGGCAGAGGAAAGGTCTGACCAGCGGAGTGTCTCGTGTTTAAAAGTTCCTCCTGAAGGTATCAGATCACGGAAACTCACAAAAACAGAACCCGTATCAGGGAGTGAAGCACCGAAGCTGCCTTCTGTGGCACCATAGACCTTCCCTCGTGTCAGTATCAAGTGGCATCATGGCCTGCTACCAATCAACAACCATACAAACCAAGCTAAAAAACACTTTTCCATACCACTGTCATTGTTAGAGACCAAGCGCCACAGCAGACCACAAGGCCTATTGTGTTTGCTTCGATTACAACTGTCCTCTGTCAAAGTTAGTCAATGCCTGGGTCGCCTTTCTGAATTATTTAATCATTTTTGGTGACACCTTTTTTAAGGAAATTTGTTGAAAGTTTCATAGAATGTCAAATGGGATGTCCATGGCAAGTTTAAGAAGAGTCCCCAGCCTGAAACCAAATGAGTAAACATTATTTACTCAGATTCAATGCGCCTCCTACAGGCAACAGGAAATGAAATGTTTTATTTTCCTGTAACTTCACTGCACATTGTTCAAGACAAACTTGATATGTGTGATAAGAGCCCTGGCCCAAAGAGTGTATGTGAATATTGACTGAGTTATAGCGCCACCAGCGGGCAACAGGAAATGCCAAGTTTTAGGTCCCTTCCTGGATGATTGAAAGCACAATCGTGCAGAGAAAAAAAAAACACTGTTATCCACAATGTAGGCCTCAACCATTGAAAGTAATCATTTTAAATACCACATATATTAGTAGTATCATATAATAAAATATAATAAAACAACATATTCTGTGGAGGAAGTAAAAGGGTCAGTGAGTTTGGTGCCATCTTCTGGAGATTAGTAGCCATTCGTTCTGGTGGAGAGCAGAGCCAGTTTTATAATGCAGCATCTTATAAATGGGTTTTAATCCGATTCCATGTGGAAAAACACAAAAGGTTAATGATACATAAAACAGGTCTTAAGTTGTTGTTAACTCTGACTGTGTGAATAAGGAGGTGCAACTATATATAGCTCTATTATTTTCTACTTTTTCAATGTAGTATTTATAAATGAGTGGAGACCATAATCATAGTGTTTAATTTGTGCACTAATGTTGAAATCTTCCTCCAATTATAACATGGTAAATAAATGAACCTCCCTTGCAGCCACTTTGCAAACTAAGGGTTAAGGCAGCAGCGCCTTCTACGCACAGGTGTCTTCTCCCCAGTCCTTTATGAAACAGCCCCTGCAAACTGTGGGAGAACTTTCTTCTAAGTTGATCATAACTGTAACCCAGCTGGGTTTCGCTCTGCGACCAGACAGGTCACTGTAGTTCGATGTTAAGTGGGCTTTTGCGCAGCGCAGCCTTAATCTCTCGCTACTACTAAACCTGAAGAGCTCTCCACATCGACGCCGCTCTCGCCTGCTCGCTGTTTCTGATTCCAGCGCTTAGGACTTTTTTTGGGGGGTTAGAGTGTGGACTGTTTGTTTTTCCTTCTTGAATCAAAGCTGTGACTTCGCTGGATTTCTTTTCTCCCTGGTCTCTTTTGTTGGTTGCATTACGCGCTCGACATGTGGTGGATGCTGTTCCCCCGCTGGATTTGGTTTCTCGTGGGACACTGTTTTATTTTACTCCTCTACATGGACCGATGCCGTGTCAGCGCGATGCCGATGCCGATGTCGGTGGCAAAAGTGGTGTACTCTCACGCAGGTCTGTGCCCGAACGACCTGAACCCCAACCTGTGGGTGGATGCGATGAGCACCTGTATGCGCGAGTGTGAATCTGACCAGGTGAGTGGTTCACCTGCCACTGATGCGTGTGAAACTGTGAAAATAATGTTTCCATTTCCATTATACACTAGTATAACATGAACAGGTATGTCATCAAAATCATTTTATCTATGGACAAATGGTTTAAAAGTGTTTATTCATCATCATCATCATCATGCATAAAATGAGAATAGTTAGTCCAAATAACGAATTTATTATTTTCTGCATGTAATTATTACAAACATAAGAGCTAAAACATTTATCCGTAATTACGGATTGTCAGGGTTAAAGCAGCAAACATAGACGTAAGTGTGTGTCTGTCTATAGTTTTATACGAAGCTTGGACATAGTCTGTCCTCAGTGTATGACTCTAAAGAGCAGGTTCTGTCATAACCTAAAGCCTGTCTAAATGTTTAACAGCATAAAGGATGGATTATTCCCGCCAATTTCTGCTTTTTTTGCATTTGTTTTTTTTTCTTTTACTAAAGCAACAGGCAGGAACCAAACTCAAAAACCCCAAAGCATTCATGTTATGTCAATATAAATCCACCCACACTGTATGCATTTAAAAAACTCTAATTTTTATTTTATCCAGCAGCCATTCACACAACACGCAGTTTCATATTAAATACAGAAGAGAACAGAAGATTTTAGTCCCTCCAGTGTCTTTAGACAAAGAGTCCTCCCTGATTTCAGTGATCTAGCTCTTTATTTTGGAGGTGGACCTGGTTACACATTCAGGGAAAATGGACACACAATCCAAAACCAAATTACTAGCTCTGCGGGGGGCAGGGGTATATCCACAGGCAGGGATTCAACAGGGGGAATGTTATTTGAAATACCTAAAAAAATTGAGAACTTTTTTTTTTTTCTCCAACCCTAGGACTGTGAGTCGTTCGAGAAGTGCTGCCCTAACGTGTGTGGCAACAAGAGCTGTGTGGCCGCGCGCTATATTGACATCAAGGGCAACAGGGGACCCATTGGAATGCCAAAGGGTGCCACCTGCGACAAGTTCATGTGCTCCCAGCAGGGGTCCGAGTGTGACATCTGGGACAGTCAGCCTGTCTGTAAGTGCCGCGATCGCTGTGAGAGGGAGCCCCACTTCACGTGTGCATCTGATGGCATGACATATTATAACAAGTGCTACATGGATGCTGAGGCTTGTTCCAAGGGTATCTCTATCTCTGAGGTCACCTGCAGGTAACATGTTAAGTATTTTAGATCATCTACTTTCTGTTTTTGTTTGATGAGGTAAAGTTGTCTTCTTTCAGTCACCGTCATTGAAGCGTTTCCAGTATAGATGTCAAGCTTACAGTTTTCATAGGAGCGTTTGACTAATTCCTTTGTTATTCACCTTACCTACAGGTATCACCTGACCTGGCCAAACACCAGCCCAATCCCCGCAGAGACCACCGCACACCCCACCACTGCCCGACAGACCACCCTCCCAGCTGACATCCAACTACCCATGATACACAGCGGCACCAGCGAACAAGCTGTTTTTGTTGGAGAGACAGCTAGTTTCCTGTGCGAGGTGTCGGGGAAGCCTCGTCCGCAAGTCACCTGGGAGAAACAGCTGAAGGGCAAAGAGAACACCATAATGAGACCTAATCATGTACGTGGGAACACTGTGGTGACTAACATTGGCCAGCTGGTCATATATAATGCACAACTTCAGGATGCCGGCATTTATACATGCACTGCCAAGAATGTTGGGGGAAGCGTGTCATCACACTTCCCCTTGGCAGTGATCAAGAGGGAAATGAAAGGTAAGAGCGCAGAAGGGAATAGTACCAACCTGCCTTTCCCAGCTGAAGAGTGCCTCAAGAGCCCAGACACGGATGACTGTGGTGACGAGAGCATGAGCTGGTACTACGAACCGAAAAGGAACAATTGCTTCACCTTCACCTACAGCCAGTGCAATAAAAACCGCAACCATTTCGACACCTATGAAGCCTGCATGCTGTCATGTGGAGGAGAGCTCGCAGCTCCCTGTAGCCTACCAAGCATCCAAGGGCCTTGCAAGGCGTACGAGCCTCGCTGGGCTTACAGCAACAGCCTCAAGAAGTGCCAGTCTTTTGTCTACGGAGGCTGCGGCGCCAACGAGAACAACTTTGAATCCAAAGAAGCCTGTGAAGAGATGTGTCCTTTTCCAAAGAATCACAACTGCAAGATGTGTAAACCCCGGGGCAAGATGGTCAGCAGTTTCTGCAAGAGTGACTTTGTGATCCTGGGGCGTGTGACTGAACTGACAGAGGAGCAAGAGTCAGGCCATGCGCTGGTGACAGTGGAGGAGATCTTGAAGGATGAGAAGATGGGTCTGAAGTTCTTTGGCAAGGAACCGCTGGAGGTGACTCTTCTGAACATGGACTGGAACTGTCCCTGTCCCAACATCACTGTCTCCAAAGGGCAGCTCATCATTATGGGAGATGTTCAAAATGGGATGGCCATACTGCAGCCTGACAGCTTTGTAGGCTCCTCCAGCACTCGCAGAATCAGGAAGTTACGTGAGTTTATCCACAAGAAAACCTGTGATTTTCTTTAAGATTTCTCTGCCGCACGGTAGAGTCTCTTAAAATCTCGCAGTCACTGAAAATCCGTCACATTGTTTTCAGATAATCACAGTACATGCTCCACTTACCTCACCAGTCTGCCTGACTGCAAGGGAACACAGATCTAGTAACTTATCTGTGACATTGCAGGTTGTCTTGCCAGTTGTAAAGCTGTTTCTTTCTCTCTTTTGTCCCTTATTGCTCATTTGACTAAACAAATGTGATAATCATGTCATAGTTTTTCATTTTTTTTTTTGATAATTTCTGTCAGTTTTAATTCATGATTTATTCACAGTCAAAAATGTACTTTTTTCTTATTAGAATCACATTTATATAGTTTTCATGTACAACACAACTAAGACACTGAAAAAGTCATGTGAAATATGCATTTACCCTGCATAAAGTATTTAATCTATGAAACAGTTTACTGATTATGATTATTATTATTATGTTGTTATTATTATTATTATTATAATAATAATGTATAGCTTTCATTACTCCAATCTAATTCCTTTAGCAGTGTGGTTTGATATTTGACTTGTCTTTATGCAGGGCCATCAAAATAGACAGTGTATAGCAACTGTTCTAAGCTCAGTATAATGCAATGTGATGTGACGCCTCATTTCATTTACCAGAATCAGAATAAGCTCTTTTTTTAAGCTATTTTGACAAGTTTTCATTTACAACATAGGATATATGTATGTGCTCTTCTGTATGTCATATTTATTTTTAATTTTTTTCTTGATATATTTCTTATAGAGCTACAGCCAGTGGACTTCCAGTATACATATATACATATAGTATATATATATATATATATATATATATATATATATATATATATATATATATATATATTAAACGTACATATTTTTTATTTTATCAACATATGTCTTAGTGTTCAGTGTATGGAGTAATTTGAAGGATGAAAAAGAGAAAAAAATAAAGGTGATTTAGAAAATATTACAGTGTTCCTTTTTATACTGTGCTATGTCCGTGTGCCACAGACAAAAAGACTCTTGTGGCCAGTGAATCTGACATTCTGTAATTGACATCCCTCCATGCATGCCCTTCTCTCTCTACTTGTATTTCACACCCGCACATTCTTGTACAGCATTCTTATTGAGGGCATTCATAGACATAATGCATTCCCTATCCCCTTACCCTAACCTTAATCATCACAGAACAATACCTAACCCTTTAATCTAACCTTAACCTAAACCCAAAAGTCTTAATTCTCTCAAAGCCCTTTAAAGCTGTGAGGACCAGCCAAAATGTCCTCAAAAGGTCAAAATCTCCTCACAAAGACACGTTTGAATCAAAATTTCTCCTCACAGTCGACTACAGATATCTCCACACACACACACACATGCAGACACACACACAGGTCCTTGTCTGGCATTAAAATCTGAACAGGTCACATTCCAGCCCAGCTGCGATGGCCTGCAGAGCTGTGTGTTGTGTTGTGTCTGGGTCTGGGGCCCTCGCATAGCACACACCCCACCAGCCATCCATTGGCCTTGTGCGGCCCCTTTCATGTGCAAGAGGCCGGGGTGAAGGAAAGAGGATGAGGAGGAGGAGGAGGAGGAGGAGGAGAGGGATGTTGGCTGATTCTCTTTCTTGCTTTTTCTCAGTCGGCCACATCTGTGTTAAGGCAGCATAAAGGAAAACAGAGAGAGGAATGGAAGGAGAGTGATAGGTCAACTAGAGAACATCTGAATTCTACTTAGGTTGTGATAGAGTGGGATACTTCACGCAGTGCCGATCAAGCCGATCAGCTCCACATGACTCTCTCTGTGTTTCCCCACACAGTGCTCTATTCATTTGTCCCAATATACAAGCACTAGTGGAGAATTGATTTATTGAATAAAGTACGTCAATCTCCTCTGGCTGTACGCCCACTTTCAGCTTGTCAGTGTTAGGAGGTTTCTGTTCCAGCTTGTGGCTATAGTGGTTAACATGTCGAGAGTCTTCCTACCATCCATGAACTTTAAAGAGTGCTGAGGTTTGCCCCGTTTTTGTCGCGGTGTCTTACTCTTTTATTCTATTATTTCTGTGTATAAGCTGGGGAGGGGGATGCATGTGCAGATCCCCAACGGCAGCTTGAGTCTGACTCTATTATGACTAAAAGTATCATGCAGCTCCCAATTGCAATATCAGAGTGTGATTAGTCTGTGAATAGTGTGACCCTGGGACAGCAAGTAGCCGTTGTATGAGTGAAAACACAAAGACGTGCTCAAAACCTGGTACTTCAGCAGTTTGACAGGACAGGACAGGACACTTAAACGCTTCTCTGTGTGGTCTGATAGTATTACTTGACAGAGCCTGTTTGCAGAGGGAGGACGAAGCATACACATGATGTTACGTCCTCTCTGTTCACAAAGACTAAACAGAGGCAGAATAATAACATCAAAAATCAAAAATCACCAAAACTGCAGTAACACACATGTTCTGTAGAATTTCAAGATTCAGATGCTACGGTTGAGGCTCAATCCTGAAAACATTAGTATAAATGTGAAAAGATACACACACTAAAACCACAGGATACTAGCTGGACATTCAGGAAACGAAACGTATGGAGTCAACTAGCCACAAAGAGTTTTTCCCCTTCCCCCTCTGCCCTTATATCCTCTTCTCTAACCCCCTTCCTCAGCCGTCTTCCTCAACTTTCTACCCACACAGACTGACATACAGACAGCCTTTGGTGGCGACCTCTGACCCGGCTAATGAAAAAGAGGCCATGAAGGAAAAGGCCACTTTCATTAGAACTGTTGACAAGTGTTAAGTCGGCTGGCTGAGCTCCAGACTAGCTCCGCGCGGCCCCCTTGATGCTCCGCACACCACAGCCAGCTGCTGATTTCAGTAACAAGTTCACTGAGAGACCACCAGCCAGGCAGGCTGCCAGACAGACCATCATAATAAGCCAGACAGACACAGGTACAAGGGGGTGGGGGTGTTGCAGTGCCCTCACTGACATGGTATCAAAGAATAGGGTTGTTTAACTTTCTTTCAAGAAATGATAAAAGTGTTATTACAGATGTTCCTTGCTTATAAGCAACGTACGTTTAATATGCAATCAGGGCAACAAAATAGAAATGATCATAAATAATAAATGACATTGTTCTCACCATGTGTCCCACAGTCCAAATACATGCAGATAAAAGTCATTTGCTTGGCCCAAACATATGAGTGAAAACCGTGATTGCTTTATATCAGTTTGTCACCATTGGTAATTTAAGTTATAACTTGTATTGATGTGCACTATTACCATATTATGCATAGTATGTTATTATATTTGTCTGACTTGCAAGTGTATAGAATGGCGGCTCATTATTTACACAGGTCTTAAATAGGTTACATGGTCAAAACAATACAACCCTCAGACGTGTGGACGTATGTGCTCAGATTACAAATAAAGCATTCATATGATTTTATGGGACATTTGCTGTAGTTTTTGCATCAACTTCCACATCTTTATCAATGACACATGCTTATCATGCAATAAACAAAGTTGTCCACAGGGGGGCAGCACAATATTTAACACAGTGGTGGTATTAAATGTGAGATGGAGGCAGCTGATCTGATTATGCCACAAAAACACCAGCCACTGCTTATCATTGCAGCTTATTTTATTTATATCCTACATTTATTTATATTTTAAGCATATGAGGGATTTAATAAACACATGAGACAGCTACTGATAAAGAAGACATTGAAATTCTCATTTAAAAGAGGCTGAACATGCTGCTTTGGGGCCCTCTGGTGGCTCAGGGGCCCTATGCATTCGCATAGTGCTATAGAGCAGTAGAGCATATTGTTTTCACTTCTGAGATTTCCTTTTTTGGAAATTCTTCTGGAACTTACTGTATTGTCCCCAGTCTCTTATTACACACACACACACAGAGGCACGTTCAGCGTCACTTCCTCTATCAATGTCTCCATAAGCAGTCAGCCAGATGGTCTGGTTGATTGCACTGTGGATGCACTGGATGTGGGGACGTGACGTGTGCACCCACACACACAGATGCACAAGTACAGGGTCTCCAGAGCTCAGCTGGTCTGTGTGTTGAATACAAAAAGGAATTTGGCACAGGAACTGGGGAGGGATAGAGAGGGATCTGTGGTTGTGAATGACCAAGATACAGTAAAAATGTGGAATAACATAACACACACTTGCGGTATATAGATGGGCTAGATGTCCAACACAACGATCCAAAAATGCAGACACCAGCGTGCACAAGATGCATCTTCTCTCATTCTTATCATGATTTAAGATAGTCGAAGGACAATGGAAGGCCACGATGAGGTCTGCATCACGGGCACATGGGCATGCACCGGCAGACTCCAGGTGGGGCACAAGCATCCGCCCCTTGTCCCTTTTAAGTGCTGCTGACAGAAATAAGAGAAGTGGGTGCAGGAGAGGAAACATAAATCAAGAGGGAAAAGTGAAAGCAGGGAAAGAAGAGAGCGGAGCGCAGGAAGGAGAGGGGGATAAAGAAAGGAGACACTGGAGAAGAGGACAGAGTGTTGGTGTGGTGGAGGGGGGGGGGGGGGAGGAGCAGAGGGTTGAGTTTGATGAAAAGGACGATGAAACAAGAAAGGTCATTGTATAGCATTGGGGGGGTGTAAATTGTCCAAAACATAAAACTGCTGCTGGTTCCCCCCCCCCTGTTTCTGCGTTCTAAAAATAGTTCCAGCTCAGTGTAAGGGGAAACTAGGACACTGTTACCTCACATTGCTCTCTGTTTTAAATGTTCTCATGTGCATTACCTCTACATACATAATATGTATTTTACCTGTGACGATAAACGGTCAAATTAGTATAAACAATAAACATGTTAAGGAAGAGGAATAATATAGTCTTTTATGATGCTTATTCACATTGACATTATTCACTGAATAAACCTGCACCCTCTGTTAAATATGTAAAGATGCTAGAATACAACCGTCAATATCACCTAATTGTGGTATGGATTCACAACCTTTAACAAAACTGTGACAGGAGAGGAAATTTCCATTCACTCACAGTCACTGACGCAAATTCGGAACAGTTTGCATCTGCTACATTAGCATTTGTGTGTGTGTGTGTGTGTGTGTGTGTGTGTGTGTGTGTGTACCACAATCATTTCAATTTCATGATCCCCAGGACCGGAGTATGCACAGTCACAACTGCTGGCACAGATAGATGCATTATTGGAATAAACAAAAACATTTGTGCTTGAAACAAACAGAAGTTGTCTGAGGTTTTCATTTCGTCCTTTTGTCTAATGCTGTTGCAGCTTTGAAGGAGCACGAAACACTCGACCTCTTTAGTGACGTCAAAGCACTCGCACATCACTTCACAAAACAATGAGCTGATAATCAGGGGCGGGGGGGGGGGGGGGGATGCATTTGGGATGCTTTATTAAGTGCAAGTGTGTTAAGAGTATATCTGTCTGTCTTCCTTGAAACACAAATGCCACATCCTTTCTGTGTGAATGTAACACCTTGGACCTGAGCTATCTTATCCATATTTGTTGTATGTCTTTTTGCCTGAGGCCACACGGCGGTCCAGTGGCATCAATTGTTGCCTCACAGCAAGTATGGTCACTGGTTTGAGTAAAATTGAGTGAGTGAGATTGGAGAGGGGTTTACAACCAACAGTGAACTTCTTTGAATTAAAAAGGTTTTTTTAGAAAGGATTTTGTCAAATGATTTTCCTCTCCTGGATGAATAAGATTCTCCTCAAGTGTTCATATAGGTACAAATTTCACAGCTTTTATTTTCTAAGCTTGTGTGCACAAGAGTAATTCAAACCAGGCTACAGTTTTTTTTGTTGTGTTTTTTTTTACTTGTGTAGAAACTCTACTAGTCCTTTCCTCATTGACACAGACTTCATTTCTATGCAGGCACTGTAAACAGCTTACAGCCACAATGACTGCACACTCCCTGTTGCTGTAGCATCAGAGCAGCCAATGGATGTGAGCTTCTGCTGAAATGCTATGGAGCGCTGCAGACACTGGAGGGAGTGCGAGACTACGACCAGGAAAAGTTAGTTTGACAGCTTGTCTGATGCTTGACTTGCTGCTCTGAGGTCAGTTTTCGTGTTGTTCTTGGTTGGAGACAAACATCAAGCACAGACTATATATTTTAGTTCACAGGTATAAAATAAATGCAGATCAATTATTTGTGTCGATTTCCTTCATTAAAATCACCAGGGAGTCCCTCTGTGTGTCAATGAAAATAAAGAATCCGGATAACTAAGCAATTTGAATGACCTATACAGTTAACTCCAAAATCCAGTTACATATTTAATATTAGATTGGGACTCATTTGAAGGGGTTGTTGTTTGGAAATTGGCTATTGGCTATATGTATGTATATATATATATGTATATATATATATATATATATATATATATGTATATATATATATATATATATATATATATATATATATATATATATATATACATATTATAGGCCTTACATAATAAGTCACTCACTGAAAACCTAGTTGAGAACTTGGAGGCCTGGGGTAGTTGACACATATGTACATCAGATAGTTTCCATGATCTTTCATAGTTTCCTGGAGACATGAATATGGAACTGTGTAAATTTGCATTTATTTATGCTTAGTTGCTGATTTCGAAATTAGCCTATAATCTTTAAGGTGTGACTTGTTCGGTTTCATTTTATTTCCCACAGTATTTCTTTACATTGCCTACTGTTAACACACTATTGGGGCCACTATACTCGGATTTGCCCTCACACGACGCAAGTTAATGTATGTTAAAAAGGCTCAGGTGTCTGACCTTATTTGAAGAGAAATGTTGCATAAGTGTTCACAGCCTGAAATGGAAGGAAATGTCTGGGTCTGACACAGACAGAGAATGAGAGACAAGTTGCAGCCTAACTATATTTAGATTGCAGTCAGGTTCACTCGCTTCACAGTGTGTGCCTCTCTGCTGTGAGAGAGTATGAATATTAATCAATGCTTTTATCGTTTGTTATGGAAAAGCTCCCTCTGTGTGTTGAAAGGCAGGAGAGCCATAAACCTATTTTCCCCTCTGCCATATTACCATATGAGTCAAAAACATTTCACAGGGAATGAGAGCAGAGAGCTTGTTTGAACATAAAAGCCGCTGTGTGGAATGGAAGCTGGCTGCATGCGTGAATAATATGCTCTTTCAGATTTGTTTAGAGAGGATGATGATTAGTAATCAACAGGTAGAGCACAAGATAAATTACATTTTCCACAGATGGGCCTGTGTCAGGCAGGAATGCCTGTGGGTGCGTGGATAACTGTGTTTGTTTACATTTGTGTCTTGGCAGTTTAAAAAAGAGACACTTCTAAGCAGACTGCATACGCCAAAATCATCATGTAAATAAGTGTGTTTTTGTGTGAGTGTTTGAGAGTATACTTTATATTTTGATGTCACCATCAAAGGGCTGTTTAAAGGTGAAGCCCAGGTGTTAAGGGAAGCGGCAGGCTTTTTATTTGCGATGTTGCGGATTTGAGAAAGGGTTGGGGATTGCTTTGTATCAGGGTTAGGGATTAAATAATGACAACCAGTGTCCTCGTGAAAACCGAGAAAAGCTGCTTGTATAGAGTCCTGCAGGCTGAAGAGAGATCAAATTGTATGTTTGCCCTGGGATGTGACTTTAAGTGTTGCTATGACAACAGGAGCTCCTGCTGAAGTGGTATGAAAAAGTTTGCGGCTGAATTCATAGTCAGATTAAAAACAATCTCGCACTGTATCAACATGGCAATGGCGGCAAAAAAAATCAGTGGTGCAGCCTTTTATTTGTTTTCTTTTGTCCCATTTACTGTGTTCTGTATATGACAGTGCCTTCATTCTGTTCTTAGCAATAAATAAAGGGAATTTAACATTGAGATCGTTAAACAGAAATTAATATGCTTGTTTATTAGCTGACGTAAAATCCCTCATTTGATTCCCATGCTCTGAAAATGGACTTCGAGTCTATGTGTATATACAGTATATATGCATATATGTCCCGTCACCAGGTTGCCTGATTCTGTCATCACGTCCTTCTCCCATATGCCGTGTGTCGGTTCTAATGTCTTTTCTAATGTTCGTTCGGAGCCTAAATCATCTTCTTGAGTAGCCATTAGTTTCCACCTCCAGCTACAGTCGACTTTGATGTGCATTTGGGATGCAAGTGTGTGGATATTACACTTATGTGGTGTACACAGCAGCAGATGGCATGTGCTGTCATCTGCCAGAGCTTCTACCTCTCACTGTGTCAGACACACACACAAGCACACACACACAAGCACACATCTACGATTATCTCCCTTGAAGGTTCATCTGCTCGGGATATTGTCTTGGGTGTTGAGACAGAACAGGAGCTGAAAATATGACGGCACCTCTGGGTTTTTGCCGTGATTGTAAACACGGACAAGATCATATTCTAAGATAAATTAAGAGTTATTCTGCCATTCGATAAGTAGTAAGTTTAAGAAATGTTTGGAGATCCTGGGAAAACAGTTCAAGAAAGCTACGTCTCCAGAGCACAGGAACGCACGACGAACACGGATTCACGAGCTCTGCGCAGCATCGGTAACTTTTGGTACTTTTCCAAAGTTTTTTTGGATACTTGGCATCACTTTGCAGCCCTGGGCTTTCTGGGCTTTCAGTTGTCGCCTCCGCTCAAACACAGCACCGATGTTCACGCTGGTCTTGGAGCGCCTTTTCCTTGGCAGTAGCTTTCCACAAAAAAACGTTTTTCGTTTGCGATCAACACCTGTTCTTGGCACCTTTTCTGCCATAGTGTTACTGCAACTGTCTTGTTAGCATCTAGCGTCTTCTGAACATGCACGATTAAGTGCACAAAGAGCATGGGGTGGATTGATTGATGCATCACGATCCAATTAATTAGTTCGGGCCGTTTTAATATGACTGAATGGTATTTTTACAGGCCTGTCCGTTCCACAGCTGACTGACATTGTTCATTTTTGTGTCAATGCATGAATTCATTTGGTTACAATCACGGTGTGAAGAGGTTTTTAAGCAATACAGGAAATCAAATGCTGCAAGCTTGCTGTATTTGCAGGCAATTATTTTTGCACAGTTGGGAAAAGATCTGCACATCTTAGAGTTCACATTCAAATGATTTTCAAAGCTTGCGATGTTTCCAGCCTGAAACATTGTGGACGACTAGTGATTTGTCTTGAAATTTTTAAAAATACACTGCATATGAATGGAGGTGTGTGTGTGTCTATATATGTTAAAGAAAATGCATGTCTTCTCTACGATACCTTTGAAGCATTACACGAGTTGATCAGCATGAATTGCACATATTGATGATGGCGACTCTGTTCCCTTCAATGGCAAAAAAACAAACAAACAAAAAAGTTGAATGGGAGCTATAAGGTGTTTTTTTCATTCAGAAGATTTATGACTACAACATTTTTTACAGAATACGTGTCATTTGTATTTGTATATATATATATATATATATATATATATGTATATATATATATATATACATATACTGCATTGCTCAGTGATATTTCTTTGGTGTGTATGACTCAGTACTTTGCCTTTCACATAATTATGGTTGGAATATGTGTGTGTGAGGCCCACAGTGACAGGTGCGGAGTGTATTATTGAGTTAGCGAGTCATTCTGGCTGTCAGACACTTTTTAATGCCGAGGAGAAAGGAAGCTATAACCTTTATCACTGCAGTGCATTCGCGCCGTGTCATGCAAGAAGAATGGACGGACAAGAATGCCGGAGGCTTTACATCAACATTCAAAATGACACTCATAAAGAAACCAACGAATGCACGCGCGACCTCCAGCATTAGCTCGCATCCCACGACCCTCAGTTTTCCTCAGACACGCACACAACAACATGTGTCCTTGTGCTCATGCCACCTTCGCTAACCCCCGAGCGTATGACCAGGGTTTATTGTGATCTCACGCCACACCCCTGCCTCACTATTTGCATTGGCAGTTGCTGTGAGTCTGACGTATGGGCTGTTTATAGCTCGGGCACTATCAATAACCAATGATGACCGCTACTGCAGAGCAAACCACAAACACACTACCATAACATGTCTGTCACGTGTGTAACATCGTCGTCATTGCAGAGGCACCTGTTATACATTGAGTTTTTAAAACACACGTACATTTGGGATAAAACAAATGCAGATGAGGTTTTAGGCGGCACATGTTCCCGATTAATCAATACAAGTTGCAAGATCCTCCTCCTTCTCCTCTCTCCCTCTCTCTCTCTCCTTTTATTTTCCATAGATCCATTGTAATGCAGCACAGTGCACTCCACACATGGCCCTTACAAAGACTGCCTGTACTCTGGTAGACCTTGGGCTGGGAGCCTTTGTAGCAAAAGTCTGTGACCTCACTCATTTCTTCTTATTACACACACACACACACACACCAGAGGAATATTGTAGAGGTGGATACGCTTAAGAAGAAGACATCTGCCGGGATGTAATATTGTTCTGTTTACAAGTATAAGCTCATGCCTCATGGGCGCACGCACACAAAGACACACACACACACACACACACCAATTGAGCTTTTCACAATGCTAATGGCCTTGGTGCTATGAAAGCTCAGAGCAATATACACAATTCTGCCCCACTCGGCATGTGAGTGAGTAGGCTGTGAATTGTGTGATGAATGGATTTGTGTGTGTGTGTGTGTGTGTGTGTGTGAGAGAGAGAGAGAGGTGAAGTGAAGAAGCCCATTTGTCACAGCCGTCCACACAGTAAGTTTCCAGAAACAGGCCGTGTTTCAATACAGTCTTTTGTGAGGACCCTGACACCGGGGCAAATGGACAAACTGTGTACACAATAACAAAATCGAACTAATCTATAATGACATTACCATCCATCTTGTTGTACTTTGTGTTTAGGATTAGTATTACACTAGCTAAACAGTGGGTTCATAACATTTAACTTTATTGTTGTAACACATAGCAGAATTCTCTGCTATTTCTCTTGGTGTATGTTTGCAGGCTTGGTTTTTAATTTATTCACACTGGTGTGGACATGACATGACCTTATCTTTATCGCGCTATAGACTCTGCCACACCAGGTTCATATCACCTTTGGCCAAACAGTGACATGCAAAGCACCTGTGCTGACAATTCACAGTGTTGTAAGCAGAGAGAGGAACAGAGCAGATGAGGACTTCAGCAATAATGCAACGGTGGATCGCTGTGTGTGTGTGTGTGTGTGCGTGTGAGAGAGAGACAGCCATGCTGAGCCAGGCCTCTCATTATGTGGCATGTAATCTGAGCTTTCGGGGCCTGCACCGGCTCTCCGACTGTGCTGAATGGGGGCCGAGCACTGGCCCCCACTGTCTTTCCTGTGCTTTCACTCTGCTTAGCTCGGCAACTCTGATTATAAACAGAGAGGGTGGGGTGGGCGTTAGGGGTGGGGGAGCAGTGGTGGTTTGGGTGGATCAGGAGTGGTGAGTTTGATGGTAAGCTCCAGTTAGTGGGTAGCCTGAGTCAGTCTTGCTGAGCTGTATAGTTAAGAGCATGGAGTTTGCAATTTGTGGTCTTATCTGCATATGCAGTAGAAAAACATCTAAAAAGCTATGAGAATAAAATTTCATCCCACATTCCCTCTAACTATACGCCTCTGTCTTCCCCTTGCATAGATTAGGATGGAATGTACAAAACCTCCAAGAATGATGAGATTCATAGTGACCTCCAAAACTATTGGAATGGTATATTTCATCTATACATTTTAAAATTTACTGTGTAACAAAAAAGAAGTATGTTTGTACAAGTGTGAAATCACTTTAAAGGTGCTAAGTGAAAAAACTGTGCCAGCTGCTCACCTAAGCAACGATACTTAAGATAAAAAGCCACACTACCCTGCTCAAAAACATCTCAACCAGAGTAGAAAGAAACGAGGATCTGCAATGGACAGATGAATATATAAAATATAGACTGATGAAGATGGAGAGGAAGTTGACAATAGACACACACGTGTGGATAATTTTCTTCCAGACAGGGGAAACAAAACAGAACGCTTCAGCCGAGGTCAGTTAACGCTTCTTCTCTCCACCTCTCTCATACACTTTGTCTGTGGATATTTAACATACATAATGTTTTATGGTCTGTTATTGTAGCCTTATAAGTCTCTGCTACTGTTCTAAAGCAGACACACTATAAAAATAAGAGAGACATTGGGACAGTTATATATTCATTAGTGTGTGCGCATGAACACAGTGTAACAAAGAGTGCAGCGTCTTATTTCCCCTATTTTCCTAAATCTGACAACCTACTTAAACACTGTTTCTGCAATGTTATTGCATAGGGATTGTAGCTGTTTTAAACATTAAAGGTCACTGTTGTACATATTCTACATACTTTAAAACAATTCAAATAATAGTCATTTGGTTTTTGCCACCTTAGAATAAAGCTTTTAAAATGCTGTATGGAGGCCGTCATGTTCTGATGCCATGTTTCTACAGCGGTTTGAATGGACAAATCAGCATTTTGAACCTCAATCTTACTATGAAAAAGAAGAAGAAGGAGGAGGACATAATTTCTGGTATGTGAAGGCCACCATAGTTCCCCAACTATGTCTACTACTGAGTCTACTGCAGTCTACAACTGAGCCAGTAGTAGAGCGGGTTCTTTTTCAACCAGAACGCAGTGGGTTTGATCCCCAGCTCTGCTAAGCTACATGCCAGTGTGTTCTTGGGCATGATATTTGCACTTGTCAGCTGTGCCGGAAACGTGTGAATGGGTATGACAGATGTGCGATAGAGAGAAGTGCTGAGTGAATGGGTGAATGGCAAAATGGCGGTGTAAAGAAGCTTTGAGTGGTCGTCAAGACAAGAAAGGCACTATATATAAACACAGACCATCTAACAGGCTTGGGAAAGGGAGGGGTGAGCAAAGGAGGCTTCCGGTTCTTACAATATTCTCACCACTAGATATCACTATTTCTTACATGGAAGGCCTTTTGAAGAGACACACTTGTGTGTGTGTGTCCATCCATCCATCCATCCATCTTCTCCCACTTTAATACATGTCTTAAATAGGCTGTTTGGACCAATTGTCATACAAAGCTATCTTTGCGGGGACATTTTGACCTTGTGAGGACACTGCGGCTGGTCCGCACAACTTTAGCAGGCTTTTTAAGGATTAAGACCTGGTTTAGGGTTAGAATTAGGTTTAGGGTTAGGCATTTAGTTGTGATGGTTAAGGTTAGGGAAAGCATTATGTCCACACAAAGAATGCAGAACCAGCATATGCGTGTGTGTGTGTGTTGTTAGGGTAACAATATTGTCCCTTAGAGCGAATGAGACCTTACAAACAGAGTCCCATAGCACAATATGCACTTGATGCTAGAACATCAGCTGAATACAGCAAGCACAGCATTAACCTGGGTACATATTCATCAAAGAAAAACATCATATACTGTATCTCACTGCAGACATTATAAGCACTATTTAAATAATGTTTCCAACAGCCAGTGGACATCACACCACATTTCCTATTTTCTGCACATGAATAAAATAAAAGGGTTTGAATAACTGCTGGATTAGAGGATGAATAAAGGGGAAACGTGTGAGGTGACCCTGTTTCTCTGTGGCAGAAGTGGGTCTCTTTAATGTAAGATGAGTGCAATGGTGGTGAGTGTGTTCTTGTGTGATGTGTCTACATGCAGAGTACATGTGCGTTTTTGTGTAAATGGGGTGGTGGTTTACCTCAGGGGGGAACTCTCTGCATTCCTTTATGGGCTGTTATGTTTATTTTCTACCAGCTATTACTGGAGGGGTGACTTAGTGTCGCACATTATTAATGTATATCCAGTTTCTGCCAAACTACAGGTTCCTTTTAGAATAACAGAAGCAGGATGCAAAATAAGTTGTATCACAGGTTATATATGCACTGTATATACTTTGACTTGTTTCTATAATAGGACTTAGTCTAATGTGAAAACTTTTTCATTAATCCATTTTTCCACTTTCTGTATTCTGCCACCCCCTATGTGTGTGTGTGTTTGAGGAGGAGGGTGGTAGTTGGCAACCTACACTGCCTGTGAGTCAGCTGAATCACTTTCACTTAGCACAGCATGTCATTAGAGAGAGGGGAGGGAGGAAAAGAGTGAGCGAGACAAGCAGATGACAAGAAAGGGCTGAGGCTCATGACAGAGGGCACAGAGTATCAGGGGAGAAGGTGTTCCTTAAATCTGACATGGCAGCGGATGATGATGTGACTTGTTACTCACTACACTCACAGGAGAAACTCATTTATTGAGAGAGATTAATGTTAAAGGGACCAGTCACGCTTGTTCCCAGCTTTTGACAGACTTTGTATTGATTAAATACAATGAGCACTAAATCATGTCAAACCGCTTCATATGCAGCTTATATGTTGAGCCTTTAATTGAAATAGGGTAAATGCAGCTCAGGCTTCCTCCAAAGCCAACTTTCTACTGATTTCTACTGATGTTGTCTCGACGGCGTGTCTTTTGTTAGTTCTGAATATCAGAGGTGTGACATAAAGGAAAATAAAAGTCATGCCACGGAGGCTTTGCTCTTACACACAACAATGCCCCCCCCCCCCATATTCAGAGCGGTGAAGCAGGAAAGGTGCATACCATTCCTGCCTTGAACACAATGTCTAAACTTGAAGAGGGTGTGACAGCAGGATGAAATCCTTGTTGTAGAAACAAAACTCTGAGACTCCTCGCCTGCCATGGCTAAGATTAGCTTTAGGCACAGACTTGACTGTCTTTGTGAAATCCACTCACATGCATATGAAAATATGATGGTGATGATAATACCTTAAATGCATTCTTTACTCACAAACCTGTTTCACATTGGATTACATGTGTGAGTTTGTTTGCATTAGGGTGATTGTGTCCAACAGCCCACATCCAACCTCTGAGGAGACGCTGTCTGCTTTCATTTAGTCTCTTGGATTTCTCTCAGGACCAGAAACCAAAATGTTTCCAAACCGCAGAGGAGCGACGGAGAGAGGGAAAGTCAGAGCGGACGCACATGGCAAGAGACAATTTGTGTGTGAGAGAGAACTAGAAGGAAGGAGAGGGGGGGCTGGTGACAAGGCAAAGAGAAAGTTTATGAGTGTCTGTGTTGATGTCTTTAAAGGTAAGAATTTAATAGTGAGAATACAGAATGTAACAAACAGATAACACATTTGCTCACCCCTGCTGTTCCTATAACTGCATCGTAGAAGAGTCCATAGCAAGTTATAGAGGATGTCCTTTTCTTTCGCTTGCATAGTGAGCTTCTACTTTAAAATGCAAAACACAAGTTCTGCCTGGTTTGTCCATTTTGGACCGCGGAGGAAACACTGCGGCACAAGATGGTGGCCTTGCCTAAAGTACAAGGTATAAGGGAGCTAATGTTGTTTCATGCAGTTACACTTAACTAGCAATGTGTAGCAGTGTTGTAGTACTGGAGTCCAGGACTTGGACTGCTGAAGGTTTCAGACATTTATTCGACAAAGAATGTCTTTTGTTGCTGTAAGATTATTTTTAGTGGTGTAACTTCAAATATTTAATACACTATGAACACTTATGGCAATTAAATATAAAGTTAAAAACCCGTTACACCTGGCACTAGAATCAGATAGCGCCTGACCACTACAGGTGTAAATACACCCAAAGACGGATTGTTATCTGATCGGCCAAACCACTTCAGGAGGTGGTCAGAGACTCATTGTGACTTGTCGAAGACGACTTGTTCAAAGAGGAGTCCATACAAAAATATACAAATAACTTCATGTGCAGCAAACGTTGTTGTTGATATGGAGGCACAACGGATGTGACGCTGCCGTCTGCTGCTGGACCGTTATTGGATACCACTGGGAGCTTGATGTGGACACCTGAACGTTAATACCAGGTGTGAATGCAAGAGGTGAAACGCTAACTGGTCACTATCTGATCACAGGAAACACATTCTGATGCCAGGTGTAAAGGGGGCCTTAGAGATAAAGAGTAGCAGCAGTGTCACAGCTGATCTGTCTGAGATGCACTGGGCACCAGCTGTGCGTCAGGTGTCACCGGCAAACCAACCAAATAACCTGTTCATTGAGCCGTATGGTCTCAGATGATCTTGGCCTGCTTTTCGGGACAGTGTTATGCAATGCCTCATAAAATGTGCACCAGACACCAGACAGGAAGGTTGCTTTGAGTTTATCACATGGACTTGGCAGGAGGAGATCAGGTGAAATCTCACGTTACATGCGCTATCAAATATGTAGATACAAAGCAATTTATTATTTCTTTTCATTCAAAAAGTCTATACGTCGCATGAAAGTTGTTTCCATGAAAAACACAAACAACTATTAGAAATTGAAACCATAAAACCATCATGTAGACTGACAATACAGTTTTATGAGCTTACAAAAATATAGAAAGGGAAGATGAACTGAGCAACACACAGGTACATTCTCGATTTGAAATGTGTCTCTGTCAGGAGCCTGTCGCCTCAATTTAGGAACAGAACTGTTGACCCGTGTCCTTATTCTTAGCACACTGCATCAAATGTCCTTAGTATAGTTAGGTTGGTGCATTATCTATTTAAGTCCTCCTCTGTGGACAAACATACTCTTAGTGGGAAGGAGGTGAGGGGTGAGGCTGGAGGAAAAGAGAAAGAGAGTAGTGGTTGAACAACACAGTCAAACCACACTGGGAAGCCAAGCTGTGGTTTTTCAAATGGTTTCACACTTTGGGTCAGACTACTCCAGGAGTGTATCATGCTTTTACTGTTAGTAGACAGGAAACAACAGATATGTATGTTTTATAACAGGAGTAAATATCAAGAAACATTGAAATGACTTGTCTAATAAATACAAACTTAAAAAAAGCTCATCAGAACTGGTAATATTTTTGGAAATGTAACCTCATTTTCACCATTTTGGTCGTGTGTTTAAAAACACACTTTAAACAAACATAGAGCTGGTTTAGCTGCAGTGTCACAGCAGGACTCTGCTCTTCTTTCTTCTTGACTACATCTTCTCATATTCAGAAAATGTTACTTAAATGGCAGAGCTTTTCAGGAAAGACACAAATACAAACTAGCAAACCAAAGGCATTAGTGTAGAAACAGGTGCCGTTGTGAGTACAGGTGAACAGCTAAATGCTGATAAAGCATGCTGAGGGTTTTTTATATTCTTATGGTGTTTGAGGAGGAGTACTGCTATGGCTCCAGTGCGTCATAGAGCCACATTTTAAACATCTTAACACCCCTAAACAAAACTCAACAGAAGTTTGTTTTTATTATTATTGTTTAGTCCATAACTGTTTTATCCTTAGTTTTCTAACAGTTATAATATATGAAGAGGAGAATCTCTGTATATGCTTGACAGGGCTTTAAATATCAGGCGGTCACCAAGATGGAGCTAGACAGTTTGAGCATGAGACAGAAATGTGGGCAGCTTCTATTATTGGAATGGGAACTGACATCAGTGTCGCTGAGGGGAATTTTATCTGGTGCATCTCCATCAATATTTTCGGTTTTGTGTTTGGATGCTTAAAATTATGAAATAGGAAATAATAGAAGTGATGATTTATGTTTAAATGAGTTACAAATGTTATATAACATGGAATAAGTTACCACTACAAATGTTTCTTTAAATGTGTAGGGTTAAGGAATTTGCAAACAAAAGTTCTCATTTCAGTCTTTTATGGTGGCTGTATTTCATGCATATCTCTTTCTGCACATGCTTTCAAAACCAAATTTGGCAAAGATGCTGTTCTGGGAAGACTGGCCATTTTTGTAATTTATGAGTGTTCTCTGCCTTTGCCAGACTTGTACATGTTTCTCAGGAGAGCCATCTTGAATAGGCGATGTTATAACTATTGGGGACATAAACAGAAGAGGCTCATCCTCTGCACAAAACCTTCTGTAATTTCATCTCATAAAAGTGTTTAGTACAGACTAAACAAAGGACCAATGATGACTGTTAACAAACAGTCTTTTTTATTATGTTAACTTGTATTTAAAAAAACTGAAATGTAAATAGGTCTGGTAATGAAAACCTTTTTCTTCTTCACACTGTCCATATAACTATATCATCTATCTATTGTCTGTCTATGTATACATCGCAGCGCTGTCCGGCCGATGAATCCGCACGTTGTAGGGTACACTCCTTTAAATGGGACACAGCTGTAGTTTAATATGTCATCCAAAATATGACAAAAAAGTCTTACTTTAGTATGTCGTCCAAAATTTGACAAAAAAAGTCATACTTTAGTATGTCTTCCAAATTAAAAAAAAAAATCATACTTAAGTAGGTCGTCCAAAATGTGACAAAAATGTCATAGGTTAATATGTCTTCCAAAATTTGACAAAAATGTCGTACTTTAGTATGTCGTCCAATATGTAACAAAAAAGTCTTATTTTAGTATGCTGTGCAAAAAATGTGACAAAAAGTCATAGTATAGTATGTCGTACAAAATCGGTCAAAAAAGTCATAGTTTAGTATGTCGTCCAAAATCGGTCAAAAAAGTCATAGTATAGTACGTCATCCAAAATCGGTCAAACAAGTCATAGTATAGTATGTCGTCCAAAAGCACTTAAAAAAGTCATAGTATAGTATGTCGTCCAAAATCACTCAAAAAAGTCATAGTATAGTATGTCGTCCAAAATCGGTCAAAAAGTCATAGTATAGTATGTTGTCCAAAAGCACTTAAAAAAGTCATAGTATAGTATGTCGTCCAAAATCTGTCAAAAAAGTCATAGTATATAGTATGTCGTCCAAAATTTGATAAAAAAGTCATAGTATAGTATGTCTTCCAAAATCGGTCAAAAAAGTCATAGTATAGTCAGTCTTCCAAAATCGGTCAAAAAAGTCATAGTATAGTATGACGTCCAAAATCGGTCAAAAAAGTCATAGTATAGTATGCTGTCCTGTGTCATAGGTTAATATGTCTTCCAAAATTTGACAAAAATGTCGAACTTTAGTATGTCGTCCAATATGTAACAAAAAAGTCTTATTTTAGTATGCTGTGCAAAAAATGTGACAAAAAGTCATAGTATAGTATGTCGTACAAAATCGGTCAAAAAAGTCATAGTTTAGTATGTCGTCCAAAATCGGTCAAAAAAGTCATAGTATAGTACGTCATCCAAAATCGGTCAAACAAGTCATAGTATAGTATGTCGTCCAAAAGCACTTAAAAAAGTCATAGTATAGTATGTCGTCCAAAATCACTCAAAAAAGTCATAGTATAGTATGTCGTCCAAAATCGGTCAAAAAGTCATAGTATAGTATGTCGTCCAAAATCAGTCAAAAAAGTCATAGTATAGTATGTCGTCCAAAATCACTCAAAACAGTCATAGCATAGTATGTCGTCCAAAATCACTCAAAAAAGTCATAGTATAGTATGTCGTCCAAAATCACTCAAAACAGTCATAGTATAGTTTGTCGTCCAAAATCAGTCAAAAAAGTCATAGTATAGTATGTTGTCCAAAACAATTAAAAAAAGTCATAGTATAGTATGTCGTCCAAAATCGGTCAAAAAAGTCATAGTATTGTATGTCGTCCAAAATCAGTCAATAAAGTCATAGTATAGTATGTCGTCCAAAATTGGTCAAAAAAGTCATAGTATAGTATGTCGTCCAAAATCGGTCAAAAAATCATAGTATAGTATGTCGTCCAAAATCAATCAAAAAAGTCATAGTATAGTATGTCGTCCAAAACCATTAAAAAAAGTCATAGTATAGTATGTCGTCCAAAATCAGTCAAAAAAGTCATAGTATAGTATGTTGTCCAAAACAATTAAAAAAAGTCATAGTATAGTATGTCGTCCAAAATCGGTCAAAAAAGTCATAGTATAGTATGTCGTCCAAAATCAGTCAATAAAGTCATAGTATAGTATGTCGTCCAAAAGCACTTAAAAAAGTCATAGTATAGTATGTCGTCCAAAATCAATCAAAACAGTCATAGTATAGTATGTCGTCCAAAATCGGTCAAAAAAGTCATAGTATAGTATGTCGTCCAAAATCGGTCAAAAAGTCATAGTATAGTATGTCGTCCAAAATCGGTCAAAAAAGTCATAGTATAGTATGTCGTCCAAAAACACTCAAAAAAGTCATAGTATAGTATGTCGTCCAAAATCGGTCAAAAAGTCATAGTATAGTATGTCGTCCAAAAGCACTTAAAAAAGTCATAGTATAGTATGTCGTCCAAAATCTGTCAAAAAAGTCATAGTATATAGTATGTCGTCCAAAATTTGATAAAAAAGTCATAGTATAGTATGTCTTCCAAAATCGGTCAAAAAAGTCATAGTATAGTATGACGTCCAAAATCGGTCAAAAAAGTCATAGTATAGTATGCTGTCCAAAATCGGTCAATAAAGTCATAGTATAGTATGCTGTCCAAAATCGGTCAATAAAGTCATAGTATAGTATGTCGTCCAAAATCACTCAAAACAGTCATAGTATAGTATGTCGTCCAAAATCGGTCAAAAAAGTCATAGTATAGTATGTCGTCCAAAATCGGTCAAAAAGTCATAGTATAGTATGTCGTCCAAAATCGGTCAAAAAAGTCATAGTATAGTATGTCGTCCAAAATGGGTCAAAAAAGTCATACTGTAGCATGTTGTCCAAAATCACTTAAAAAAGTCATACTATAGCATGTCGTCCAAAATCACCTAAAAAAGTCATAGTATAGTATGTCTTCCAAAATTTGACAAAAAAGTCATAGTATAGTATGTCGTCCAAAATCGGTCAAAGAAGTCATAGTATAGCATGTCGTCCAAAATCACCTAAAAAAGTCATAGTATAGTATGTCTTCCAAAATGTGACAAAAAAGTCATAGTATAGTATGTCGTCCAAAATTGGTCAAAAAAGTCATAGTATTGTATGTCGTCCTAAATTGGTCAAAAAAAGTCATAGTATAGTATGTCGTCCAAAATTGGTGAAAAAAGTCATAGTATAGTATGTCGTCCAAAATCGGTCAAAAAGTCATAGTATAGTATGTCGTCCAAAATCAGTCAAAAAAGTCATAGTATAGTATGTCGTCCAAAAGCACTTAAAAAAGTCATAGTATAGTATGTCGTCCAAAATCACTCAAAACAGTCATAGTATAGTTTGTCGTCCAAAATCGGTCAAAAAAGTCATAGTATTGTATGTCGTCCTAAATTGGTCAAAAAAAGTCATAGTATAGTATGTCGTCCAAAATTGGTCAAAAAAGTCATAGTATAGTATGTCGTCCAAAATCGGTCCAAAAAGTCATAGTATAGTATGTCGTCCAAAATCAGTCAAAAAAGTCATAGTATAGTATGTCGTCCAAAAGCACTTAAAAAAGTCATAGTATAGTATGTCGTCCAAAATCACTCAAAACAGTCATAGTATAGTTTGTCGTCCAAAATCGGTCAAAAAAGTCATAGTATAGTATGTCGTCCAAAATAGGTCAAAAAAGTCATGCTAAAGTATGTCGTCCAAAATCGGCCAAAAAAGTCATAGTATAGCATGTCGTCCAAAATTGGTCAAAAAAGTCATACTATAGCATGTCGTCCAAAATCACCTAAAAAAGTCATAGTATAGTATGTCTTCCAAAATTTGACAAAAAAGTCATAGTATAGTATGTCGTCCAGAATCGGTCAAAAAAGTCATAGTATAGTATGTCGTCCAAAATCGGTCAAAAAAGTCATGCTATAGTATGTCGTCCAAAATCGGTCAACAAAGTCATAGTATAGTATGTGGTCCAAAATGTGACAAAAAAGTCATAGTATAGTATGTCGTCCAAAATTGGTCAAAAAAGTCATAGTATTGTATGTCGTCCTAAATTGGTCAAAAAAAGTCATAGTATAGTATGTCGTCCAAAATTGGTGAAAAAAGTCATAGTATAGTATGTGGTCCAAAATCCCTCATAAAAGTCATAGGTTAGTATGTCATTCAAATTTTGACACGAAAGACATAGGTTAGTATGTCTTTCAAAGTGAACGAAACTATTCATATATTCTGATGGGAGTGGGCTTTGAACCTTTGCTTTTTCAGGGAAGCTGATTCAAGAAGGAACACCTTAGACCACTCTGCCAAACTGCAAACATTGCTTTTAAGTGATTTGTATGCTATATAATCTACATAGTACATACTAATGTTAAACATAGTATTGTCTGTTGCCCAAAATTTGACAAAAAAAGTCATAGTATAGTATGTCTTCCAAAATTTGATAAAAAAGTGATAGTATAGTATGTCTTCCAAAATTTGACAAAAAAGTCATAGTATAGTATGTCGTCCAAAATCGGTCAAAAAAGTCATAGTATAGTATGACGTCCAAAATCGGTCAAAAAAGTCATAGTATAGTATGCTGTCCAAAATAGGTCAAAAAAGTCATGCTAAAGTATGTCGTCCTAAATTGGTCAAAAAAAGTCATAGTATAGTATGTCGTCCAAAATCGGTCAAAAAAGTCATACTGTAGCATGTCGTCCAAAATCACTTAAAAAAGTCATACTATAGCATGTCGTCCAAAATCACCTAAAAAAGTCATAGTATAGTATGTCTTCCAAAATTTGACAAAAAAGTCATAGTATAGTATGTCGTCCAAAATCGGTCAAAAAAGTCATAGTATAGTATGTCGTCCAAAAACACTCAAAAAAGTCATAGTATAGTATGTCGTCCAAAATCAGTCAAAAAGTCATAGTATAGTATGTCGTCCAAAATCAGTCAAAAAAGTCATAGTATAGTATGTCGTCCAAAAGCACTTAAAAAAGTCATAGTATATAGTATGTCGTCCAAAATCGGTCAAAAAAGTCATAGTATAGTCAGTCTTCCAAAATCAGTCAAAAAAGTCATAGTATAGTATGTCGTCCAAAATCAGTCAAAAAAGTCATAGTATAGTATGTTGTCCAAAATCGGTCAAAAAAGTCATAGTATAGTCAGTCTTCCAAAATCGGTCAAAAAAGTCATAGTATTGAATGTCGTCCAAAATCACTCAAAACAGTCATAGTATAGTATGTCGTCCAAAATCGGTCAAAGAAGTCATAGTATAGTCAGTCTTCCAAAATCAGTCAAAAAAGTCATAGTATAGTATGTCGTCAAAAATCTGTCAAAAAAGTCATAGTATAGTATGTCGTCCAAAATCGGTCAAAAAAGTCATAGTATAGTATGTCGTCCAAAATTTGACAAAAAAGTCATAGTATAGTATGTCGTCCAAAATCTGTCAAAAAAGTCATAGTATAGTATGTCGTCCAAAATCACTCAAAACAGTCATAGTATAGTATGTCGTCCAAAAGCACTTAAAAAAGTCATAGTAAAGTATGTCGTCCAAAAGCACTTAAAAAAGTCATAGTATAGTATGTCGTCCAAAATCACTCAAAACAGTCATAGTATAGTATGTCGTCCAAAATCGGTCAAAAAAGTCATAGTATAGTATGTAGTCCAAAAGCACTTAAAAAAGTCATAGTATAGTATGTCGTCCAAAATCGGTCAAAAAAGTCAAAGTATAGTATGTCGTCCAAAATCGGTCAAAAAGTCATAGTAAAGTATGTCGTCCAAAATCACTCAAAACAGTCATAGTATAGTATGTCGTCCAAAATCAGTCAAAAAAGTCATAGTATAGTATGTCGTCCAAAAGCACTTAAAAAAGTCATAGTTTAGTATGTCGTCCAAAATCACTCAAAATCACTCAAAACAGTCATAGTATAGTATGTCGTCCAAAATCGGTCAAAAAAGTCATAGTATAGTATGTCGTCCAAAATAGGTCAAAAAAGTCACGCTAAAGTATGTCGTCCAAAATCGGTCAAAAAAGTCATAGTATAGTATGTCGTCCAAAATTGGTGAAAAAAGTCATAGTATAGTATGTCGTCCAAAATCGGTCAAAAAAGTCAAAGTATAGTATGTCGTCCAAAATCGGTCAAAAAGTCATAGTAGAGTATGTCGTCCAAAATCACTCAAAACAGTCATAGTATAGTATGTCGTCCAAAATCGGTCAAAAAAGTCATAGTATAGTATGTCGTCCAAAATCAGTCAATAAAGTCATAGTATAGTATGTCGTCCAAAATCACTCAAAACAGTCATAGTATAGTATGTCGTCCAAAATCGGTCAAAAAAGTCATAGTATAGTATGTCGTCCAAAATCAGTCAAAAAGTCATAGTATAGTATGTCGTCCAAAATCAGTCAAAAAAGTCATAGTATAGTATGTCATCCAAAAGCACTTAAAAAAGTCATAGTTTAGTATGTCGTCCAAAATTTTACAAAAAAGTCATAGTATAGTATGTCGTCCAAAATCGGTCAAAAAAGTCATAGTATAGTATGTCGTCCAAAATAGGTCAAAAAAGTCATACTGTAGCATGTCGTCCAAAATCACTTAAAAAAGTCATACTATAGCATGTCGTCCAAAATCACCTAAAAAAGTCATAGTATAGTATGTCTTCCAAAATTTGACAAAAAAGTCATAGTATAGTATGTCGTCCAAAATCACCTAAAAAAGTCATAGTATAGTATGTCTTCCAAAATGTGACAAAAAAGTCATAGTATAGTATGTCGTCCAAAATTGGTCAAAAAAGTCATAGTATTGTATGTCGTCCTAAATTGGTCAAAAAAAGTCATATTATAGTATGTCGTCCAAAATTGGTGAAAAAAGTCATAGTATAGTATGTCGTCCAAAATCGGTCAAAAAGTCATAGTATAGTATGTCGTCCAAAATCAGTCAAAAAAGTCATAGTATAGTATGTCGTCCAAAAGCACTTAAAAAAGTCATAGTATAGTATGTCGTCCAAAATCACTCAAAACAGTCATAGTATAGTTTGTCGTCCAAAATCGGTCAAAAAAGTCATAGTATTGTATGTCGTCCTAAATTGGTCAAAAAAAGTCATAGTATAGTATGTCGTCCAAAATTGGTCAAAAAAGTCATAGTATAGTATGTCGTCCAAAATCGGTCAAAAAGTCATAGTATAGTATGTCGTCCAAAATCAGTCAAAAAAGTCATAGTATAGTATGTCGTCCAAAAGCACTTAAAAAAGTCATAGTATAGTATGTCGTCCAAAATCACTCAAAACAGTCATAGTATAGTTTGTCGTCCAAAATCGGTCAAAAAAGTCATAGTATAGTATGTCGTCCAAAATAGGTCAAAAAAGTCATGCTAAAGTTTGTCGTCCAAAATCGGCCAAAAAAGTCATAGTATAGCATGTCGTCCAAAATTGGTCAAAAAAGTCATACTATAGCATGTCGTCCAAAATCACCTAAAAAAGTTATAGTATAGTATGTCTTCCAAAATTTGACAAAAAAGTCATAGTATAGTATGTCGTCCAGAATCGGTCAAAAAAGTCATAGTATAGTATGTCGTCCAAAATCGGTCAAAAAAGTCATGCTATAGTATGTCGTCCAAAATCGGTCAACAAAGTCATAGTATAGTATGTGGTCCAAAATGTGACAAAAAAGTCATAGTATAGTATGTCGTCCAAAATTGGTCAAAAAAGTCATAGTATTGTATGTCGTCCTAAATTGGTCAAAAAAAGTCATAGTATAGTATGTCGTCCAAAATTGGTGAAAAAAGTCATAGTATAGTATGTGGTCCAAAATCCCTCATAAAAGTCATAGGTTAGTATGTCATTCAAATTTTGACACGAAAGACATAGGTTAGTATGTCTTTCAAAGTGAACGAAACTATTCATATATTCTGATGGGAGTGGGCTTTGAACCTTTGCTTTTTCAGGGAAGCTGATTCAAGAAGGAACGCCTTAGACCACTCTGCCAAACTGCAAACATTGCTTTTAAGTGATTTGTATGCTATATAATCTACATAGTACATACTAATGTTAAACATAGTATTGTCTGTTGCCCAAAATTTGACAAAAAAAGTCATAGTATAGTATGTCTTCCAAAATTTGATAAAAAAGTGATAGTATAGTATGTCTTCCAAAATTTGACAAAAAAGTCATAGTATAGTATGTCGTCCAAAATGGGTCAAAAAAGTCATAGTATAGTATGACGTCCAAAATCGGTCAAAAAAGTCATAGTATAGTATGCTGTCCAAAATAGGTCAAAAAAGTCATGCTAAAGTATGTCGTCCTAAATTGGTCAAAAAAAGTCATAGTATAGTATGTCGTCCAAAATCGGTCAAAAAAGTCATAGTATAGTATGTCGTCCAAAATAGGTCAAAAAAGTCATACTGTAGCATGTCGTCCAAAATCACTTAAAAAAGTCATACTATAGCATGTCGTCCAAAATCACCTAAAAAAGTCATAGTATAGTATGTCTTCCAAAATTTGACAAAAAAGTCATAGTATAGTATGTCGTCCAAAATCGGTCAAAAAAGTCATAGTATAGTATGTCGTCCAAAAACACTCAAAAAAGTCATAGTATAGTATGTCGTCCAAAATCGGTCAAAAAGTCATAGTATAGTATGTCGTCCAAAATCAGTCAAAAAAGTCATAGTATAGTATGTCGTCCAAAAGCACTTAAAAAAGTCATAGTATAGTATGTCGTCCAAAATCGGTCAAAAAAGTCATAGTATAGTCAGTCTTCCAAAATCAGTCAAAAAAGTCATAGTATAGTATGTCGTCCAAAATCGGTCAAAGAAGTCATAGTATAGTCAGTCTTCCAAAATCAGTCAAAAAAGTCATAGTATAGTATGTCGTCCAAAATCAGTCAAAAAAGTCATAGTATAGTATGTCGTCAAAAATCTGTCAAAAAAGTCATAGTATAGTATGTCGTCCAAAATCGGTCAAAAAAGTCATAGTATAGTATGTCGTCCAAAATTTGACAAAAAAGTCATAGTATAGTATGTCGTCCAAAATCTGTCAAAAAAGTCATAGTATAGTATGTCGTCCAAAATTCACTCAAAACAGTCATAGTATAGTATGTCGTCCAAAAGCACTTAAAAAAGTCATAGTAAAGTATGTCGTCCAAAAGCACTTAAAAAAGTCATAGTATAGTATGTCGTCCAAAATCACTCAAAACAGTCATAGTATAGTATGTCGTCCAAAATCGGTCAAAAAAGTCATAGTATAGTATGTAGTCCAAAAGCACTTAAAAAAGTCATAGTATAGTATGTCGTCCAAAATCGGTCAAAAAAGTCAAAGTATAGTATGTCGTCCAAAATCGGTCAAAAAGTCATAGTATAATATGTCGTCCAAAATCACTCAAAACAGTCATAGTATAGTATGTCGTCCAAAAGCACTTAAAAAAGTCATAGTATAGTATGTCGTCCAAAATCACTCAAAACAGTCATAGTATAGTATGTCGTCCAAAATCGGTCAAAAAAGTCATAGTATAGTATGTCGTCCAAAATCGGTCAAAAAGTCATAGTATAGTATGTCGTCCAAAATCAGTCAAAAAAGTCATAGTATAGTATGTCGTCCAAAAGCACTTAAAAAAGTCATAGTTTAGTATGTCGTCCAAAATCACTCAAAATCACTCAAAACAGTCATAGTATAGTATGTCGTCCAAAATCGGTCAAAAAAGTCATAGTATAGTATGTCGTCCAAAATAGGTCAAAAAAGTCACGCTAAAGTATGTCGTCCAAAATCGGTCAAAAAAGTCATAGTATAGTATGTCGTCCAAAATTGGTGAAAAAAGTCATAGTATAGTATGTCGTCCAAAATCGGTCAAAAAAGTCAAAGTATAGTATGTCGTCCAAAATCGGTCAAAAAGTCATAGTAGAGTATGTCGTCCAAAATCACTCAAAACAGTCATAGTATAGTATGTCGTCCAAAATCGGTCAAAAAAGTCATAGTATAGTATGTCGTCCAAAATCAGTCAATAAAGTCATAGTATAGTATGTCGTCCAAAATCACTCAAAACAGTCATAGTATAGTATGTCGTCCAAAATCGGTCAAAAAAGTCATAGTATAGTATGTCGTCCAAAATCGGTCAAAAAGTCATAGTATAGTATGTCGTCCAAAATCAGTCAAAAAAGTCATAGTATAGTATGTCATCCAAAAGCACTTAAAAAAGTCATAATTTAGTATGTCGTCCAAAATTTTACAAAAAAGTCATAGTATAGTATGTCGTCCAAAATCGGTCAAAAAAGTCATAGTATAGTATGTCGTCCAAAATCGGTCAAAAAAGTCATAGTATAGTATGTAGTCCAAAAGCACTTAAAAAAGTCATAGTATAGTATGTCGTTCAAAATCGGTCAAAAAAGTCAAAGTATAGTATGTCGTCCAAAATCGGTCAAAAAGTCATAGTATAGTATGTCGTCCAAAATCACTCAAAACAGTCATAGTATAGTATGTCGTCCAAAATCGGTCAAAAAAGTCATAGTATAGTATGTCGTCCAAAATCAGTCAATAAAGTCATAGTATAGTATGTCGTCCAAAAGCACTTAAAAAAGTCATAGTATAGTATGTCGTCCAAAATCACTCAAAACAGTCATAGTATAGTATGTCGTCCAAAATCGGTCAAAAAAGTCATAGTATAGTATGTCGTCCAAAATCGGTCAAAAAGTCATAGTATAGTATGTCGTCCAAAATCAGTCAAAAAAGTCATAGTATAGTATGTCGTCCAAAAGCACTTAAAAAAGTCATAGTTTAGTATGTCGTCCAAAATCACTCAAAATCACTCAAAACAGTCATAGTATAGTATGTCGTCCAAAATCGGTCAAAAAAGTCATAGTATAGTATGTCGTCCAAAATAGGTCAAAAAAGTCACGCTAAAGTATGTCGTCCAAAATCGGTCAAAAAAGTCATAGTATAGTATGTCGTCCAAAATTGGTGAAAAAAGTCATAGTATAGTATGTCGTCCAAAATCGGTCAAAAAAGTCAAAGTATAGTATGTCGTCCAAAATCGGTCAAAAAGTCATAGTAGAGTATGTCGTCCAAAATCACTCAAAACAGTCATAGTATAGTATGTCGTCCAAAATCGGTCAAAAAAGTCATAGTATAGTATGTCGTCCAAAATCAGTCAATAAAGTCATAGTATAGTATGTCGTCCAAAATCACTCAAAACAGTCATAGTATAGTATGTCGTCCAAAATCGGTCAAAAAAGTCATAGTATAGTATGTCGTCCAAAATCGGTCAAAAAGTCATAGTATAGTATGTCGTCCAAAATCACTCAAAAAAGTCATAGTATAGTATGTCATCCAAAAGCACTTGAAAAAGTCATAGTTTAGTATGTCGTCCAAAATTTTACAAAAAAGTCATAGTATAGTATGTCGTCCAAAATCGGTCAAAAAAGTCATAGTATAGTATGTCGTCCAAAATAGGTCAAAAAAGTCATACTGTAGCATGTCGTCCAAAATCACTTAAAAAAGTCATAGTATAGTATGTCTTCCAAAATGTGACAAAAAAGTCATAGTATAGTATGTCGTCCAAAATTGGTCAAAAAAGTCATAGTATTGTATGTCGTCCTAAATTGGTCAAAAAAAGTCATAGTATAGTATGTCGTCCAAAATTGGTGAAAAAAGTCATAGTATAGTATGTCTTCCAAAATGTGACAAAAAAGTCATAGTATAGTATGTCGTCCAAAATTGGTCAAAAAAGTCATAGTATTGTATGTCGTCCTAAATTGGTCAAAAAAAGTCATAGTATAGTATGTCGTCCAAAATTGGTGAAAAAAGTCATAGTATAGTATGTCGTCCAAAATCGGTCAAAAAGTCATAGTATAGTATGTCGTCCAAAATCAGTCAAAAAAGTCATAGTATAGTATGTCGTCCAAAAGCACTTAAAAAAGTCATAGTATAGTATGTCGTCCAAAATCACTCAAAACAGTCATAGTATAGTTTGTCGTCCAAAATCGGTCAAAAAAGTCATAGTATTGTATGTCGTCCTAAATTGGTCAAAAAAAGTCATAGTATAGTATGTCGTCCAAAATTGGTCAAAAAAGTCATAGTATAGTATGTCGTCCAAAATCGGTCAAAAAGTCATAGTATAGTATGTCGTCCAAAATCAGTCAAAAAAGTCATAGTATAGTATGTCGTCCAAAAGCACTTAAAAAAGTCATAGTATAGTATGTCGTCCAAAATCACTCAAAACAGTCATAGTATAGTTTGTCGGTCAAAAAAGTCATAGTATAGTATGTCGTCCAAAATAGGTCAAAAAAGTCATGCTAAAGTATGTCGTCCAAAATCGGCCAAAAAAGTCATAGTATAGCATGTCGTCCAAAATTGGTCAAAAAAGTCATACTATAGCATGTCGTCCAAAATCACCTAAAAAAGTCATAGTATAGTATGTCTTCCAAAATTTGACAAAAAAGTCATAGTATAGTATGTCGTCCAGAATCGGTCAAAAAAGTCATAGTATAGTATGTCGTCCAAAATCGGTCAAAAAAGTCATGCTATAGTATGTCGTCCAAAATCGGTCAACAAAGTCATAGTATAGTATGTGGTCCAAAATGTGACAAAAAAGTCATAGTATAGTATGTCTTCCAAAATTTGACAAAAAAGTCATAGTATAGTATGTCGTCCAAAATCGGTCAAAAAAGTCATAGTATAGTATGTCTTCCAAAATCAGTCAAAAAAGTCATGCTAAAGTATGTCGTCCTAAATTGGTCAAAAAAAGTCATAGTATAGTATGTCGTCCATAATCGGTCAAAAAAGTCATAGTATAGTATGTCGTCCAAAATCGTTCAAAAAAGTCATAGTATAGCATGTCGTCCAAAATTTGACAAAAAAGTCATAGTATAGCGTGTCGTCCAAAATTTGACAAAAAAGTCATACTATAGCATGTCGTCCAAAATCACCTAAAAAAGTCATACTATAGTATAGTAATCGGTCAAAAAAGTCATAGTATAGTATGCTGTCCAAAATAGGTCAAAAAAGTCATGCTAAAGTATGTCGTCCTAAATTGGTCAAAAAAAGTCATAGTATAGTATGTCGTCCAAAATCGGTCAAAAAAGTCATAGTATAGTATGTCGTCCAAAATCGTTCAAAAAAGTCATAGTATAGCATGTCGTCCAAAATTTGACAAAAAAGTCATAGTATAGCGTGTCGTCCAAAATTTGACAAAAAAGTCATACTATAGCATGTCGTCCAAAATCACCTAAAAAAGTCATACTATAGTATATCGTCCAAAATCACCTAAAAAAGTCATGGTATAATATGTCTTCCAAAATTTGACAAAAAAGTCATAGTATAGTATGTCGTCCAAAATCGGTCAAAAAAGTCATAGTATAGCATGTCGTCCAAAATTGGTCAAAAAAGTCATAGTATAGCATGTCGTCCAAAATTTGACAAAAAAATCATGCTATAGTATGTCGTCCAAAATTTGACAAAAAAGTCATAGTATAGTATGTCGTCCAAAATCGGTCAAAAAAGTCATGCTATAGTATGTCGTCCAAAATCGGTCAACAAAGTGATAGTATAGTATGTGATCCAAAATCCCTCATAAAAGTCATAGGTTAGTATGTCATTCAAATTTTGACACGAAAGACATAGGTTAGTATGTCTTTCAAAGTGAACGAAAATACTCATATATTCTGATGGGAGTGGGCTTTGAACCTTTGCTTTTTCAGGGAAGCTGGTTCAAGAAGGAACGCCTTAGACCGCTCTGCCAAACTGCAAACATTACTTTCAAGTGATTTGTATGCTATATAATCTACATAGTACATACTAATGTTAAACATAGTATTGTCTGTTGCCCAAAATTTGACAAAAAAAGTCATAGTATAGTATGTCTTCCAAAATTTGATAAAAAAGTCATAGTATAGTATGTCGTCCAAAATTGTTCAAAAAAGTCATAGTATAGCATGTCGTCCAAAATTTGACAAAAAAGTCATACTATAGCATGTCGTCCAAAATCACCTAAAAAAGTCATACTATAGTATGTTGTCCAAAATCACCTAAAAAAGTCATGGTATAATATGTCGTCCAAAATTTGACAAAAAAGTCATAGTATAGTATGTCGTCCAAAATTGGTCAAAAAAGTCATAGTATAGCATTTCGTCCAAAATTGGTCAAAAAAGTCATACAGTAGCATGTCGTCCAAAATCACCTAAAAAAGTCATACTATAGCATGTCGTCCAAAATCACCTAAAAAAGTCATAGTATAGTATGTCTTCCAAAATTTGACAAAAAAGTCATAGTATAGTATGTCGTCCAAAATCGGTCAAAAAAGTCATAGTATAGTATGTCTTCCAAAATCAGTCAAAAAAGTCATAGTATAGTATGCTGTCCATAATAGGTAAAAAAAGTCATAGTATAGTATGTCGTCCAAAATCGGTCAAAAAAGTCATAGTATAGTATGTCGTCCAAAATCGTTCAAAAAAGTCATAGTATAGCATGTCGTCCAAAATTTGACAAAAAAGTCATACTATAGCATGTCGTCCAAAATCACCTAAAAAAGTCATACTATAGTATGTCGTCCAAAATCACCTAAAAAAGTCATGGTATAATATGTCGTCCAAAATCGGTCAAAAAAGTCATAGTATAGCATGTCGTCTAAAATTGGTCAAAAAAGTCATACTATAGCATGTCGTCCAAAATCACCTAAAAAAGTCATAGTATAGTATGTCTTCCAAAATTTGACAAAAAAGTCATAGTATAGCATGTCGTCCAAATTTGGACAAAAAAGTCATAGTATAGTATGTCGTCCAAAATCGTTCAAAAAAGTCATAGTATAGTATGTCGTCCAAAATCGTTCAAAAAAGTCATAGTATAGCATGTCGTCCAAAATTTGACAAAAAAGTCATAGTATAGCATGTCGTCCAAAATTTGACAAAAAAGTCATACTATAGCATGTCGTCCAAAATCACCTAAAAAAGTCATACTATAGTATGTCGTCCAAAATCACCTAAAAAAGTCATGGTATAATATGTCTTCCAAAATTTGACAAAAAAGTCATAGTATAGTATGTCGTCCAAAATTGGTCAAAAAAGTCATACTATAGCATGTCGTCCAAAATTGGTCAAAAAAGTCATACTATAGCATGTCGTCCAAAATCACCTAAAAAAGTCATAGTATAGTATGTCGTCCAAATTTTGACAAAAAAGTCATAGTATAGCATGTCGTCCAAAATAGGTCAAAAAAGTCATGCTAAAGTATGTCGTCCAAAATCGGTCAAAAAAGTCATAGTATAGTATGCTGTCCAAAATCGGTCAAAAAAATCATGCTATAGTATGTCGTCCAAAATTTGACAAAAAAGTCATAGTATAGTATGTCGTCCAAAATCGGTCAAAAAAGTCATGCTATAGTATGTCGTCCAAAATCGGTCAACAAAGTGATAGTATAGTATGTGGTCCAAAATCCCTCATAAAAGTCATAGGTTAGTATGTCATTCAAATTTTGACAGGAAAGACATAGGTTAGTATGTCTTTCAAAGTGAACGAAAGTATTCATATATTCTGATGGGAGTGGGCTTTGAACCTTTGCTTTTTCAGGGAAGCTGGTTCAAGAAGGAACGCCTTAGACCGCTCTGCCAAACTGCAAACATTGCTTTTAAGTGATTTGTATGCTATATAATCTACATAGTACATACTAATGTTAAACATAGTATTGTCTGTTGCCCAAAATTTGACAAAAAAAAGTCATAGTATAGTATGTCTTCCAAAATTTGATAAAAAAGTCATAGTATAGTATGTCTTCCAAAATTTGACAAAAAAGTCATAGTATAGTATGTCGTCCAGAATCGGTCAAAAAAGTCATAGTATAGTATGCTGTCCAAAATAGGTCAAAAAAGTCATGCTAAAGTATGTCGTCCTAAATTGGTCAAAAAAAGTCATAGTATAGTATGTCGTCCAAAATCGGTCAAAAAAGTCATAGTATAGTGTGTCGTCCAAAATCGTTCAAAAAAGTCATACTATAGCATGTCGTCCAAAATTTGACAAAAAAGTCATAGTATAGCATGTCGTCCAAAATTTGACAAAAAAGTCATACTATAGCATGTCGTCCAAAATCACCTAAAAAAGTCATACTATAGTATGTCGTCCAAAATCACCTAAAAAAGTCATGGTATAATATGTCGTCCAAAATCGGTCAAAAAAGTCATAGTATAGCATGTCGTCCAAAATCGTTCAAAAAAGTCATAGTATAGCATGTCGTCCAAAATTTGACAAAAAAGTCATAGTATAGCATGTCGTCCAAAATTTGACAAAAAAGTCATACTATAGCATGTCGTCCAAAATCACCTAAAAAAGTCATACTATAGTATGTCGTCCAAAATCACCTAAAAAAGTCATGGTATAATATGTCTTCCAAAATTTGACAAAAAAGTCATAGTATAGTATGTCGTCCAAAATCGGTCAAAAAAGTCATAGTATAGCATGTCGTCCAAAATTGGTCAAAAAAGTCATACTATAGCATGTCGTCCAAAATCACCTAAAAAAGTCATACTATAGTATGTCGTCCAAAATCACCTAAAAAAGTCATGGTATAATATGTCGTCCAAAATCGGTCAAAAAAGTCATAGTATAGCATGTCGTTTAAAATTGGTCAAAAAAGTCATACTATAGTATGCTGTCCAAAATCGGTCAAAAAAATCATGCTATAGTATGTCGTCCAAAATTTGACAAAAAAGTCATAGTATAGTATGTCGTCCAAAATAGGTCAAAAAGGTCATGCTAAAGTATGTCGTCCAAAATCGGTCAAAAAAGTCATAGTATAGTATGCTGTCCAAAATCGGTCAAAAAAGTCATGCTATAGTATGTCGTCCAAAATTTGACAAAAAAGTCATAGTATAGTATGTCGTCCAAAATAGGTCAAAAAAGTCATGCTAAAGTATGTCGTCCAAAATCGGTCAAAAAAGTCATAGTATAGTATGCTGTCCAAAATCGGTCAAAAAAATCATGCTATAGTATGTCGTCCAAAATTTGACAAAAAAGTCATAGTATAGTATGTCGTCCAAAATCGGTCAAAAAAGTCATGCTATAGTATGTCGTCCAAAATCGGTCAACAAAGTGATAGGATAGTATGTGGTCCAAAATCCCTCATAAAAGTCATAGGTTAGTATGTCATTCAAATTTTGACACGAAAGACATAGGTTAGTATTTTTTTCAAAGTGAACGAAAGTATTCATATATTCTGATGGGAGTGGGCTTTGAACCTTTGCTTTTTCAGGGAAGCTGGTTCAAGAAGGAACGCCTTAGACCACTCTGCCAAACTGCAAACATTGCTTTTAAGTGATTTGTATGCTATATAATCTACATAGTACATACTAATGTTAAACATAGTATTGTCTGTTGCCCAAAATTTGACAAAAAAAAGTCATAGTATAGTATGTCGTCCAAAATCGGTCAAAAAAGTCATAGTATAGCATGTCGTCCAAAATTGGTCAAAAAAGTCATAGTATAGTATGTCTTCCAAAATTTGACAAAAAGTCATAGTATAATATGTCTTTCAAAATTTGACAAAAAAGTCATAGTATAGTATGTCGTCCAAAATTGGTCAAAAAAGTCATACTATAGCATGTCGTCCAAAATCACCTAAAAAAGTCATACTATAGCATGTCGTCCAAAATTTGACAAAAATAGTATACTAGTATAGTATGACGTCCAAAATTGGTCAAAAAAATCATACTATAGCATGTCGTCCAAAATCACCTAAAAAAGTCATACTATAGCATGTCGTCCAAAATCACCTAAAAAAGTCATAGTATAATATGTCTTCTAAAATTTAACAAAAAAGTCATAGTATAGTATGTCGTCCAAAATCGGTCAAAAAAGTCATAAATTAGCATGTCGTCCAAAATTGGTCAAAAAAGTCATACTATAGCATGTCGTCCAAAATCACCTAAAAAAGTCATAGTATAGTATGTCTTCCAAAATTGGACAAAAAAGTCATAGTATAGTAAGTCGTCCAAAATTGGTCAAAAAAGTCATAGTATAGTATGTCGTCCAGAATCGGTCAAAAAGTCATAGTATAGTATGCTGTCCAAAATCGGTCAAAAAAGTCATAGTATAGTATGTCGTCCAAAATTGGTCAAAAAAGTCATAGTATTGTATGCTGTCCAAAATCGGTCAAAAAAGTCATAGTATAGCATGTCGTCCAAAATTTGACAAAAAAGTCATAGTATAGCATGTCGTCCAAAATCGGTCAAATAAGGTCATAGTATAGTATGTCGTCCAAAATCGGTCAAAAATGTCATAGTATAGTATGCTGTCCAAAATAGGTCAAAAAAGTCATGCTATAGTATGTCGTCCAAAATCGGTCAAAAAAGTCATAGTATTGTATGTCGTCCTAAATTGGTCAAAAAAAGTCATAGTATAGTATGTCGTCCAAAATCGGTCAAAAAAGTCATAGTATAGTATGTCGTCCAAAATCGGTCAAAAAAAGTCATAGTATAGTATGTCGTCCAAAATTGGTCAAAAAAGTCATAGTATTGTATGTCGTCCTAAATTGGTCAAAAAAAGTCATAGTATAGTATGTCTTCCAAAATTTGACAAAAGTCATAGTATAGTATGTCGTCCAAAATTGGTGAAAAAAGTCATAGTATAGTATGCTGTCCAAAATCGGTCAAAAAAGTCATAGTATAGCATGTCGTCCAAAATTGGTCAAAAAAGTCATAGTATAGTATGTCGTGCAAAATCGTTCAAAAAAGTCATAGTATAGTATGTCGTCTGAAAACGGTCTAAAAAGTCATAGTATAGCATGTCGTCCAAAATCGTTCAAAAAAGTCATAGTGTAGCATGTCGTCCAAAATTTGACAAAAAAGTCATAGTATAGCATGTCGTCCAAAATCACCTAAAAAAGTCATAGTATAGTATGTCGTCCAAAATCGGTCAAAAAAGTCATACTAAAGTAAGTCGTCCAAAATCGGTCAAAAAAGTCATAGTATAGTATGTCTTCCAAAATTTGACAAAAAAGTCATAGTATAGTATGTCGTCCAAAATCGTTCAAAAAAGTCATAGTATAGTATGTCGTCTGAAAACGGTCTAAAAAGTCATAGTATAGCATGTCGTCCAAAATCGTTCAAAAAAGTCATAGTATAGCATGTCGTCCAAAATTTGACAAAAAAGTCATACTAAAGTAAGTCGTCCAAAATCGTTCAAAAAAAGTCATAGTATAGTATGTCTTCCAAAATTTGATAAAAAAGTCATAGTATAGTATGTCGTCCAAAATTGGTCCAAAAAGTCATAGTATAGTATGTCGTCCAAAATCGGTCAAAAAAGTCATAGTATTGTATGTCGTCCTAAATTGGTCAAAAAAAGTCATAGTATAGTATGTCGTCCAAAATTGGTCAAAAAAGTCATAGTATTGTATGTCGTCCTAAATTGGTCAAAAAAAGTCATAGTATAGTATGTCTTCCAAAATTTGACAAAAGTCATAGTATGGTATGTCGTCCTAAATTGGTCAAAAAAAGTCATAGTATAGTATGTCGTCCAAAATTGGTCAAAAAAGTCATAGTATTGTATGTCGTCCTAAATTGGTCAAAAAAAGTCATAGTATAGTATGTCTTCCAAAATTTGACAAAAGTCATAGTATAGTATGTCGGCCAAAATTGGTGAAAAAAGTCATAGTATAGTATGTCGTGCAAAATCGTTCAAAAAAGTCATAGTATAGTATGTCGTCTGAAAACGGTCTAAAAAGTCATAGTATAGCATGTCGTCCAAAATCGTTCAAAAAAGTCATAGTGTAGCATGTCGTCCAAAATTTGACAAAAAAGTCATAGTATAGCATGTCGTCCAAAATCACCTAAAAAAGTCATAGTATAGTATGTCGTCCAAAATCGGTCAAAAAAGTCATACTAAAGTAAGTCGTCCAAAATCGGTCAAAAAAGTCATAGTATAGTATGTCTTCCAAAATTTGACAAAAAAGTCATAGTATAGTATGTCGTCCAAAATCATTCAAAAAAGTCATAGTATAGTATGTCGTCTGAAAACGGTCTAAAAAGTCATAGTATAGCATGTCGTCCAAAATCGTTCAAAAAAGTCATAGTATAGCATGTCGTCCAAAATTTGACAAAAAAGTCATACTAAAGTAAGTCGTCCAAAATCGGTCAAAAAAGTCATAGTATAGTATGTCGTTCAAAATCGTTCAAAAAAGTCATAGTATAGTATGTCTTCCAAAATTTGACAAAAAAGTCATAGTATAGTATGTCGTCCAAAATTGGTCAAAAAAGTCATACTATAGCATGTCGTCCAAAATCACCTAAAAAAGTCATAGTATAGTATGTCTTCCAAAATTTGACAAAAAAGTCATAGTATAGTATGTCGTTCAAAATCGGTCAAAAAAGTCATACTAAAGTAAGTCGTCCAAAATCGGTCAAAAAACTCATAGTATAGTATGTCTTCCAAAATTTGACAAAAAAGTCATAGTATAGCATGTCGTCCAAAATCACCTAAAAAAGTCATACTATAGCATGTCGTCCAAAATCGGTCAAAAAAGTCATAGTATAGTATGTCGTCCAAAAACGGTCAAAAAGCCATAGTATAGCATGTCTTCCAAAATTTGACAAAAAAGTCATAGTATAGTATGTCGTCCAAAATCATTTAAAAAGTCATAGTATAGTATGTCTTCCAAAATCGGTCAAAAAAGTCATAGTATAGTATGCTGTCCATAATAGGTAAAAAAAGTCATGCTATAGTACGTCGTCCAAAATCGGTCAAAAAAGTCATAGTATAGTATGTCGTTCAAAATCGTTCAAAAAAAGTCATAGTATAGTATGTCTTCCAAAATTTGATAAAAAAGTCATAGTATAGTATGTCGTCCAAAATTGGTCCAAAAAGTCATAGTATAGTATGTCGTCCAAAATCGGTCAAAAAAGTCATAGTATTGTATGTCGTCCTAAATTGGTCAAAAAAAGTCATAGTATAGTATGTCGTCCAAAATTGGTCAAAAAAGTCATAGTATTGTATGTCGTCCTAAATTGGTCAAAAAAAGTCATAGTATAGTATGTCTTCCAAAATTTGACAAAAGTCATAGTATGGTATGTCGTCCTAAATTGGTCAAAAAAAGTCATAGTATAGTATGTCGTCCAAAATTGGTCAAAAAAGTCATAGTATTGTATGTCGTCCTAAATTGGTCAAAAAAAGTCATAGTATAGTATGTCTTCCAAAATTTGACAAAAGTCATAGTATAGTATGTCGGCCAAAATTGGTGAAAAAAGTCATAGTATAGTATGTCGTGCAAAATCGTTCAAAAAAGTCATAGTATAGTATGTCGTCTGAAAACGGTCTAAAAAGTCATAGTATAGCATGTCGTCCAAAATCGTTCAAAAAAGTCATAGTGTAGCATGTCGTCCAAAATTTGACAAAAAAGTCATAGTATAGCATGTCGTCCAAAATCACCTAAAAAAGTCATAGTATAGTATGTCGTCCAAAATCGGTCAAAAAAGTCATACTAAAGTAAGTCGTCCAAAATCGGTCAAAAAAGTCATAGTATAGTATGTCTTCCAAAATTTGACAAAAAAGTCATAGTATAGTATGTCGTCCAAAATCGTTCAAAAAAGTCATAGTATAGTATGTCGTCTGAAAACGGTCTAAAAAGTCATAGTATAGCATGTCGTCCAAAATCGTTCAAAAAAGTCATAGTATAGCATGTCGTCCAAAATTTGACAAAAAAGTCATACTAAAGTAAGTCGTCCAAAATCGGTCAAAAAAGTTATAGTATAGTATGTCGTTCAAAATCGTTCAAAAAAGTCATAGTATAGTATGTCTTCCAAAATTTGACAAAAAAGTCATAGTATAGTATGTCGTCCAAAATTGGTCAAAAAAGTCATACTATAGCATGTCGTCCAAAATCACCTAAAAAAGTCATAGTATAGTATGTCTTCCAAAATTTGACAAAAAAGTCATAGTATAGTATGTCGTTCAAAATCGGTCAAAAAAGTCATACTAAAGTAAGTCGTCCAAAATCGGTCAAAAAACTCATAGTATAGTATGTCTTCCAAAATTTGACAAAAAAGTCATAGTATAGCATGTCGTCCAAAATCACCTAAAAAAGTCATACTATAGCATGTCGTCCAAAATCGGTCAAAAAAGTCATAGTATAGTATGTCGTCCAAAAACGGTCAAAAAGCCATAGTATAGCATGTCTTCCAAAATTTGACAAAAAAGTCATAGTATAGTATGTCGTCCAAAATCATTTAAAAAGTCATAGTATAGTATGTCTTCCAAAATCGGTCAAAAAAGTCATAGTATAGTATGCTGTCCATAATAGGTAAAAAAAGTCATGCTATAGTACGTCGTCCAAAATCGGTCAAAAAAGTCATAGTATAGTATGTCGTTCAAAATCGTTCAAAAAAAGTCATAGTATAGTATGTCTTCCAAAATTTGATAAAAAAGTCATAGTATAGTATGTCGTCCAAAATTGGTCCAAAAAGTCATAGTATAGTATGTCGTCCAAAATCGGTCAAAAAAGTCATAGTATTGTATGTCGTCCTAAATTGGTCAAAAAAAGTCATAGTATAGTATGTCGTCCAAAATTGGTCAAAAAAGTCATAGTATTGTATGTCGTCCTAAATTGGTCAAAAAAAGTCATAGTATAGTATGTCTTCCAAAATTTGACAAAAGTCATAGTATGGTATGTCGTCCTAAATTGGTCAAAAAAAGTCATAGTATAGTATGTCGTCCAAAATTGGTCAAAAAAGTCATAGTATTGTATGTCGTCCTAAATTGGTCAAAAAAAGTCATAGTATAGTATGTCTTCCAAAATTTGACAAAAGTCATAGTATAGTATGTCAGCCAAAATTGGTGAAAAAAGTCATAGTATAGTACGTCGTGCAAAATCGTTCAAAAAAGTCATAGTATAGTATGTCGTCTGAAAACGGTCTAAAAAGTCATAGTATAGCATGTCGTCCAAAATCGTTCAAAAAAGTCATAGTGTAGCATGTCGTCCAAAATTTGACAAAAAAGTCATAGTATAGCATGTCGTCCAAAATCACCTAAAAAAGTCATAGTATAGTATGTCGTCCAAAATCGGTCAAAAAAGTCATACTAAAGTAAGTCGTCCAAAATCGGTCAAAAAAGTCATAGTATAGTATGTCTTCCAAAATTTGACAAAAAAGTCATAGTATAGTATGTCGTCCAAAATCGTTCAAAAAAGTCATAGTATAGTATGTCGTCTGAAAACGGTCTAAAAAGTCATAGTATAGCATGTCGTCCAAAATCGTTCAAAAAAGTCATAGTATAGCATGTCGTCCAAAATTTGACAAAAAAGTCATACTAAAGTAAGTCGTCCAAAATCGGTCAAAAAAGTCATAGTATAGTATGTCTTCCAAAATTTGACAAAAAAGTCATAGTATAGTATGTCTTCAGGGCCACCGTAGGTTTCCCCCCCACAGTCCAAAAACATGCAGATTGGGGATTAGGTTGATTGGACACTCAATTCACCGTAGAGCGTAGAGGTGTACCCCACCTTTTTCACTAAATCAGCCGCGATTGCCTACAATCTACCTTTATGTTGAGAATAAGCAGAAAATAGATAGATGAAAATTGATTGAGAAAATGTATTCATACGTTTTTTTTTATTTGTTACATTTGATCTATAAATTATTCTCTGGTCTCTCTGTCTGTCGCACACACATGCACACAACACACAAACAAATGGTATATAATCAGTGTCTGCAGTTTCCTGTTGGAGGGGAAGGCAAAAGGCTAAATGATGATCTTTATGTTGTGGTTCACTGAAAGCCTGTGGTCTCAGTGCAAGTCAGTATACAGTACGCTTCTATTTTGTGAGTGCATGTGTGTGTCACGATGTAACCAGCCATTACCATGTCTGCTGTGTTTGGCTGTCAAGCCACCATGAATGTGACTGCATCTTAGATTGCAGAGTGGGAGGAAGAAACCAAGAGCTTATGGCTAAGGGACAACTTTATATTTTCATCTCTGGCTCAACAGCATTTACTTTCTCAGCTTGAGAAGGAGACAATGGTGAAAAGATGTCTCAGCGTCTGAAATGAATACGTTTTATAGATCAGTCAGTGTTTCGTGAATCACACTGGTGTGCTCTGTCATTCGAAGGTCATCACTGTAGACGTCACCGCTGCTGTTTAAAACTGCCATTAACATGATCATTATTATTACTGCTTGGTTATTCAGACAAACACTGTGGTCATTATTGTCATTTGTCACATTACCATTATCACCATCCCTATCATTGCCAACGTTATAATTTCAGTACAAACGTCCTTGTCCCCAGTATCCAACCACTCTGTATGCAAAGTTTAATTGAGCTAAGGCCAAAGTTCGAGTCAAGGCAAGCAGACCACTTGCCGAGAAAATCTAATTTATTGTCTGTGTACGTCTGACTCCGCCTCCCTAGGTGGCGATGTAGCTCTCTATAAGCTACTGCATATTGTTTCCTGTTGACCTTTACTTCACAGAAAAACAAACAGCGAACGGCGAGATGGATCGCACTGTGGTTCTGTATGCTTTGCACAAGCTGTGCATGTTAATCGTGATTAAAAAAAATGGAGTGCGGCTCTTGTGGTTGCTGTGTTGTCCAAAGAAGCCTCTGTGTGATTTGTATGCAGTTTATACGTCGTCTCCTTCTACTTCCGTGTCAAAGACCGGGGAGTAAATTCTGGTGAAAGCCAAATCCGACTCCAATCCAACTAAGCGTATATGCATGAGAAATTGGACTATGAATCACATTATCCAGGTATGTTAGTCCGACTAAGACTAGCTTGATTTCAGTCGGACTAACGTACTTACATGACATTAAGAAGTAAAAATCTGACTTGTAACATGTATGTTAACGCACTGACTGACGGGAAACCGATTTACGGAATGGCGTGTGTCCACCTCCAGTACACTAGGTGGCGATATGCCCTCTACTTCAATTTTAGCTGGCTGTTTGTCGTTAGCATGTGGAGTGCCATTCCGTGTCTTTCTTCCATCTAATGACTTTAAAATGTTTAATTCTTTAAGATGACACAGCATAAATTCAGTCTCATCGTCAGTCCAACTATGGAGCATGTGCAGATTGCTCAGGACAACTTCGGTCTGACTAAACGTATACATGTAATTGGACTTTCAATTGCATTATCTGGGTGTGTTGGTGGTTAGCACTCTTGCCTTTGCAGCAAGAAGACTTGCAAGTTTGCAACCCGGTTAGAACAAAGGCCTTTCTGCACGGAGTTTGCATGTTCTGCCTGTGTGTGAGTGGGTTTTCTCTTGGTTCTCCGGTTTCCTGCCCCTGTACAAAAACATGCAGATTCGGGGATAAGGCAAATTGAACACTCTAATTTAACCGTGTGAGTGTGAGAGTGGATGGTTGTTTGTCTCTATGTGACCCTGTGATAGACTGCCACACTGGGTGTACAGGGTGTACCCCGCCTTTTGTCCTATGTCAGCTGGGATTGGCACCAGCATCCAGCATTTGAGAAATTCAGTTAAATACTGTTTCAGTCAGACATGTTTACAGACCACTTCAAAGTATGCATTTAGCACAAACGATGTGCCAACATATTAGACATAAAACACGCACACACACAAAGAACACATACTTTAAAAACACATTACAGACAGCAATTGTTTTTTTGTTTTTTTTAAGAAAAATAATAAGGTGTTGAGTTAGGCTAATAACAGCATTTCTCCTGAGACAGCAGAGCTATTGCCTTCAATAAAGAGTGCCTTCCTGCTGGGGACTAAGCTGGAACATTGCTGTCTTCTATCACATGGGGTTAAAGTGCTGCACTGTCAACAGTGGATGACACATTCACAGTATAACAGATTAATTTTAGAAGACTGTGTGAAACTGGTGTGTGTTTGTATGCAGTCACTGGGGTGTGGCTTTGTGTGATGGTCAGAACTGAGGTTTGTATGGATGGCCTGCATGTCTTCAGGAGAACTGAACCATTGTATGGATTTGAGTGTCTTTTGATGACTCAACTTAATTGCACAAGAGGAAATATACAAACAAACAAAAATTATGATATTTTAGGAAATTGTGTTTAATGTTTTTAATTTTTTATATTGTTGATTAATATGGTACATAATCCATATAAAAGTGCAACTTTTACAAATAATTTTGTTCAGACTAGGTGCATCATTATTTATTATATAATTTTGTGCTCAGCCAAGCTAACTAGTTGTTTGCTCCCGATAAATATTTACTGCAGGGATGTCAGAGTTGTACTAATCACCTCATAACTCTCAGCAAGAAAGCAAATATGCATGAATTGTAAAACGCCAAAAATCGGAAGCTGATTTAACTCCATGGCTTATGTGAGTTAAACAGATTATCCAAGTTCTTCTAATTTTTTCTCCTCTCTTATTATGTTTTTTTTTTTTTCATCTCAGAGAATTATTAATATATCCAGATTGAATGATAATGATAGAACATTAAATGTTCAGTCAAAGCAATTAATTTTTTTTATAAATAATTGCTTTGACTCCTATTTGGGTTTTTGTGTTGTTTTAATTTGTTCTAATATTATTAAGTTTTGGGAAAATTCAGTTTATAGGTAAAGTACATTCATTTTTGGTAAGAATTATAGCAATTTTTGTGATGAAACTGCTTTTCTCTCTGTCCTCCAGCTCTGCCCATCACTCTTTTTATCATCTATTTCAGTCCTTCCTATATCTCTCCCTCTCCCTCTCATTTCTCCATCCATTTATGTCCATGGTAACCTCTTCATCATGTCACCAGTCTATTCTAGCTTTCCCACCTCTAACTTTCCATCTTCCTTTCTCTCCATCTGCTCTCTTCCCTGCTGCTGACGTCTGCAGAGGCCGGGGAGCGCAGCCAAGAACTGCCTTAAATCAAAATGAGTCTGAATTGTAAGTCACACAAGCATGCACACACGTATGCACACAGACACATGCACGTACACATGGGACAAGATGTGCTCCAGGCCTTCATTGAAGTACGTGGACAAAAAGCTCTCACACCAGCAATTTTCGCATTGAAATTAAAAGAAATCAAAGAAAGAAAGTGTTTCTTGTGTGTTAAGACTCCTTTCCTGAGCTCACACTGTGACATGTTCTCTATTTTAACTCTGCAGCAGCTCGCAGAGCCTTTGCTTACTCAACTAAACCAAACTCAAAAGCATTGGGGATTGTGTTTGATTGTGCTATAATTTCCCATGAGAAAGCTGTTTATTGGAAACATCACATTATACAGATTATCTTCATTCCAAAACTGAATGCATAGATGTAACAGTGGGCAGATTGCTGTCTCCAAATATAGACTCCATCTCATAATAATATCATCTACTAAAAGAGCCTTATGGAGCTCACCTAGTGCTTTTTCATCAAATCTGGAAAGTGTCCAGTGGTTGGCCCAGGCTTCAATCGTGCTGCCTTCTGTTCCATATTGTACATTTTTTTACTCAGCCATCCCTGTCCATGACCACCGAAATCTGCTGCCTGACCTATATTTTATAATAAAAAGAAAATCTAATATTTATTCGTTTTAACGTATTAGTGGCTATTCTTCAAATAAGATATACAGATCACATGATGTGACCAAATCCGTCTGCCACTTCCCCAATTCCATTCCCTCATTCATCGTCTTCCTGCTTTTCTTTTTTTTTTGCTGCCAGAAAACTCACAAAATTGCCAGTAATCCATGGCAGTGGCTCGCAGCACAGCAGGCACTATATCACATTTTTATTTTATTGGAACTACAGGGATGGAGTATAAATCAGGACTGAAATGTGGATACTGTTAAACTCCACTGCACCACATAAAGCAGGGGATGCCTGTATGGCTTTGCCAAACAAGCGTTACCCAGTCATGTGGAGGAGTGTGTCTGGGATTCCTGCTGAAGTGCTCAGTTGAGGTCGCTGCCATTTTACCACCTCAATAGCCCCGCAACAAGACTCTTGAGTTGAACTCATTTGAACCAAACCCTTCACCAGAGTGCTTGTATTCCCCCGACTTCCTTTCGATATTTAATCTTCTCATTCCTCCCAGGCAAAGTGCAGATGTGGCTCCGAAATTCACGGCCATGGTATGGAGGAGAGAAAGAGCGACAGAGACACTGTATACGCCTCCAATTATTCCTGAAGAGCTCGGCTTCTACCCTTCTTTAGTGCTGTTACAGTACACATCAGCACAGGACAGCATGACAGCTAGGTTTCACTTTTGGATACTGAAAATATCCTGGCACACGGAGTGAGGTTCATTACTTGTGATGATGACTAAACTTTGTGCAAGTGTTAACCTGTCTAAATAGTTGGCAACAAATGACTGACAGTTGACTTGAGGGCAAATTGTAAACTGTAAGGCAAAACTTATAGAGATAGTAATTACAATGACAATCAGTCATTCGGGAGGATTTAAGTGATATGCCTAAAATGTATGAGAAGTATTTTCTTTTGTCTCAGAGCACGGGAAAGTAAAAGATTCACCTCGTTTGTTCATGTTTGCAAATGTAATAAAAAGACAATAAAATGTTTTCATTTGAATTTCCAAAGCGTTTTCTCAGTCACTTGTATTCCACCGGTTATTTACACCAAGTCAAAATGGAAATGCAATAGAAAATGGTGGATTTAGTGAGGAATCCATGCACGTAAAAGGTAATTGGTTCATTAATGAATGGAAAGAATGCAGGGAAGGGACAGCAGCAACAACAGGGAGGACACAAAACCGTGACTTGTTTTAATAAACATGTTGCCATATCTGGCGTTCATCAAATATGAAATGCAATGAAAGTATGCAAACGTTTCTGCACTGCACTTAAATCCCAGAGATAAAACTGGAAACAACAGCAAAAAAAAATGAAATCATTTGATTTTATCAACAGAAGAGGGCGGGGCCAGCCCCTGTTTGGATATTACTTGTTTATCTGTCTTTTGGGAGGTGGATGTTTTTAGAAGATTTTCATCAACATAGTTTGTGAAAATGGGAAATCTTCTTTGTTTTTGTTGCTCACTCCCTCTCCCTTTCTCAGTGAAACGTTTTGTACAAATCATGGATCCCCACAGTTGTCACGGTGTCCTGGGCCCAGTCCATGTGTGCGCTGCGAGCCTGAGGGAGAAAGAGATTGGGAGGAGTGAGTGACACGGGAGCAAGATAAGACAACTCCGTCAACTATTTGCATTGAGTAAGAAGCTTTAGGCAGCAGCTGATTAGCAGAACGACTGTAAACAGTAGGGAGCAACTGTCCGGACGTAACAGAATCCACCCTGTAGCACCTGTAATTCACATCATTTATCTCATTATATCATGTTTGTTCAATTTGTGCAAGGTTCTAAAACTGTCCTCTGTCAACTAGCATGGAAATAAGACCAAATAATACCTTAATTATGAGGCAACACACCACATAAACAGATGTTATTATTTCCACATGATATTAAAAGATGTCTTTGTCCGGCAGGAAATTCCCGACGTGCTTTGAAATCCAACTTTCTTTGACAATGGAAAAAAAAACAAAAAACCTGCCAATAAACATCAGTAATCCATTTGATTTTAGCTCGGTGTCATTAAAAAGCACAAAGCTGCCAAAAGGACAATCAAAAACATATTTTTATCAAAAACATATGGCCAGAAACAAACCGTTCATTCACACAACCCTCCTTTCAAATATGAAGACACTGTATGATGAGGTATTACGCATGAAAAGTGTTATTCTTTCACTGAATTATGATATTTCTAATAATTTTATATAAATTATTTCACTGAAGTACACAAAAGTATGGTTACTGAGAAACAGCCAAAGTTATTTGTTTCCTATGTGACTTGTATGTGTGTTTAAGAAATGGTTTTGGACGTGTCCTCTGCCGAAACTGGGTTTAACAGCAAGAACTCATTTGGTAATAATACGTAACAAAGATCATTAGATAATCCTTAGATAATGACAAATCATAAATGAGTGATTCATTCATGATTGACTAATGATTAATCATTAACTTATCAATCAGTAGAGGCCAATCCACTCATCATCAAATGAGTCTGCATGGGTCTGGCCTTTAGGAGGTGCAGGAATTATGAATCCATGTTTACTTTTAGTGCATATAATCAAATACCATAAATAGGTTATTGTTAGATTATAGATAATATAACTGGATTATATCTGACCCCTAAAAGCATTTGAATTGTCTTCATATAGACATTTCATTTTGAAAGTCAAATTAAAGAGGATTTCTGAGTTCGGATCCAAACACATTTAGGAATGTGTAGCGGAAACTCGGTCATAATCCCCAGGTCTGGCTTCAGTGAAGTTCATTAGCACTTGTGCGCTACATTCCTTATAGATCACTGCACACACTGAGCTGCACTGTGAGTAAATAGGATCAAAGTTTTACTTGATCAGTCATTTCCCCTAACATGTAAACCAAAGTCTGTTTATTCCATCATCACTGAGGGTCTAATGGAAGAGAAAAATAGTCGGATCAGTTCAAAGAAATAGAGAGGAAGGCAGATTCTTTTTTCCAATGGAGAGCAGCCCAAACATCTGGTTGACAGTTGTGGTGAACTCTGAGTCCAGCTACAGGCAGTGAAAAGCAAAAATGTTATGATTCCAGTGGAAATCGAACGTCAGGTGTATTGCATTTGAACAAACCGAATTCGAGTCAAACCTTTATACTATGGTGGTGAGTGCTCTGCCATATGGTGTTAAACCAGAGGCTTCAGGTAGCTGTGTGTTCAGCAGTGCAAACATCAGGTTCATGGAAAGTAACATAAAGGGAACATGGAAATGTAAACAAAGCAGATGTGGAGGCGAAGTTGCTGATGGAACACTTTACATTTACCGATTCAAATCATGTCAATACATGTAAATAAATGTAAACAAGACGAGTCTCCTTTGCGTAGAGATACACACCCACCCTGCTATTTCAAGCTTAAGAGGAACTTTATACTAGCCATTTTTTCGTCTTTTTCTCCACAGCTTTATCCTCACTGTTGTAAAAACTCACCGCTGATGCTCCCTTCCACTCTCCTGGCATTTGTTTTCAGCAGAGCCGGCAAACTGGAGCCGTGGAGCCAAGTCCGTGCCGATGGAAGAACAGTCAACCACCCACCAAAAACAAACAGCAGCAACAGACACAGTCACCGAGCAAAATAACTTTTTTTAATTTACCGATATTTTATCTAAAGTATTTCATCTTCAACTGATCAATCCCATTTCCCCCCATGCCACCATAACTCAGCCCTATCCTTCCATAAGTGAGGATTTTTCAGTAGCACTCTTTTATTTTTATAACTCATATTACCGTCATTGTTAAAAGTCTCTTGTGCATACCATTAACTGTGACACCAGTATTTCCAGGCGTTTAGGACAAATTATGACCGCTTTTCTTCAGACCATAGACCATATTTATAAAATGGACGTAGCCTTCTGATGTTTGCTGGCTGAAGAATACACTGATTAGCCACCAGGGGACGACTTTGCTGGTTGCAAACAGAAAGTCTGTGGGAAAATTAGCCCATTTAAAATAAAAAAACGTAACGTAAATATGTGATATATGAGTGTACACCAGTGTGATTGACAGCTGGTATCTTCCATGGAGGAGTCTGGATGCAGGCAATGTCTGTCCATGCACTTCCATTTTCAAAACATCAACATGGCTAATCAATCGCTAATCTCGAGGCTCCAGTGCCTACAGTCCATGATAGAAATATAACAACAGCCAACAATACATGTTTACGGGTTATGTTCTTGTCTTTTTTGAGGTGTTGTCTAATTTTTTAGGGCTAGATTGTAACTGAAGGACTGAAGTGGTAAGGGGTAAAATGGGAAATAGGATCTGACTTTTTTTGTGTTTGAATTCAGGCTTGCTTATTTTTAAAGCAGTAATGACTGAGAAAGTGCAATGGGAAAAGTGTGTGTTTAGGTGAGCACGTCGCCTTATTAGTGGGATGCTTGAAATTCCAGAGTCCTTACTCAGTCAGTGCTATTCCAGCTGTGGAGACGTTTCCTGGCAATGTCTGAACAGGTTCACTTAGAGAGGAGAGGCCCAGCTACCAGCTGCTGTCACAAGAATTTACTCTTCTCAGAAAATAGTAAATTCTTGAGGTACTGTATTACTTACACTCACATACGTGCAATCCAATTCACCGCGCTGTTAACTAACTCGTTCTTTTGACCACTCGTCCCCCCTAAGGCTGACCTCACGTTGCACTTCTTGAGGACACAAAACTAACACTGAAATACGATCACTGCCCCGCACCGCAGCCAGCGAATGATACAGAGATGGCTTTATCACTGCATGTTTTCCCTTCCTGTCCCACTGATCTATGTGAGTACGAGCTGTGTTTGCCAACAATCCTACTCTCACACATTTTAAACAGACAGGGGGAAAAAAAAACGTTTCCTTTTAGAGCCTGAAAATATGCAAAAGTAGTTTGTCCCTGCACTGAAACTCACAGTTAAAGAAAGAACGGGAACAACACGTGCACCCCGTGACTGCAAGGTGCAAGTCAGAAGCTCTATGGCCATTCATCAACCAGGCTAAATGTTAATCATGAAAGTGCTATATATTTTATGTATATATATGTATATATATATATATATATATATATATATATATATATATTTGCAACAGAGAAGAAGAAAGCATCTCAATTCAGGACATGATTATTTAAGATGCACTGTGTTAGTTTTTGTTTGTGTGCATGGCTTCATGTGTTTTAATGCATGTGTATGTGAGTATTCTTCCTCTCTGGTCTCTTTCTTTCTTGTTCTTAAAACAACAAACGTTTTCATCCACACGTAACCCCGACCCCCGAAAAACGTCTAAGCGCTGTAGTACATATGCCAGGCCTGTACATGGCGCTGTAACGATGCCACAGTATTTGTAAGTAAGTATACATATTACAATATGTACAATCACAGAGACAGAATTAACTAAGCCAGGACGACTTAGGGAAAGAAAAGAAAAGATATCATTAAGCAAAAAGGCCAACCGATCTCCGAACACGAGAAGAAGAAGACGACAAAAGTAGCGACAACGAATGCAGGAGCAAAAGAGAGTTATTGTTATGACATCATCGTTCTAAAAGTCACATAAAAATATTTGTGTCATAGGATTTTTGGACTCACAAAATGCCGGTTCTGTGTGCATAAAAAGCCAAAATGACACAGAACTTGCGGATTCCCTTAAACTCATTCTCGTGTGCACGGGCCCTTAGGAACATGAAAAGCTTGCTTTGTTGCTATAGTATCCCCCCCCCCCCTCCCTCTCTCTCTCTGTCACTTGAAAACAAACTACAAGGTGATGAATAGCAGGTGTCCAGTCCACCCTCCACACCTGCCCCTGCTTCACCATCACTTCCAATGCCACAGATCTGCAGATTGCGCCACGCTGATTAATCTCCACTTGACAAGATGAGTCTGATTCATGTCGCTTGGACACGGTTGGAAGCAGCTCAATTCCTCACAACTGCAGAGAGAAAAGCTTGCGTGTTGGTTAGAATAACAAAGTCCCTTACCTCCAGAAACACAGCTACTATATCCAGGACATATTGAGATGCTGTATGTGTGTATTTTTATTTTATTTTTTTTAAAGATGAAACAAAATGTGTATTTCTAAATCCAGCTCATTTAGAGATGTGGCGTGCTGTGACAGAACTCTGACGTGATCACAACTAAATCCAGACAAAACAACAGCATAACAGTCGTGTGATACGATAAGACCGAAAAATCATGCACCGACAAAGTTTTCCCTTTAATGAGCAGAGCTGATTTACACACTGGCAATGATCCCATTTTGGTAGTTTCTGTCCCCCACCCTTCTCCTTCCACGTATGAAAGGGGCAGGTAAGGGTGTGGTGTGACAGACGGCAATGGAAACTGAAAAGTATCTGAGCCGTGTGGGGAGGGAGGAGGAGGGAGGAGGAGGGAGGCCCTGCACTGTGTTTGTGTTTGGTTTCCCTCTGCAGATAAGAGCAGCCGCAGTTTAAAGGGCTGGGTGCACGAGTGTCTGCTGAGGATATCAGTGTGAAAAGGACAACTCCCACTATCAACATTTCTGTACATTATGTGTCCACACGAGGGGAAAGTCAAATACTACGAAAAGAGATCGAGATCCATACGTGCATATAACAAGCACAAGCACACCGAGCACAGGAACACGTTCTAAATCATGTAAACGGAGTCTTGTCTGCCTACCAGCAACAGCTCATGTATTCCAAACGGGTGTGAGTAACTGTGTCAATACCCTTGATAGTCACTTAAGCTTCCACAGTGAGTGCAGTCAACACATGTTATCCTTCACCTTAATGTGAGCTCGAGGCAAGATTTTTAAAGAGTCTCAACTGTCACACCTCTTTGTTCAAACATTTTTCTTTTCGAATAAGTCGTCAGACTCAGTTACGGCATCCATGTTGGCTCTAAATCCCGCGCGTTCCTCCTGTGAGAAAAACGATAAAGTGTAATGAAGTAGTGCTCAGAGGAAAGCACAACTCCCCGCGGCTTATCGTTGCTCAATCAGCTCCAGCGTGCTTCCAGAAATAGATGGGGTGAGGGGTTGGACTCAGGCAAGGGACTGAAAAGCCATTAACTGTTTTTTTTTTTTGCTGAGGAGGGTGACATTACCATACGGTCCTGTCGCCTGGCTGGTACCAGCTGAGTTGAGCACCACCTGTTTTTATGACAGGCGAGGGGGGTACTAAGGGTGGCGCTTGGCACCAGATTAGTTCCAATAATGGCAATGGCAGTATTTCATTCTCACTCTTCCTCTCTCATTGCGCAATGCTTATCATATTCCCTCTGCTTTTCATCAAGCCTGCGTCGCTCGTTGGTTTTCTTTCCTTTCCCGATCGCACTCTCAGCTTCGTCTCACTGGGTAAGGTTCGTGTCCTCCACATGTCTCTCTCCTGTCTCCATCTTTCCAGCGTGGAGATGGGCAGTATGGCCAAAAACATTACCATGGCAAAATGTTAATTATAGACTGAGTTTTGCTGCTTTGAGAAAGTTGAAGGAACCTGTTAATTGTGTTCAAAACACCTAAAACATTCAAATTGCTGCCTACTTTTTTAACATATTACTTATTATAAAATAAATACCATCACTCATCAGCCTCCCTAGTTTCAAATGCTTTGGTGGATTTGAAGAACCAAAGTTTCCTTATAATTGAAAGGTGACATAACCTTTTTAATATTCCAAGGACGATAATAATAATAATAATAATAATACTGTGATAACATATTGTGTAAAGCCGCAATTGCAGATTCAAGGGAACATAGATAAACAGGGAGGTGGATCCATGCGTGTAAAAGGAAATGTCAATCCATCAAAGGTATCGTATATGCATTCAGGATAAACACACACTCACTCCCACCAGACTCGGTAACACAGCCCATCAAGTCCAAAGTGTATCAGGGGACGGGCAGACAGACAAGTGATGGTGAGCCATTTCCAGAGGGAACATGAGACACCAGCAGGGTCAGTGTGATTTTAGTCAACCAGCACTGGCATGATTCAGCCCAACAGCCTCTCATGAGTAACACAGCCTGGCTCTCGACTTCAGTACTCAAACCTCACTGTTGGAAAAAAAATAATCACTTTACTCCAGTGTTATTTCTTAAGCTACAGACCCGACAGTTACATTTGCCACCATTTACTACACTGCTACATTAAACAGCTCAATTATTGCATATTCAGAAAGTTAAGATGGTTTAACGACTTCTACATTCTTTCAATACTCTCTGACCGTCTGCACATTTGGATCTCCTTCTCCCCTTCGTTTAAAAAAAGCAAATAAAACACGGGCCAGTTATCCATTAACAGGCCACATCCTCGCGTACACTGGGTGAAATGTAACTGACCAGCTTGGCACTCAGTTACTCACTCATGCACATGTTCCAACACCCTGTTCAGTGCAGCATGACTTGCTTTATTATTACAGATAATGTCTCTGCCGATTGAACAGGAGGAGGGGCATTTTTATTCTGACCGCAGGCCAGAGTGCAGAAGAACAGCGACGTGGAGCTGGTAGGGTTTTAGTATTTAGATTCCCACCTAAGAGGGTGTCGATCTGACCCATTTCTCATCAAGTTAGACAGCCTAATTATGCAGATGATTATTTTAGATTCCCTTAAACGTAATGGCACTTTAATGGTATAGTATAGTTCCTGTTTTCTTTAAACATCCGTCTTCTACAGATGCACTACATGGTTTCTGCCGTGTACATTATGCCTCTGACATTTGTTTAATAGCTTTGCTGTCGGTCGGTCATGTCGTACATATGAGGCCGGGTTCTCATTCGGGGAGGTTATCAGATTTGACATCACAGCACTGCCAGCATCCATATGTGTGTAATGACACTTGGCCAAAAGCAACTGTTAAACACATGCTGTGCAGTGTGATCAAATGAAGCCGAGAGCTTGTGGTGACACTTGTGGGTTACTGACAAGAGGAAAAAAAGAAATGTGTTGCAACATCACTTTTCAGTCATTTAAGAAACTGAACCTGAAACCACTCTAACTCTAATCCTTATATAATTAACATTTTAACTGTTCGCTACTGATATACCAACCGCAAAGGTGAATTGAAATGCATTTGAGTAAACTCCGGAAAAACCTGATTCTCCTGAATTTAGCACAGAACAGTGTACTTGCCCCGTCATGTTAGAAAACGCTATATTACTCAGCATAATGTTCTTTAAAATACTTTTAAGACCAGTAAACATCAGCCCAACCACGACAACCAATGACGAACAGAACAAGTGAGATCATTTTTAAGCCTTTTTAATACAAACTTAATAAACTATCAGTCCCTCTTAACATGTAAGACACTGACTCAGAATACTTTGTTATACCGTTTGTTTTATCAAGTATTGCACAATGTAGGTACAAAATTAATATACGATTACATTTTGTCCATAATATAGCAAAAATCTTTAAACTCTTAACAGAAAATACAACTCTTATGTTTTTCAAAAAAGCAAATATTCTTAAATCCCACCACTATGGAATATTCTGTACACAATCTTTAGAATAGTCAATGTTTTCTTTTTTTTTTTTTTAAAAGATGATTCATTTTATAATTTCAATAAAAAGAAAACATAAAGTTGCTGCAGCCATCACAGATCACTGGAGTAGTAAAAAGATATAAATGCAATACCATGTCGTAGAAACAATAGATACTCTGATATTTTACAAACTCTGTACTAAATTAAATTATACAATTAGAAAAAAGACCAGGAAATCCCACTTATTTTCGCCAATTTCTTGAAAACTGGCAATGTCCAGTTTTGTTTAAATACTGAAAGAGGCCATGACTTGTGGTGTTTTTGTTTGTTTGTTTTTTTTTTGTCTTTTTTAAGTATCTTGAAACAGTCACATAAAAAAAATATTTTGTGCTTGGTTGGCAAAAGAAATGACAATGATGCATGTTGAGGTTTAGGTAACCAAGCTTGGACATCTTGTACTACAAGCTTCATTTTTAAGAAAAACAAAAATAAGTATAACTCAAGGGGGCAAAGTAATTCACCCTCGGGCTCATGCTTTGAGACTTGTAACATGGAGCTAACAGTTAACAAGTCACCTTTTCCTCTTATCCTTGATATTTTTTCTTGTTAACGTTTTTTTTTTTTTCATTTTCAAAATGTGTATTTGTGTTCGTTTTCACCCTCACATCATCTCTGGTCGTTTCTATGTAAAGTAGTAGCTTATGTAGTACCTTTGCATGTACTAGTTGGCCATAACTGGCTGGAATTGCTGGTTAGAATACTGCATGTTGTTCAAGCTGAAATTCAAGCCATCCATAAGGGACTTGTCGTTAAGGCCACCATAGGCCGCAAACATGTCAAAGGCATTGTTGTACTGCAGGGGGCTGAGGCTGAGTGAGCTGTCCCCGGGAAAGAGAGCACTCTGGCTGCTCTGGCCCTGCAGGCTGGGGAACACAAACTCTTTAGCATTGGGAGAAAGAGCCGAAGGCTTCTGATGAAGCTGCTGCTGTGCTCCGAGGCCCAACCCGTACAGCGAGTGCATGGAGGTGGAGATGGCTTTCTGTTTTAGGAGACTGTTCACATTCAGGCCGAGGTTGGTGGGAGAGGTGCGTGCCACCTTGTTTGCAGTAGTACTGCAGCCGTTGTTGTTGTTGCTGCGTCCACTGCTCTTCATCTTAGTAGAGCCAAACTTTGTGGCAGCAAAGGTGGCTGTTGTGAAGGTTAACGGCTGTGTGGAGCGTGGCATAAAGGTGGGGCTAACTGCTGCCGAGTGGCCAAAGGGAGGAGATGGCGAGCTCGAGCCTGGAGAGGCATTCAAAGGCTCAGTGATGGGCATGAAGACCTGTGCATCAGGATTGAAGCTGTTCTTGATCTCCTTGTCAAGATCAAGCCCACCATTACTAGCTCCACCATCATTGGTGTCATCAACATATAGCACTTTCACAGGCCCTTTCTCTCCAATCTGGTAGGACACCTCAAATGGGTCAATCCACACGCTGAGGTCCTGGGGCAGGTTGTTGCGGACATCTTCAATGTCAAGCCCGCTCTCCTTAGCAGCCTTCTCCACCACAGGATCCACCTTCTCTCCTACATGAATGCATCTGAATCCTGAACCTTTATATGGCTTGTCTGGGTACCAGTGTCCCTCATACTTCTGCTTCAACTGGCGCTCTAGCTCCTCGCCAAAAATGTTGACCCGTCGCCTTGGCAGCTTGTTATACAGGTATGAGATAATGAAGTTGAGAGCTACTTGGATCTCAAGCTGCATAGCTAACTGCTGAAGAATACCAGGTGTGTGGAGAACAGTTGAGTATGACCTTGAATGTGTCCACTGGTTCTGCTTTGCTTATCCGTGGTTGGCAACACAGATGCTCTCCAGGCAGATGGCAGAAGCAAATACAACTCAGATGAAACAGGCTCAAAATCAAAAGTGCTGGTTGCGTAGCAATGGTGTCCTTCCAAAGGGTGTGATAATTTTTTCCTGCAACAGTTGGAAGAGAAAAACAAATTGTAAGAATTCTTCTCAAAATCTCAAAACAGCATAAATAAATTGAATTATTATTTAAGAGCATCATAATCAAAACCGATTTATCTAATCTCTTTCGACAAAATAAAAAAAAGGAGGTACACAGAGCTGCCATGTTATTATGTCCCCTTTGCTGTGATCTCATATTTCATGGGATTCATATGGCAGATTCATATGGCAGATGAGATATATATATATATATATATATATATATATATATATATATATATATATATATATATATATAAAATATAACAATTATATAGAGACAGCTGATCTGGGATCAGACCTCCGACTCTGACCTGTGCATATAAATCGCTTGTCTGTGATAAAGAAAACACTGTAAAAGCATAAATCTCTAACAAGGACTCGATAATGCGGTTACATAATACTTCATACAGCAAAAGACAGGAGCACCACTGCGAGATTGTTGTTTTAAATTAACAGAAACGGCAAGAAAAGAATTAGAAAAACAGAGGGAGTGTCTCCTCAGTAGTGAATGGCAATAAGTTGGTGACGTTTTTTTCTTCCTTTAAAGCGGATAATCGTGTTACTGGGGCTGGATATGTCTGGATCGCTTCCTACTTTATACGCAACACAAAAATAGGACGTAAATCCCTATGTTTGGTCCATAAACACTCGACCAAGTGTTGGATAATAGGGCATGTCACAAATTCAAGATAGGCTGTGCTGTGTTAACCAGTTAACCGTTGAAATCTTAAAAATATTATAGTATACATTAAAAAAAAATGTCAGTTAGAAATCGATGCCTTAATTGAACTGGGTTTGTTCTATCCCTATTGAAAATAGTGAGGCTTTTTGGCCAAGTCTCCCTCGTTGAAATTTGACAGCTACGTTAACAAATCTAAATAAAAACGTCATTATTATTAGCAAAAAGGCTGCAATATGCACAGTCTCCTCCTCGAACACAGCAACGTGTAGAAGATTCATGACAGTTACGACATGGCTACAAGTCCCAGTTCATCGCTTAGAAAAGCTTCGACGATATGTTGTGACAAAATTCACTGTAGTCGTGCTAAAAACAGAAATGTACACACAGAGACACGAGAAAATAACATTTATCAACTAAAAGGGGCTCAAGCGAGTGCATGACCGAAGCATATGGACTTCCGGGTCTCTGTGGGACTACTTTTTCCAGTGAAAGTAAGAAGAAGAAGAAAATAGCACATAGCAAACATTTTTCACGTACGTGCCTCAGCCTTTACAAACACATACAGTACACACCCCTCCCTAACTTAACGGGGCTGACGCAGCAAATCAGCTTAGTAAATATGAACAGAGCTACACAGCAAACACATTTTAGACTATAATGTTACTACACAAACGAGTCAGCGGTCAGTACTTACTTTTTTAGTAAAAAATAAAGGTTTCTCAGTAGTTCTGAAGTACCGTTAGTCAGTGCAAATAGAAAAAAAAGTATAAATACTTTCTTCACAGACAATATAATATCAACATTACAAAAAAGTATTCCAGTACGTGTAGTTTTCGGAGGATTGGCGTTCACGGTTTGCTTCGGTTTCTATTTTTAAGGTTATTTGGCGTTTTATTTTCTTATTCTTCTTTTCTCTTTCTGTCAGCAGGCTTGCAGAGTAGCTCCCTCCACCTCGGGAGTTTTGCAACTTCGTCTCGGTTCGCACTCTGCGGCGCCTCTATTTATAGTTTTCCTCCGCCATTGGCACGAGGTAGGCGGTGATGCGGTTTCAGAGGTCAAAACAATATGAGCGCCTGCGATTGGTCCAGCGGCAGTGTCCCGCCCTCAAAGTGAGGCCGAACTCGCTCGCCCATTGGCCGAGCTCAGGTGTCAGTCAAAGATGTGCAATTCTGAGAAACGGGAGAGACGCCTGCGACGAGCGCTTACGTCACAGATAACATATAGATCTGTGCTGACAGCGTGCTGCAAGAACGACTAATGCCGAATACAGAGACTGGGGTGTTTACTAAGACACCCTGTTTCGACTTAAAATGTCATCAAACCAACATTTATAAATATTTAAGAACATTTAATCATATATAAACCTCACTTTTACATCACAAACAGTAAGTGACAGTCACATTCTCTTAAATTATACCCTTAAACACCAGTGTTGGGCATTTTATTGTCTGCGTAGAGCACGTAAATAATACCAAAATGACTCAGTTACACAGTTACAACCACGTTTATACATATTTCGATGATGATTATTATTATTCGTATAGGCTGCGCTGGGCGCTGCGTGACATGCCAACTAAAAAAGGTGAATGTAATCTATGTTGCCTGAGAGATTCCCTACAGCGGAACAATACAGCTGGCAGCAGTGTGGGTGGTGCGGAATGCCGTCCAAAAAACACGTGCGCTGATTGGTCCAATACGGGGCAGGAGCCCTACGGTGAATGGTGTGTCCGTATCCAAGGTGCTGATGCAGGCTGCGCACGTCATTGCTCGGCTGAACGCACGCTGTTGCCAGATTTAAAGAGCACTAACACACTAAAGTATATGTTCATGGTATGAAGTCACCGCTGCACTATGGTAGTGCAACTTTACAATCGGAGGAGAGATGAGTTTCTCCTTCTTTCTTTTTTTGGACCACAACAAACAAACAGTGCCGTGTTGTTTGTGTCATCTTGATAAAAGTGTCAGTAGTGACACATGCTGTAGCCTCCTGCTGCAGCTTTAGTCCATCTGCTCCAAGGTTCACTGTAGGGACGTTATTGTGTGTCATGTAGTTCAACTTGTCGTTGCATTTACATTTTAATGTTGTGTCATTTTAGCACATAGTTCTGTATTTGAGTGTAGTTTTAATGTGTTTGATAATGTGTGTTATATACTGTTCATGTAATAGCCCAATAGGGACAAGAGTTGCAAACTAGCAATAGCTATAAACTCTGCATACAGCAGTTGCATTATTTGTATTGTACTGTTCTATTCTATTCTATTCTATTCTATTCTATTCTATTCTATTCTATTCTATTTGAAGCCATGGCAGTGTTTGTAAACAGAAACTCATCAACAACACTCTTAGCTGTCAATCACACAGTTTTCATTTAAATGGGAATATCATTTACAAAAGTGACATCATGTACTGTTGAAGATGACCTCAAACTGGTGTTGAAATTGGGAGGAAAAGGTTTCAGGATTAGGATTATTTCCTATTCCCTTACTTTCATTCAAATTGAGTTATTTTTTACAACCAATGGAGTCTCCCCCTGGTGGCAAACTGCTACTTCCTGGCCTTTCATTTTTGAAACTGGAAGAATCTGACATATATTCAGACATGTTCTTCCACATACCATTGTTATTGAGTTACTTTTACCTTTCTATCGTTTTGAACCAGTCTAGCCATTCTCCTCAATCTCCTCTGGCATCAACAAGACTTTTTCACCCAGAATGCTGTTGTTCACTGCATATTTCCTCTTTTTTTCAGACCATTCTCTGTAAACTCTAGAGATGGTTATGTGTGAACAAAAAATCCCAGCAGCTCATCTCTCACCAACAACCACAGTCCACGGCCCCTTAAATAACTTTTATTTCCCATTTTGAACTTGAGCGGGTCGTCTTGACATGTCCATTTCCTCATCAGTGTACATACTGTACTTCTCTCATCCACCATATATGCCAATTTTTCAATGCAGTGTAATGTGGAAGCAGGGGCGAGTGCTTTACTGTCATGTGGGTTCTTAACACCATTTGCTAAATCTGTTTTGTCTGCAATTACACACATTTCCCTTTTATCATTGTGCCTATTTTCCACTTTAAAAAGTGGAAAAAACATTTACAGAATATTTCAAGATTTAAAATGTCCCTAAATGTGCAATGAACACACGCTGATGGGAATCCATCTACTGTAAGAGCCTTATTTTTGTCACCACAGCAGCTGGTCTTGTAACAGTGAAGGAGAGGGCTGCTGGTCTGTGTAGGCCCACTGACTGTTAGGACTTTCAGACATTCTTCATGCACTTAGGCCTGCCAAGCAGAGTCATGTGCTCAGCGTGAGCTGTAAAATGTGTGCCAAAGGGCTCGCATGGAAAGTGCTGTGAGGATCGCTCTACATGAGCAAGGAAGAATAGAGGAGAGGTTATATGTTTTGACATTGCCCCATGGATTCAGATTCACAGCGAGTGGAAGTGGGTGGGAGAGTGATTCAAGTGTCAACAACACTGTGACTACCACAGTCCTGGCAAGGCCTTGTGGGTTGTTTTCACTGTAAACAGCTCAGCACAATTGCACATCACATGACCTCCAAGATCACACCTATGTCTTATAGACTCTCTCTGGTGGCTGCATTGTATGCTGGTTAACATACAGTGTGTGCTTTGGCAGTAGTGTGTGTACATTGTGTGCTTCCATTTGCTTATTTCCAGCAGATAGACATCACCCGACAGAGCAAGGTCAGCAGCCATAATGAGCCATATTAAGACTGCTATGTTGTCTTAGGGTGTAATCCTCTAATTCATCCTCCTCTCCCTGCCACTTCTGTCACTGAGGCTAATCCCCCATCAGCCTTCAGTCTCAGTTTATGCTTTTAATGTGAGCAGAGGGAGAAATGACGTTAAATGAGTAATTTACCAAATGTTGCGGCTCACTTTCAGGTTTAATGAAAATCCCACTCTTGAGGGCTTGAACGGCTTGTTTGCACTATAAGGAAATACAACATAGACCTTCTTATAGACCTTCACTGAGAAGGTACAAGAAAACCGTGCCCAAATTTGCCAACCAACACATTTAGAACATTCAAACGGTGTTCGAAAAAACAAATTATCGTGTTAGTCCGACTAAAGCCGGACTTTTAAAATACATTTAGACATGGTAGTCTGATTTCAATTGTACTAAATCCCATTTCTTAAAGTCAGAGTATACATCCAGATAATGTGATTGGCAGCTGAATTATTACCTCATGTATACAGTATGTTCAGTTGGACTCAAAATAGCCTGCGTGACACTCTGTGCATGCTCAACACTTCCCCACCTCGGCCTTTGACCCCGACGAGAAGAAGCTGGTGCATAGAAAAAGAAATCACCAGTGAAACATGGACAGACAGCGTCCTACTCTGCCGTTGCCCTTTGACATAAGCGCACACGTTTAAATGCAAAATAATATACTCGGCAACAGACGTGTGACAGAGCATAACAGACCACTTCCGCTTGAACCAGCGAGGGAGGGGTTGATATCACATGATTTCCAAGTGAGAATTCATTGCAATAATGTTTTGAAAGAGGAACACCAGAGATCAAATCAGCATTTAAAGCTCACACACATGTCTGCCTCCCTCCTCCCTCCCTCTTTTATCCCTTCCACGCCCACCCCCCCCCCCCACCCCCTCCCTCTTTCCTGCTCAGCCGGAGAGCCATTGACGTCACTGGTTGTTATTACTTAACACAAGTCAGAGCGCCCTGGGCACCTCGTAATAGGCAGATGTGTTGCTATCCCTTTGAAGAGTAAATGAGGTGCTGGATGAGAACAAAGGCGATGGATACTGTGGGTGCAACACAAGCTCCGACCTCAGAATACATTTTATTTTTGTTCTTTTGAACAATTTGATAACTGAAATGGTTTGTTCCAATGTACGATATTGCGATAATCTATATGTAGTAAGCGAGTAAAAGCCCTTTGTTTTTCTTCTTGTGCTGTCATTGGTGTAATTATGAAGAAAGAATGGAAGAAAAATTAAAAAGAATAAATTGTCCTAATATGTCCTGTGGACCGAGAGACTGTGGAATGACAAAAGCTAATTATCTTCGTATGGGCATGGATATTGATTTAGTGACTGCAGTTAGGTATAGCAGCATGATAACACAACACACTGTTTCATCAGCAAAACAAAGCCATGGCATTAGCATTTGCAGCTCCAGCGTCACTGAAGCATTAAGATTAGGAGACGGTCAGGGTGCTTCAGTGTCCTATAGCTTTCATTCATTATGCATGGTGAATATTGACTCTGAAGAAATAAATGATCTTGTCTCTCACCTTCACTCATTATACATGCAATGGCCAAATCCCGTCGTGAGCGACTGACGTTTTTATCCTAACATTTGTGGCGTTATTATGGCAATATATGTTCTTTTCTCTGGGATGCTCTGTCAGCTTTTGCGTCACGCACTCCGTGAGTCACACAGCCTGCTAGACTGGGAGGATTTGCATGGCAAAGTGCTGCATATAGCATATGTAAATGTATATGTTACTAGTTGGCACGACAGCTGAGAGGCACTGAGTCTCTTGCATAGTTACCGTCATAGCCTATAGGGCGGTTACATAATTCATTTAATGGTTACCCACTGGAACAGTATGTACAGATGCATGCATTGTGCTAGAGTATACCAATATAACCAAGATTATTATAGATTGTACTGTACTTTTTATGGTATGACATATGACGTGTCATGTAAAGGCACAAGCGTTGATTTCAGCTGCTTCTGTTCACATCATTCTATACCATTCTGACCCTAGAAAAACAAACGTCAGAGAGAGAAAGAGAGAGAAAACTAACATATCAGACACACCCACAGTGAACAAGTCGGTACATGTCAGCCGTATTATTCCAGTGACCCTCAGTATTTCCCGTGCATGTGTGTAGTCACATTCTTTTTCAAGCGAATTCCAGTCATGTCACATTTCTCCTGTCACTCCACCGTTCACCACAGTGAGACTTTATGAATTTAATGGAACGCACAAGAAGAAAGGGAGTCAATAACAGGTCTGAATATGTGCTCAGTTTTTACTTAGCTGAGTGCAAGCACACACGCAGGCACACGCCGTCCTTGAGTGGCTTTAGAAAACCCCCAGGTATACCATATACAGGTGTGGAAGAGGCTAAAGGGAGACGGTAGACCTTTCGCACCATATTTGATTGCACAATGCGTGATTAATTATTGACAGCAACAACCTACCACAGCTTCAATACAAGCAACTAAATATGAAAAATACTTTTCTGTATCTGTACTTAGGCCTTAAATTCTATACATTCTATAAACTGAAATGTGGATGACAGAAACTCCGTTTTTGTCAGGGTCATTTACACATTTTTAGAATGAAGTGTAATTTTATTTGAACGTTTTTGTTTTTTTCTGCCTTCATTTAATGAAAACAATCCAACTGCAACTGCACAGGAAATGACTGCATTTATTCCCAGCCCACTGGCAGGGTTTTATTATGTGGCACAGTCTTCCTTGCCATCTATGTGGTCAGCCTTATGTATAATTCATACAAAATAGACTGATTGGGTTACTCCTGTAGTTATTCTGTTAGTGGTGGCCGCTTCTTCCTTATTTAAAATACAGCTTTTATCTTAACCACTTTATTCCGATATATATATCCATATTGTTTTTACATTCAGTCTGTCACACCTTCAATCAGAGGGGCTCAGATAAAGCCTCTTTCACACTCGTTTAAGTTGAGGTTGGACTACTATGTTTGTTCCAGTAGCCTATATACTGTAAGCACAAGTGGAGAATCGCTTTAATGAATGAAGTGTCTCTGCCTCTGCTCCCTTTTAGCTTCACAGTTTCTGGTTTAGTATCTAGTTAACATATTTATGCATATTTTAAAAGTCCAGTTTTAGTCAGACTAACACAGTAATTCAGTTCTTTCTAATGCCATATTGACTGAAATTAGCGAGTATACCTGGGATTTTTAAAATCCCATGTGAAGCCATGTAGACCGAGAAGAAATTAGCTGATAAAAACGTTGCCAATTGTAAAAAAAAAAGTCAATGTTTGCTTGTTGTGTTGTGTTCCAATAAGCACATTCATCACATTCCCAGCGCCTGAGTTCAAATATTCTCTGTGCTTCTGTTCTGTGTGTCATTTCTCTGTGGGCGGGGCACTTTTGCATTGCAAAATGTGGCCAAATGAAGCCTTGACCTCCTCACGCCTGCAGCTGTTTACTTGTGATTGGATCAATCAAGTGTGTCAAAGGTGTGTGGAAAGCAATAGTCTCCTAGTTGAAAGAGTGTAAAGGTGCAAAAATAGGAAGAGAATAAAAAGAAGGAGGGGAAATGCAGAGGTATAAAGGACAGCTGGGATGATATGAAAAAGGAAGGAGAGAGATGTGCCCTGAGGCACCAAGGGCGACCTCAGAGGTCTTACGCTGGGAGAGATGAAAGGGAAAATAAATGAAGAAAGAGCTGAAAAGAACAAAAAACAAATGCACGTCTAAATTTGAGACTTTTTCTTTTTCATGAGGTCCTCATGCACATGTCACTATTTGGATCAGAAGTGACCCTGCATGTAAGAACACAGCATGCAATTAGGACTCACAGGGAGACATTAAAAGTAAACAGCAGGGGATCTCTGCCTAGAAGTGTGCCTGAGAGATGAGAGGAGAGACAACAGAGCAGAGCGACGAGGGAGGAAAGAGTAACCGATGAGCAATAACAATCCCACCGATGTGTTGAACAGACGGATAGTGAGACGGATTGAGAGAGACGGGTATTTTGTATCCATCCAGGTGTGGAGAAATGTGTTGAATTTATGTATTCAAACCGATACACACACACACACACACACACCCATCTCCTAGCAGGCCAGGTCTCGCAATCACTGAATATGTAACCGCATCCATCTGTGCACCATATGGACTGTATGTGTGTATGTCTATTTCATGCATGTGCAATCAACACAGATGAAGTGGTCATGCAATAGAAGAAATCGGCTTTTCACCACCTACTATATTATCATGTTGAAATGTTGTTGTGATTGTGTGTTTCCCATAACATCCCTCATCCACTCTTTTACTTTCATGAGCAATAATTTAAATAAGAAAAGATGTGTAAGGCTAAATTGACTTTCCTTTTCATCTATGAGGTCACACGCTTTGTTTGCATGACTCTAGTTCCCCATTGCATGCCACAGTTGAATACACTAATGTTACCTCAGAGGCTCACACATGTTAACAAGTGCCTTTACTGTACACACAGTCTTTTTATGCACGTGAAGAACGGATTACTTTATCTTTCTATATGTTGTTATATGACGCACCACAGTGAATTCTTTAAGTGGTGCACATTAAAAAGGGCGCTTATTGTAGCATGTGTGGTCTGGTGTGAAAATGCTTTTTCTGTGCAGATGACAAATACGAGGCATTTTAACCAAAGCACACGTATGAACACTATTTAATTACAAGCGGATTGGGGATTTTTAAGTTCTTCTAGATTTTCAGTATGTAAGTTTAATCAAAATGTCTGCATACGGTGTCTAAGTGTTGTTCTACATAATACACATTTACAACCACACCAGCATCACTAATAAATGGTCAGATGTTCTTTTTACCATTGGCCAGGACCAGACTTATGTGTTTACATGTAATTCAGTATTAACCTAATCAAGACCATAGGCTAACAACATTTTCCCAAAGAGGAACTCAGTTATATCATGTCGACATATACAGTATGTATAACTATACAGTATATATACATATACAGTACAGTCGTAATCAGATTACATCCTATTGGAGTTGTCACAGTAGTGGATGTAATGTTGAAGTGAGTCATAGTCAGTAACAAGTCTTGATGTTTTATCCAGAATAAGGGCAATAGTCAGACTGTTGGTGTCCACATAAACATTGCAATGGAAATAAGAACGAGAGCTTGATTTATTTATTTATTTCTCTTGAAACATATGATGACAGTACAACCTGATTCAATTCAAACCATTATTTTACTCAAGTGTTGTATAAAAGTATCCTTATAATAAAGCACATATAGATCTGTCCATAGTTCAGATGTTTATTCAGCCCGCTGCGCTAAGAAAAGAAGCTTATGCTTGTATTTTTTCCCCCCATAATCAGTGTTTAAATCCTATTTATGTGTGCACTGCATTATATATGATACATTCTGGTAAATGCTTAAGACGATATACATTATTTATGTCTGTCTTCCATTAATGGTTTTGCAGGGAAGGAGATTCTCTGTAGTTGATTAACATAGCTCTAAATATCATGACTCTTGACACGAGTCTTTATCTCTCGACTGGAGACTTCAAAAATACTTTGCCCTGTGGTGCAGGTGGTTGGAGGAGACAAAACGTACCACGTTCCACGTTTGTATTCCATGAACTCTGATGGAAATGTTTCCAGACAACACCGTGTCATGGCTCAGGGCAACAGGTGCGTACTGTACGTGACACTGCTGATAAACGTCAGTGTGAAGGAACAGCCTGTGAATTGAGTCAGTGTTATGTGTTAAAACTGAATCAGCTGAGAAAGCAAGGCTTATCAGTGACCAATAAGGTGTGGGTGATGTCATTCTTATATTGCCAATACACTGTGCAATCAATTTTAATGTCATAGTAACAGGTTTATGCCCTAAAGTTACCTATATCAGCTTTGTAGAGTTTAATGGTTTATGTATATCCTCCAGTTGGGTTTTTATCTAGTGCCGTATGCACTTTGATTTGATCTGATGCCTTTTGATTTCAAAGTGAAGCACTCTTTCAACCTAGCTTAGCTTGCCATGCTAATAAATAGCTACATGCTAAACCAGATTCCGCTTAATGCCAACAAGATAAAACAGGGCGTTTGACACCTAGTGAAGCGGAGGTGGACACAAGGTGAATTAATTCCCCACTGGTGCTTGTATACTGGGACAAGGACAGAAGTCCAACACAGAAAACCGTGCATAGAAACGTACTGAGAGACAAGTCCACACAAACACACACACACACACACACTTGTTTTATGACTCCTAGCTAATGGGTGAGCCTGTTTTGGAAACAGATATGGTATCATGGAGTAAATGATGCATACCTAAAATGACTACAGCACATTAACCTTTTCTTTATTTAGCCTCTGTCCTGTGGCGTCAGTGTTGTGCATTTGTTGACTGAAGTGAACCGGGATCAGACTACAGACTCAGTGTTCATGAATGAGAACCAGTGCGTAGGCAAAAAAGAGAACATTTAAGAGAAGTTTACTGAATGTAGGACAATTTAAAATTCAAGTTAAAACAGTAGTCTATTAGTTTACCACTGTCAACTGAACGTAATTATACAGGAGACTCCCAAACGCTGGGGGTGTTAGTCACTTTTACAGATTAAATTCAGTTCACTTTCAGTCGTACTAACATGTTTACATGTATTTTAATTGTTCAATTTCAGCCTTACTAACACAAAAGTATCTATTTTTCACACTCGTCAACTTTTGACTCACTTACAGTACACTCTCTTACTTCTCTAAGTTGTAAATTGTGGGTGCAAATAAACTATGACTGTGTGGCTTTATTTTCAATACTGCTGCTATGTAAAGACCGTCAGTGAAGAAGTTTGGAGTGGCATATAGTTAAACACCTCCATCCTTGATCCTCTGTGTCTACTTCCCTGTCGAGTATCAAAGTTGCCCCAGAAGTTACCGACACTCAGCTCCCCTGAAACCTTCTCACCTGCTACTGAAAGGAAGTGCCCATATGCTGCGCTTCACACTCACTTGTCTGAAACCCACTTCAGAGACAAGAGGTGGTGCTTGAGCCACTGACTCAAATGCCCTTTGATCCCGAGTGAAATGCATATGGTGTCACTGTGCTCAGCCCGTGTGTCAACCATGCCAGTGGGACAGGGACAGCTGAGACTCGTCTCTTTCCCAGACCTTTTCGCTATGGTGCATTTTGACATAATGGTGCTGGAGAAGTTATCTTTGGACAAGCTGTATGTGCCCATTTGACATGATTATGTTTATATGGAGCTTAAGCTGCAATTTGTAACTTTTGATTGTTTTTTACAAGCAGCATGATGTGAACTCATGGTTTGAATCGAACATACACGACACGTGTTTATGTTTAAAACTACGCTTTTAAAACGGCTTGTCTTCATATTTTGCAGTACAAAAAACCTCCTCAAAACTAAACGAATCAGAAAGTTGTTTAACTTCATGGACATGTAGGCCTGTGTTACACTGAGAGATGAATTCCTTCCAATGTTTCTGTCCAATTTCAAGGCCTCGGTAATGTGATACAGTAACGTCAGCGCAGCGTCCCACACCATCTCTGTCTGTGTCCCTCAAAGTGATTACTCGATTAATATTGACTGAGCTGCCTGGAACATGCAATTCACCTCCACACAGCCACACGAGTGTGTTGACGTAACTGATCCACTGCAGCAGCCGCCCACAGCAGAGAGATGTGGAGGGGAGGGGAGGGGAGGGGACGCAGGGACAGGAGCAGAGGAAAAAGGCCCATTATCCTTATTGTCCTCAGTCTCCAGGAACTTGGAGAGCCATGTTTGTCTCAGTGAAATTTCACAAAGTGCCTCCCTCTGTTGTCTGGAGCACATTGTTTACCTTCACCTCCACACAAACAAAACTCCCATTTAGGCAGCGTGCACAAGCCTCTGGTGATGTCACGGTTGCCACGGTAACTATTCTCACGATGCCCCCTCCCCTTTCCTTTCAGCCTCTTTGGTCCTTTAAATCTCTGAATGAGAGTGCCATTCCATTTGCCTGTCGTGCTAATGCGCTCCACTGCAAACATGCAGGCTGCTTTGTGTGACTCTAATGTTGCCAATACATCTATAGCCCATCTATAGAGTGACAATATTTGCCACACACGAAATGTCTGAGTCATTGTTATACGTTTGCAATGCTTGAAATGACGTTTCCTCTCTCACACCCTCCACGGCTCTACATATGGATTACACGCTGCATAAGATGAGGGAAAAAGTAGCGAATATCTGCACATTCTACATGAATACTAAGAAAATGTGTCAACCTAAATTAAAATTGTGTGTGTGCGTGTGTGTGTGCGTGTGCGTGTGCGTGTGCGTGCGCGGGTTATGTTGCTTTAATCAAAGCCTGGGTTGTGGTGACAGCAATGTGGTCATTTAGAACCCAACCCCACTTGCGAGTTGCATAACGTTGACATATACAATGACCTGGTAAATACTATTGTGCTCCAACTAACAATCATCCTACTGTATGAAGCATGTTCATTAAAGTGAGAGTAAGGGAGATGACAGGCATAGAAAATTAAGATTTCTAAAGAGACAAATGGGTAGATGGTGAAACGCCGGGTATGAAGACAAAGCACACAGGAGAAGTAAAGCGTGATGTAAACAGAGCAAGAGGGACAGAATCTGAACACAGGTTTATTTTTTCACTAATGGCCGTTAACCCCTCAAAACAATGTGCCATCAAGGAACCTTTTTGTATAATAATAATAATAATAATAATAATAATAATAATAATAATGTCTTAATTATGACATAACCTAAATGCAAATGGTCATGTGTTGCATCCAAATCAACTTTTCATTATTAACACGGTTGATCAACATTAATTAAACATAAAGTTTGTCCAGCCAGTTCACACTGTAGCGTTACATTTTGTTAGTAATTGTAGAGCAATACTTTACCAATTGTTGTCAATAGAATTCCACAGTTTCAGCCCATACAGTGAAACACACTTTTGCTTCAAAGTGATGCGTGCAATGGGACATGTAAAAAGGACATTCTCTCTGAGCATCTTCCTCAATAGACCTCGACATAAACATTGTCTGCAAACATCCAGATAATTGCTGATTTCTGGCTTTAAACAGAAACAATAATAGTTTTAAATGCATTAGATCTGTGAACTTCAGCACGTGAGATTTGAGCTGACGTGAAAGTTTTTCCACTTGCAAAAACCAAAGAGGAGTCCATACAGCAGTGAAACTTCATGTGTGGCCAACACAGTTCTTTTTGTGGTTATGGGGGCACACAGGATGTGACGCCGTAGTCTGCTCATCATATATGATTTAAATCTGATGCCTTTGGATTAAAGAACAAAGCTGAAAGCAATTAAGGGTTATGTTGCAGGAACCGCTGCACTGCACCCATTCCTTACAGTTAAAAAAAAAACCATAATAGAATCCTGGTACATGATTGTGTTTGGAAAGGCATAGACTATCTCCCATTAGTCTCTATTTTGCAGCCAGTGTTTCAGGCTCACAGCCTTTGATCAGCCTATGTCAAATGGGAGTCCAAATGCCAGGACTGCCCAGTTGCCCCTCCTCTTACCACACTGCTCAATGGTCTCCTTGTTCACAGCCAGTGTCGTAGTAGTTAGGCCTCATGGAGGCAGCAGTTAAATTTGCTCCTTTGTGCATACAAAAACATGGATGGTTGGATGGATGTGGGTGAGGGAGTGATGAGAGGTAACAGGAACACAGAAGAAGAGGCCACTGCTGGTGGTCCTTATGAATAATCAGTGTGCATGCAAACACCACAGAGCACAAGCAACAGCTACCAGAGATGGGTCGGGGAGCAGGGGAGCAGGGGAGGTGTGGGGGGGGGGAGTGGAAAAATCATTATCTGAGCACTGAGGGCTGTTTCAGGTCAGATTATAACCGGCAAGGACAACCGAAAAGGCAGCATAGTTCTCCACAAGGAAAATGGGAGTACACATACACATTGATCTTTTGTTGTTGTTGTTTGTTTGCCTTGAAAGATTTGTTTTCTGGTTAGCTGGACTAGTACCATTTTCATGAGCCCAGTGCTATCTCTGCTACAACTAGGACAAGGGAAAGGGTAAAAAAGGAGTATGGTGCACATTAGTGAGTATATGAGGCCTCAGTTGCCTCTCAAACTGTGGAACAGCATGCAGTGAGAATGGGATAATGATTGGAGGCGGAGAGGACGAGGCAAACATGGAGGAGGGAAATTGTCTTATGTGATGCTGATGATGCCAGATATCGCCGTGCCTTTGGGATTCAGTGGGGAACATTACGCTGTTTCTATTCTTGCATATCTGCATCCTGTGTACAAGCTGCAGGATCCTATTATTCCCCTTGTGCACGTGTGTGGTCATGAGTTTGTTCAACAGGCGTACCTTGCAACCACAAAACGACGACTCTGTTTATTGAGGCTTCATGACAGAAATGCTCGAGAGGATTTTGCACCAATAGCCGAACACGGTGAGTCTTAATGTCATCAGCGGAAAAGTACACTCTCAACATTTCCCGTCAACCTTTTTTTTTTCATGACATGACGACCAGCTCTGCCAAAGGGACTATTCAAGGTTTCAGGTTTTGATAGCCTCAGGCTGGAATATGAGGAGCATACAATGACAGGACACCCTCAAGGATATGGCTCACCTCCAAGTTGCCCATGCAAAAAAAATAAAAAAAGAAGCACAGGAGCAGATACAATCAATATAAAATGGAACTAAAATGTATCTGAAGCCCGAGCAGCTGGGAGGTGAAATATGAGTGCTGGAAATTAGAAAAGGGACAACAATAAAGGTAGCATTTACTGATCTGACAGCAAAATCTCACATTACTGATGAACCATAGCTCGATTTACATCTTGACATGCAGTACATGAAAACACTTGATGCATTACTGAAATAAGAAACTCACATTTACTCGTAATACTGTGTCAGACGAACGGGCACACAAACAGCGCTGCTATCAATCTGCTGCCAGTCAGCTGTGTGTCTATTCCTGTAACAAACATGCAGAGAGCATTGGGGGTTATGATGTTCTAATGTTCCAATCAAATGTAATTTGTGTTGCATCTGTTTATTTGGTTGTATACTTTCAGATTCATCGCTGAAGCTGAGGAAAACAGTATGTAACAGTATGATTAGAACAAGCATCAACATTATATTAAACTTTCAACTTAAAAAACCCCTGCACATCTCACATCTATAGTTACAGTTACTTAGTCCTGTCATTTATCTAAACAAGAACAAGAATCCTTGTTCCTCATGAGCCTCTGTTGATGAACAGATACCTTTATTACATTATTAATATATTGATAACTAATGTGCACCTGTGGACTTGATTTTCTGTTGTGTACACGATCGCAATTCATGTAAGCAACACATTCAGTATTGTGAGAGCCACTCAAAGTAATTTTGTAGCGTTAACTTTAGTATATGTAGTGTAGTATGTGTAATACATTGTTAATATATTCATGTTTATGGTGAGTTTGAAACTGATTTGTGTTGGATAAAATGCTATATTTGAGCTTTACGACAGTTAAGGGAGCTTTAAGGCAGTTTTTGGTCACGTGGGCAGTAATGTGAGGATATGGAGGATTTTGCACGTGTGGATGTATATAAGTTTTGTACTTAATGTAGTGGCCGTTTATACCACAGTCCAAATTCCTACGGCCACTTATTTTGCAGCGGTTTTGTTTCTGACTCGTGTCCGATTATTTATTTTTGAGAAACCCAATGTAACTCACAAGTATTCCACAGGAGGCAGGTAAACGTAAACGCACAGTCAAAAACTTATATACATCCACACGTGCAAAATCCTCCATATCCTCACATTACTGCCCACGTGACCAAAAACTGCCTTAAAGCTCCCTTAACTGTCGTAAAGCTCAAATATAACATGCTTTTATCCAACACAAATCAGTTTCAAACTCACCATAAACATGAATATATTAACAATGTATTACACATACTACACTACATATACTAACGTTAACGCTACAAAATTACTTTGAGTGGCTCTCACAAGTATAGAAATCAAAATAAAGTAATAGAGGATGTATGTGTCTATATGGCATTGTATTAAAGTATCATAGAGAAATGATTTGCAGTTAAGTATAAATAGACATGAACATCACTGACATTAGTTTTAAGTTGGCCTTGATAACACTAATTTTCCCACCTACCGTGACAATGGCAGCAACATTACACACATATATATATATATATATATATATATATATATATATATATATATATATATATATACAGTATATATATATGTATATACATACATAAATGGTCCTGTCAAACCTATTAATTCCACTTTTACAATAAATTCCTTGTGAGAAAAACAAAACTACATATGAATTTAGTTCATGCTGACAACTTCTGGGGTGTAAAGCAACAGCGAATAGTAACAGTAAATATCCATATAATGCCAAACTGCACACCTTTCCATTAGCTGGGGTTAGGGTTTGTCAATTGAATTCATCTCTACACACACATAATACCATAATAGCACAAAGCTAATAATGCGTTAAGTGTGAGTTGATGTGATGCTGTTTAATACAAACGGCCCAGTGTCCTAGGAGGAAGGACACTTGGCGTCCGAATAATCTGCCTCGCAGCGTGGCATCGTGGGTCCACTATTTCATTCATCCTGGAGACAATTCCATTTATCGCCTCAGCCCAGATACATCACTTATTACATCACAGTCCACCTCCTCTCCAAGGACACACTAACGACCCCATTAAATAAGGATGACAAATCCTGTGCTGTGTTGCTGCTGCCTCCTTAGTTTGTTTCATCCTCCCATGTGTGCGTGTGCGCCCGCATCAGTGTTTGCATGTTCCACGAGATGACTCCCCCAGCAGCACTTAAATCTTCACGGACATTATTACAGTTTTTGTATCATCCCCTCGTGTTTTCTATTTACTTTGCGCCCACAGTGAAGCGCAGCGGTGTCGTCGGTCTTTGCACTGACTGATGAGGATCCTCTGTTGTGGCACATTATGGTGCCGTAACAGGGCTGGTGTCATTCGTCACTGTGACAAACTTCAAACTACTAAGTTTTCATTGGAAAAAGTATGTTTTTTAGATCTGCATCCTCATGCTCACACACTTTATAACGTGGCCATTCATTAGGATTAATAAGGGATCTCTCTTATTAGACTGACAATGAGATGACACTGAGTGTAAGGGTTAAGTGAAGTTATGACTGATAAGAGCCAGTGAAGAAGTGAATTAGCATTTTTGCCCATCCCCACTAAAAAAGCAGCCTCAAAGGCCAATTTTATAAATAAGATGTCATCGACCACATTTTAATACTTCCTCTGCTTTAAAACATCTGGGAATTGGGAACGTCAGGTGTATCCGGAGCATAAGTCTGACAGCTTTAATCGAAAACTGAGCTATACAGAGAAGGTCTTGATTTGAAAGTGCTCGTCTACACCACCAGGGGCAGCTCAGGTACATCTAAACACCTTGTTTTGAGCCAAGGGAGCAGAGGAAACAAGGGAGAAGAGTTGGTTAACACTCACTAACTGTGAAATGTGTGTAATAAAGCGGAATATAAGAACAATAGCAGACTACTAGTAGTACCACACATGTCTGGGTGTCGCGGTGGAAAGAGGCGAAAAGTTTAATGAACAATTCAATTTTTATTCACAGGCCACGCCAAATGACCAAAATCAAACAAACGAGAAGAAAGGAAACGAAATAAAGAAGACAGAGGCTGTAGTTACACAACAGTGACAACTCTCTCCTCTCTCTCTGCACATGTGACCCCATAAACCTTCGCGTCTTCTCGTTGACAACAGCGGTGCAGTGCGCTCAATAGCCGCCTCCCACTTGTTTTTCAAACAGCAAGACGACGTCACAGCCCAAAAGGTACATGACTGAGTAGAAAGCTGTACATCACAAAATCCCTTTGCCTTTGTCAGTGCTCACAGCATCACAGGACTATGGATGCTGGGACCGAACATGGCCAGTGGATGTGAGGCCAGCGCTGAGTCATTGTTGTGCTCCAGGAACTCTCAGCATATGATCGGTAACTTGGGGCATGAGACAGCACAAGGCCATTTTTTGTAAAAAAGGCACCTGAGAATCGGCCTCAATTCTGGCCACGGCTTCTCAAGCAGCCATTACAGTGCACTTATGTGATCAACAAGAAAGAGAGAGACGTGCACAAAAAAACTCACCTTTGTTGAAGTGGTATTTTGGCAACTGTAACCAGCATGTGGACTTAGAAAGCACTTTATTTTTCCATTAGCACTTTAGAAGCATTGCAATTATCTCATCGGCTCTTGTGAGAAAATCACGCGTGAGTTCCGACAGCCATGGTGTCATTTGTTACACATGCAAAAAAAGATTTAACACTGCGATGTTCCAAATAGTAAATGAGGCTGTGCAGGGCATGCATTCCTCAAAACTCCTATCTTCTCTCCTCTCCTGTAACTAAGGCAGTCGTTCACCACCTTCACTGACACTCGCTCTTTTCAGATCAATCCTGGTGTTGCCATTCTTCCGTAAAAAGACATGAGCTGTGTGTTTCACTGACGTTCCCGATGCAGTGAAAGCAGTGGAGAAGAAGAATCAAGCCGAGATGTGACGTGCAAATAATAGCGCCGAGGTGTCATCGCCGATTCATTTACTTCACGTTTGTGCTTATTTTGTTCTCCTGCAGAAAATGCTGCCGCACCAGGATTCCTCTTTCACCTTCAGTCATTTCTGACCTACACTGTCAGCGGTATGCTCTTTTGCTACAGGGCAACAGAAAGTACTGGCCTGACTACATGTACTATGCTGATAATAAGTCAGTGAGCTTGCCCAGACTTTGTCTCAGCTATTATGGCCGTTAGCCAACAGTGTGCTGCTCTCAATGCTGAAACCCTCTGCAGAGCATTACATCCTCCTCTTGCTTTGTTTTCCAATGCTCATGACAGATAATGAAGAAGATGACACATGTCTGAGATAACGCCTCACTTCTCCGTGGTGTTCTTTGAGGTGTACTATATATATATATATATATATATATATATATATATATATATATTTATAACGTTGAGCTGATGCAGGCACAAATCAAGGACACACCTGAGTCTGTACTTGGAGGCGTTTTAGGAAGTGACCCTCTCTGCCATACATCCCGTCTACAGAAATATACTCTGTGTGAAAGACTGAGCTAAAGCTCAGGCCCATGCTGTGTTTGGATAGGAAGCAAAAAAGCCTCTGGGCCTCACTATGCACACAACCGAGTCTTTGAAATCCTGCAACACCTTAGACAGGGTGGGACGTGTTTTTTATACCTTGCAAACCTGATTAGACGCGCCACGAAATCCACAGCTGTTTATATTTAGCCAGCATCTGAGAGACGCAAACTCACACTTTCATCCTCAATAAATAATTGGACGGCACAAATGCTCCATCAATTAAGTTTGGCAAAGACTCCCTACGACTCCGTCAGCAGTTTCAGCATTTTTAAGCACTGTTGTGGTCCAATTAATGTTAGGCTGCACATATGCTGCTCCTGGAAACGCTGAGCCCTGAGGTGGCAAATAGACTGATGTGTTCTCTTATTTCTCATTCACAGCCTGTCTGTCTGAGCCTCTTTTGGACCATACATACTGCAGCCTGCAGCTGCCCATGCTCTTTTATACTTTCAGTCGATGACTTCTCGCTATACTCGCACACTTGACTTATAAAGGCTACAGCACTCTGTCTAAAAGCATCGGTGATTATGTGAATCCTCCTAGTACGGTGGAGCAGGTTATTATAGAGCAGCATATTCTGCACAGAGAGGAAGTTGTCCTGCGATGGATCGGTCAACATCGTTTTGGTGTTGTTTGTTTTCCCACTTCCCCAAACGTTAAACTTATTTTAACACAAACCACAGTTTCTGTTTCTTTAAACCTAACTTAGGGAATTTGGGGACTAAACCAAACCATAAAGGGCTATTTCAGGTTTACTAACACACATGAGAACACACATGCCACCCTCACATAAAATGTATGCCTGCTTGAGTATATTCAACACTTTATCTCACAGTTAAGACAGTTTACTGGCTGGAAACGGATGTTTGTAAACTGCTCACTCTGCTTCACCAAAGTCTACAGAGGAAACCAAATGTTTAGCAGCTTGTGTGGACACAGGGGCTGCTGGTCTACTCTTTGTTTGTGTGTTTGTTTGCGCAACCTTGGTTAATCTGAATGAAGGATCTGAAGCACTGAAGTCACAAGAGAACATATTTCATTTTACTAATCCAGCAGTGAAAAAAACAACAACCTGCTTTTCAGTATGGACTTTAGTGCAAGGAGAGAACAGTTCACAACAACTTTCTAGCCATGAAAGGTTGCCTCATGGCAAGAGCAAAATGTCAAACATGTTCCTTGGGTATCAAAAACACACATATATATAAGATATCATAGACCTAAGACCTGGAGTTTAATTAGGTTAGCCTTTTTTATTACGTTAGCCTAAAATCAGATTTCCTTCTGTCCCTGCTGAGTGTCTGGCTCCGAGCTGTTGTGAACATGTCTCTATCTTACACAACTACACTTCAAAAAAACCTGAAGTGTACTGTCAAATTAAAATATTATCAACACTAAAAAAAAAAACAAATGAAAAGGCTGAAAAGGAGGGGGACGAAATGTCATGGGTGCCCCCTGAAAATCAAATAATCCTCCCCCACAGTCCACTGAAACATTTCAGGTCGAGCATTTGTTCTTTCTGTGTGTGCAGCTACTTCTGGGAACATTTCGGTCTCCTCACTTTGACACTTCACTCCAGGGTAAAGTCACTCCATTATGTCAAGTTGTCCTGCACACTTAGCATGGACGTTTGCAGTGGTTACAGGCAACTTCAGACCTCGACCAAGGGGAGTGAGGCAGAGACAGCTGCAGTCTCAGAAGTGCAGGGGGCCCTGTCAAGCCAAACTCAAAGATAATGTTAGCTGCTGCATTCAAAGCTTATGGCCATTAAATACATCATTATCTTTAATTGTGTACGATATTGTGCATTTATGAGCCTTGCAACATACATAGCACATGGGCTTGTTTTACTACATTACATGAATATAGGTGTTGCTGCTGTGAACATCTTGGGACCTGTTCCAAAAATCGCACCAGTCACTTGAACGTTGGAAAAAAAAAAAACACCACACCTGATCGGACGGACAAAATTCAGGTTACAGCCAGAAAAAATATCAATAATCTTAGAAAAGAGGACAAAACAGTGTCACATGACAGCAACTCAATGCATTAGGCATTTAGACATTGTCAACACAAGCAAACCAAGCACGACAATGGTAAAGAAGAGTGATTTAATGCCATATTTTCCCGTCATGGTAGAGTTAGATTTGGTACAGTATGGCATGGTTTGGAATGGTAAAGCCCTGGGTCAGGCTTGGATTTCATCTGAGGACAGAACCTTAACTTGGTGGGCGTGTGCACCGGCACGACGACAATCAGCAGCTAATTTTTTACTGCCCGGTTTGTGGCGGTTTGACTCAACAAGATGCCAAGCTTTGTACGAGAATGGACTGCAGGCAATTGCATTAACTTCCATGGGATATTTACTCCGGTCGCAAGGGTGTGGCAATTTTCTGCCGCCCAATCAGCTGGCTGACCATACTGTACCATATCCTTCAAGGGAAGGGGGGTGCTAGAAATGGAACGGTTGGGGCCGATGATTTTGATATAATTCCTAATGGAAACGCAAAAAAAGGGGCATGTTTGAATTGTGTGAATTTCTCTGTGAGATGAATAAAGTATCTATCTATCTATCTATGTTTGTTGTTGCTAAATGGGATGGCATATTTCTGGAGTATTTCACAACCATCTCTGGTGTTTACATAGAATGGGCTCAAAAAGTGAAGATAAGGAGGCCTTGTTGTTGACGCTAGCGGTCAGAGGAGAGAATGGACAGACCGGTTCAAAATGATGCAAACGCAACCTCAACTCACAACAACACAACGCCAGGTTTCACTTTATGAGGTGCCGCTTGTACATAATAAATTGGCCAGTGAGTGTCGACTGTTGCTAAGTCGGATTCCGGTCACAATTGTAATACAATCCACGATGCAAACATCTGGTCCGAAGAGACATGTTTTTGCAAGAATAAGAAGTAGTTTGCTGAGGCCATTTAATAGCATTGATGGGACCAGATTGTAGAACTCAATGCAAGCACAGTCAGCCTTGAAAACATTTCTCCTTGTCTCTCCTTGCACCACAGGCACGATCATCATTCTCAAGTTAATGTTTCCCGACCAAAGTACTGAGAGCTGTTTTATCTACACTGCTGAGCAACACGATTCTTCATCAGCCCTCTCGACTTCTTTTTGTTTCTAAATACCACTGATTGATGTAATAGTTACCGTGTGGGGGCACTGACATTTTAGCTGAGACAACAAAGAGCCAAGTGATAACTTTGTGGCAACATTGAAATAAATGTGAGTTTTTCCTTGATGCAAATGCAGATTCATACAGACTAATGACCGTCTCTTTAACGGAGAACTGTTGTTGATAAAGAGTGATTGCATTGCTTGGGATTGTAGGATGAAAAGGGTAGGAGGAAAATGGATGCGTATTCTCAGTGTGTACACAGCAACTTAATATGCACATGTTTTTTGTGCTTAGATGTAAGTTTCTTTACATATATTATAACTAGTTTAATGTGAAATTAAGTGTTAAGGTGTGGTGGAAAAGTTCTGAATGAAATTGGAACCCTAAAGCAATGATTAGATTATACAAATGAGTGCACTTGAAGAGCCCAGTGCCCAGTAGTTGGGCACCCCACACACGCACACACACACACACACACACACACGCACATGCACGCACATGCACACATTATTGGGATGTCGTCTTCTCTTGGCTCCAGCTGTAGTTCATTTGGCAGTAACAAAGGTTGAGGAGTGTTAATGTTTCACTCACTCTTCCAGTCGATCTGCCAAGTTCCCAAAAACGCACTGTATGGCCTCCTGGAGAGAAAAACTGCTTGTGCAAACACAACTACTACTCCCTCTCTCTCTCTCTCTCCTTCCTTTCATTTCCGATAACTGTCCGTTATTTACTGTAATATGTTATTTTGCCGCCTCGTTTTATCCTTTCCCATATTGCTGAGTCCACGCTTCAAACACAAAACACACCGAAACCTTTCAAGTATGTTTGTTGCTTCCGTCAAACTATTTTCTGTAATGAGCCAAGTTTTTATTTTTTTTTTCTCTTCACATTCTTATTCAACATGTACAATGACTTATGAGGTGTCACAGGGCCAAGTGGAGTTTCTCTCAGGCCCAAGGCTGTACTGTCAGCCCACCTGAGTCTGACTGAGCAATTGGAGACCCTCCAGGGCTGTTGCCGGGTAGAGGCACATCTCCACCCCTTGCTGTGATTGGTTGATGCCGTCTTGACGGCCCAACCTCTCTGATCACTGTTGTCCTCTCTAAGCACAGCCGCCTGTCACGAACAGCCAGTGGAAAGCAACCCTAACAACTGGTCTGGAGCCAGGTATTTGTGATCTTTTGGCGTCTAAAGATAGAAAACAGAGGGTTAGGTAACACGAGCCAACATCTGTCAGTAGACGCCACTTCATTCCAAACCTTTCCATTTAGAAACATTTAGAAAGGTAGTTTTACTCACTTCATTATGAGAGATCCTTAAACTTTTGCTTTCTTTTCTGAAGACAAATCCTCGTATGTATCATCAGTGTAAACAGATGGATGCACTCACAATGAAAGGCAGTTGGCAGTGAGGGGGATTTGATGCTGTTACACGCATTAATCATCCCTTTTTGACCATGTTTCTATTGCTCCCTCTGGGGTTAGACAGAGAGAACAGGCTCTTCTTCATGAGCAGCCTGATAAATATACGTATATACATATGTTTATTTATGATAATATAGGGTATGTACAGTATATCATCAACTATTGCATATGTTGTGTGAATTTTATTTAATGTTGGCTTAAAAAATAAAGCTCTGTCTCTTTGGTTGCACTTGGTTATCACAGCAAATAAAGTGTAACTGATATCATCACTTGTGACTTTTTTCCATGAAAGAGTTTGATGAAGTTCACCCACTACCTAGCATGCAAACGCTCTGGCACATCTAATTGGAATGCAGCATCCATTATGAATGGTATTAGTTCCATCGATGTTTAGCAGATCAAAGAGTGCATTACTCGCCAGAATCTGAGATGTCGGCGTGATCCGGGGAGTCTGAAACCAGGCCATCTCCGATGTTCTGCTTCAACAGTTTGAAATTATGTAACGTGAACTTCCCTTCCTCAAACCTTTCAGAAATACTTATTTATGCGAAAGAGATCTTAAATCTTCTTCCTCCTGTTCTGTTCATGCTAATCTGCACTTCCATCTCACCCCAAATTCTATTTCTTTCATTCAAATCCCTAGGATTAGGATGTCTAATTAGTTGGCATCGGGATCCCTGCAATCTGTGCTGTGGACAGATGAGAACAGAGGCTGTATGTTGATATTGTTCTGATCTCTCAAAATCAGGGCAGTGTTGATTGAAATGATTGATAATCGTGTTGCGTCATCATTTATTCTTCCACAGAAACTACAAAGTGAAAGCTTCAGTCAGCGTGTTTGAAAATCAAGTTTTGGTCCCCGTCCTCTCTGAGGATGCGAACTGTTGTGTTGCATCATTGCTCGTTTTGTTTTCAGCTGAATGATTCATGGTGGAGATATGAATGTTAACTACAGAGTAAAAGGAAAAACACTGACAAGAAAAGTGAGAGTTGCACTTTCGATGGTCCTCAAGGAGATCTACAGAGACACAAACTGTGTCTTCACAGCAGCAATATTCCGATATATGGTCTCAATGAACGCGACGCTCGTTACATGTATTTGTTCCATGCATAAACAAATTGTTCCAAAGGCCTGAAAAACACAGCACATGAACATTATGTTAACTTCAGCAGCCGCGACAGTAACAACCACTCTGCAAAGAACTCATCTGTAAATCAAACATTTGAAATGCTGGCAGGGACGTCTGCTCCGCCAAACACAGAGGGAGCGGCTGTTCGGTGCAAATGTCACTAAGCATTTTATCAAGTAAGTCACTCCTATTTCAAACAGTGGCAAGTGCACGATTTTCCGTCCTTAAAATCGAAAGAAACAATACTTGCTGACTGTAACACATAGACAAATGCACATTATAAATGCATAAAACGTTTTCTTATTGATAAATAAGAAAGGTGAATAAGGTGAATAACAGAAAGGGGCCCAGTTGGCAAAACAAGTCCATGTGACTTGAAGCCGTTCCCTGCTGATGCATCATCTGTCACCCCCTCTGATGGGCCTTCTTCCAAAGGGCACTGCATCACTCAGCCTGTCACTGGCACGGTCTCCCCCCCCCCCCCCCCCCCCCCCCCCCAAACTAACATATAGTACACACCCACACAGACACATGCTGCTGCCTACATTTGCATGTATACTTGCACACACATAAGGCTGCTGAAGCTTGAAGCAAGTAACGGCCACCAGGGGGTGACACTTCTTTCTCTTCTTTCGGCTTCTACCTTTAGGGGTCACCACAGCGGATCATCTGCCTCAACAAAATTCTCAGCATCTTCAGCTCTGCCTCCTGTCTCCAGGCCAAACATCATAACAGGTCTCACTACCATCTTGTAGATCTTTCCTTTCACGTCTGCGGTGATCCTTCTGTCACACATCACCCCCGTAACTTGTCTTAACCCACTCCACCCTGCCTGCACTCTCTTCTTCACCTCTCTTGTGCACTGTCCATTGCTTTGAATGGTTGATGCCAGGTATCTTATCCACTTTCCTCCAGTGCAGACCTCCACCTCTCCAAGCTCTCTTCCACCCGTCCCCTCCTCTTACATATTACAGTATCATCGGCAAACAACATAGTCCGCGCAGTCTCCTGCCTGACCCCATCTGTTAACCTGTCCATCACCATTGCAAAAACCTTGATCCCATCCATCAGTCTGCAGCTGCACGGTCTCACTGTCCTCATACATGTCCTCCACCACCCTCACATACTTCTCTGCCACTCCCAGCTTCCTCATACAATACCACAGTTCCTCTCTTGGCACATGATTATAAACCTTCTCTAGATCCACAAAGACACAGCGCAACTCATTCTGGTCAACTCTATACTTGGGGGGTGGGGGGGGACTCTGCTAACTGCAAAAAGAATGGAAGTCTAAAAGGAAAATGAACCTACGTCTGACTTCATTCATAACATTTTCCTGAGGACTCAATGTTCTCAATTGGAGTCTTGAGTGAACACCAGATTGATAGCTGCCCGGTTGCACATCTGTGAACTTCATGGTGCCAGTGAAATCGCAAATCCCGCGATTTGATTTGCAACCAGACGACGACATCCATTCTTGTCTATGCCTTTAACCCATGACATCATTTTGACCAGAGCGGCCACTGTAACCCGATCTTGAGCAAGTAAGGAGTGGTGATGCAAACGGGAGCCAGCAGGTACTGCATGTTTGTGTTTGTGCGCTCGAGCTGTCCACATGGCTATCTGATGTCCTTCCAGATACATCAGTTGATCCAAAAAAACGAAAGAAAAAAAAAGAGCCAGTGAGGAGGACAGAAGGAGGAGCCGGCAGAGGAGGGGGGCAGTGGAAATTTTCCTCTTTAACATTGTCAGTAAAGACAGAGGTAGGAGTCATGTTTAATGTAAAACCAGTGTAATGCCAAGCAGAGCATTTGATCTTTGGTTCACATGGAAATAAAGCCAGCAGTCAGAATTAGCGATGACATTGCTCTCATGTTTTATTCATAGTGGCGTGTGTGCTGTTGTTTTAAAAGATGAGACAAGGGAAAGTGTTGTAAAACCACCTATTTCATTTTTAGCGCTTCCTGTGAGAAACCGCCGGCCTGTAGCCTTATGAGATTAAGGGAGCATAACATTTAAGAATATAATGAGGAAAAAAAAAGTAGGACCACTGCAACGAAACATCGGGTGATTTGTCAGCAAGGTCAGAGAGGGAAAAAAATAATTCCACATCATTTTCAGGGCACCTCAGGTAAGGTCACTGTTGTCTTATCTCGGGTCAGAGCAGGCTGTGCCGTGACCGCAGGAGAACAGTACACTTTGGCTTTCTCCTCCTGCAATGAACTTCATCCCTCCAACACTCATAATCTGTCCATCGCTTGACCACCTGGCGTCAGGCAGCATCTGCTCTTATTCTCAAGCTGAAAGAAACACTGAGGGACAGATGGGGAGATTAAGGGCCTGGAAAACTGCAAAAGAGGAAAAGTAAACAGTTGGGTCAGCACTGGCCGCAGTTTAGTACTTTTTTATCTATCACCATTAGATTAACGGAGAGCCAGAGCACTCAGTGATACCACACTTGATTAAAACCAGCAATTATTAACTACTGTTTTGCACACTGGGGAAGAAAATAAAAGGAGAGTCTGACATCTGTATTTCAATTCTACTCTATTTGTCTAAATGAGTGAAATGAAAAATAACGATCATTTAATCAACATCACATTTTTTGATCAGCTTGTTAGGAGAACGCCTGTATAATGTCTCTATCTCATTTGTTTTTGTTGATTTGTTGACGTATGAATTATCAGAAGATGACTTTTTGTGAAAAGACGGCGCCTTGGCGTCTCACGCGGGACGTGCCGGCGGCATGGCAGCGATGAGGACGAATGAACGAGCTGACCAATGGAGAGGCATCCGTCATCCACTGCAAATGTCAAGAGCACACTGACATGTTGATGAACTGTGGCTTTTCTTATTGATTCAGATTAAAGCGCCGTTCCTATTGGACGTCCATCCGTCATTTTTCATGACTCAATCTATGAAAGTGGTTTTTCATTTAGATACGCCGGGGTCTTGACCACCGCGTTGGTGCCACACTGGCTTAATGAAGTGGCTCTGATGGAGTGTGTTGATGGGACTGCGGTGGCGTTATTGGAAATGGTGTAGACTTTGAACATAAGGCATGCAATCGATGCATGTTTGTATTATACACAGTCAGATATATGGGGCTCAACTGACGTGTGCTTGATGCATATAGGTAACGGAAATACCTGGTGCTGAATAACGACATGTTTGAATGGCACAACATGTACCGACTGCGCGCGTGTGTGTGTGTGTCACCACAAGGCAGAAAAACAATTAAGTGTGTAAATAAGTGTGTTGCTATTCACATCCTAGCAGTTAAATGTTTCAATTAAGTGATTTGTGCAAGAAGAAATGTAAATCAGCTTAGGTGTAAATACAAACACAGGCTTGACAGCAAGGGATATTGGATTAATGTCGTTGAATGGACTATCAGTGGTTCAATTTGATCAAGCGATAACAGGATACGTGGAGAAAGGGGGCGGGGGGGCTTTTACATACTGCATTCATTCAGCATAGAACTCAAATCAAGTGCAGATGGCACAGGGACAGGCCATTTAAAGTAAAACAGCAGTTCACAGCTGGTGTGACAAACATGCACATGGTTACATAAGTCTCATATGTTCTCATCAAAGTGTCACCATCTGCATGCCAACGTCTCTCCATTAATCCCAAGGATTACTGCAGCAGAGAGCATCATCCCAGCAGCATCCTCAGTGCATCACTGGGAGGCTACAAAGCGCAAAGAGGGACACCCCGTAGCCTCCTGCAGCTTTTGGTTCTTCAGATCTGCAACAGCATTTAATAACTTCTCCTGTCAACCTCATGTGCTGCTGTAAAACAAAAGAAAAAAAAACATGATTTACTTTTGTTTGCACTAACTACACACGTTTAGTTGTTCCACAGCATACTGCATGTCGAGTATGATTCAAAGAGCAAAAACAAAAACAACAACATCCTCCCTAGTATGTGAGGGCCACCGTAGTTCCATTATAGCCCATTACACACTGGACCTTTAATTCAGATTGTGTGTGTGCGTTGTGACTTTCTTAATATGTTGAAAAATAAAGGTCAATCAATCATCTACGTGATCACTTGGCATCCATTACCATGAGTGTTGTTTTGAATCAGTGGGCTGACGGTAAACTGTCCCCAATGGCCTAAACAAACAGTGTGCATTTACTGAGGCCTCATCCACTGTTAGCTGTCTTTTTCATTCTTAAAAAAAGTTTTACACAACATCATTAAAAGAAATGTCTTCATCCACCTCTAAACGCTGTAGTACATATGCCAGGCCTATGTGGCGCTGGAGAAGGAGAGGTGGAGCCTGTGCATGAAGCATGAGCGCTGTGTGCAAACTGATGATACCACTTGTGTGTGTCCGATACCGATATCACAAACTTGAGTATCTCCTGATACCGATGAGTTATTTTAGACCATCTATAAACTATGAAGCTGTTAACAGCACATTTGTGCCGAGTCATTTCAAAGGCAACTGTGTAACAAATTATTGTTCTCCCAAAAAGAAGAAATAAATAGCCCAAAAATGCTTTTTCTGATTTTTTTTTTTTTTTATTTAGACTTTTATGTGCACAGTAAAGCATGCAATATAAATAGAATTGTTGGAAGGTATATCACTATCACAGACCAAACAATTTCCAAACACAAGAAGAGGAAGACAATCGAAGATAACAACAGCAAATGCAAGCGCAGGAGAGAGAGAAATAGAGTTGTAGCGCTCCCAAAATGCTGGTTTCGTGCAAATAAAAAACCCAAAAACGATATAAAACTTTGCATTCTCATGTGGCGAGGTCAAAATAAATAATGGAGAAATAAATGTGTACAATATGCAGAACGTTCACTAAAAAAAATGACGCACAGTCATTTATTTATAAAGTCAGTCTCGTCTATAATGAATGCTAATGATATGAAGTTATAAAGTCATTAGGCTGCAGTCACCATACGTACACTTTTACCACCCATAACACACTAAGCTCCAGCAGGAACCTGCAGCAGAGGCAGAATGATGGGCCTGCCAGAGGTGAACCAGGACACATATTACACTCCCTGTGCTCTCTTGCACTCCAACTCTGATTTATATTACTGCCATAAAGCACAGGGTGAGGGCACGTTCTGACAGAGGTGGCATAAATCCCACTGTATAAAGCTGATGAAAGAAGAGACTGCTCACTTAAACACGGTCTGCTCCTGAACAATGAACAAACAGGCTATTTTGTTGTTGTTCCTCACTTGAGCTACAACAGTAAAGCCAGGGTTTGATGCATTATTCACTCAGGGTTTTCTCCGAGAATAGATGCAGAGTGCTGGGTACACCTGCCCGTTTCACATGGTGAAAGTAATGTAAAAGCAGCTATTTTTCTTTTGTTTAAAGAAGCGTAAGACAGGATATCTACATACTATGTCCTAAAACTCCTCAATGGTTTTCACTTCACAGAGTTGTGTTTTTCAGGTAGAGCGTTACTCAGGCTGCTGGCTGTTTTTTTAAGCACAAAGACGCGGGCATAATTCAGGCTAACATAAGAACAAGATTGCAATTTTGTCATGACATTTACTCGTGCAGGAACCAGCCTCCCCCTCGTGTTTCATGTGTCAACAAAGAACAACTGCAGACTGTCTAAAGGGAATAAAAATACAGCAAGTGTGCCAGTGCTGCTGCAGAAGCAAATGTTCTTTGGGGTAATTAAACAGCAGTTTTTCCCCTGAAAGGGTAATTTTTTTGTCCTGCTGTTTATCTTTGATACCAAAAATAAAAAAAATGACCTTCACTACTACAGGATAAAGGATATAGCCATGATGAGGAAATAAAATGGAGAATGAGTTTCTCAAAATGTCTTCTATTCTCCTCTGCATTCCTCCAATTCCAAGAGTATTTGCTTTTATTTTAGCACTGAGGCGGCAGCAGCAGCAGCAGCAGCAGCAGCAGCAGCAGCTCCCCCCTGAAAGGTTCACAGTGTCCAAAAAGGCAAATGAGATGAGGAGCACAAATTATGGCTCAACATATGGAGCAAGTGTGAAAGAGAAATAATGGAGGAATTCAAAAAAGGTAGGAAGCTTGCCAGAAGAGAGAGTGAGAGTGAGGAACGGGAAGATAGACAGCAAGAGCAAAATGGAAGAGATAAATAAATATGATGCAGCTGCCGGAGAGAAAGCCAGCAGTTTGACTGCTGTTGATGATTGGGCAAGCACCCTGGCACGCTGCTGGACTGAGAATGGATGGAGCTTAGTCAGACGTTAATAGCTTTGCTGACGCTTTACGAGTGTGAAGTGACCCAGCACATGCGCGGGTTAAGCTATGGGACAGCGACCAGTCCAACACAGCATCGCACAATCATTTTCACAATATGAGAGATACTATTTCTGTTTGGTTTTTCTTCTTTTCTTTTTTTTTTTTGCACGGTCGGCGTTGGTTTAAAACTAATTATGGGGAGCAAATGAGTTAGAGGCAGAGCAGAATGTAGCTGGCAGGAGCCACTCACTCATCTTCTGCCGCTTTATCCTCCACACATGAGGGTCGCTCGTGCCAATTCCAGCTGACATAGGGCAAAACACCCTGGACGGGTTGCCAGTCCATCACAGGGGCCACATAGAGACAAAAAACAATCATCGATTCTCACACCTACGGCCAATTTAGAGTGTCCAATTTAGTAATTCCCAAATCTGCATGTTTTTGGACAGTGTGAGGAAACCATAGAGCCTGGAGAAAACGTTTGTCAGCTCTCGGATCCACACACAGACAATAAAACATTATTTTGGCATGAGGTGTCTCTCTCAGTAGTACTTCAACAACATTTGCTGTTTTACAAAATCCGAAAAAACCTGGAGGTGCCTAACAGTTTGGGTCGAAAAAATTGCCCGTGATTCCAGAGAATCTCTGCAGGAGAATCTCTGGTGCTCATTTAGGGGGCTCTTTGACCTATACAGACCCATATCCTTCATGAATTTTAACAGCCGCCTTTACGTATCAGAAATATTGACAGCGGAGAGTCAATACAGAATGAAATATTTATGGAGCGAGACTGGGTAGACGGGCTGGGATGCCGTGTCCTCGTATCAGGTGCAGAATGACAGGATTCAATTAGAGCCAGCGTGTTTCTCAAGTTGGGAGGTGATCATTGAAGGTCAGATGCTGTTAGGATTTCTTCGATCCTGAAGGGAACTGAGGAGCACTGCGTAATGATTTTCTTACTGAGGGTATTGATATTCAGCAGTGCTTCATCAAGAGAGAGACTACTCTAGTTTACTACTGGTTTTGTGGGCCTTCACAGATCAGATTGTGTGCACCACTTTAGCTTGAAACGAAGGCAGTATTTTGATAAAAAGAGGGAGAAAGTCACATGACAGGACGTTGAGGGTGATTTGATTTTTTTTTTTACCTTAAAATTATCTTGATATACTGTATATTGACCTATAATTAGATTTTTTATAGATAACTTTCCAATCAAACAATACATATATATGTATATATATATATATACACACACATGTATATAAAAACGCCTAAATGCTCTGTGTTCTAAGTATTAAGGTCCACTCGTGTGTGTATCTGTTTACTTTTAAACCATTATATGAAGTTTCACTTTCTCTTAGAAGAGTAATCCAACAACTCAGATTCTCTCCTTTTTTCCGCCACTATTTCTCCTCCTCTAAAATAACTTCCCATTCTCCGTATTGCTATTGTATAAGCTTTTAGTTAGGTTGGTGTTAGAGAGTGTCAGCTGACCTTTCTAGGCCTGCAGCGAGCTGGTTCCCATGGCCTCGGGTGATTTGCGTTGTTAGTCATATGAAAGCAAAGCACTCAGTCTCTTCAGCCGTCCCCCCCAAGTATATGTGACTGCTTAAATGCTCTTGATTCCTTGTCAGCCCAAAAATGCAAATGTCTGGATTTTGCCATGTTTTTCTTGTCGTTTTCTGCTTCTATTTAGCAGCTTCTTCCACTGTTTCTGGCTCAAAGTGTGGATCATGCGCACAGAGCCTAGGCCAGTCTGAGACAGATTGCATGCAATCGTAATTGTGTGCGTAATCCACTAGAGCTGCAACTAACGATTAGTTTTATAATCGATTAATTTGTCGATTCTTTTCTCCATTAATCGATTAATCGTTTGGTCCATAAAATATCAGAAAACCTTAAAAAATGTTGATCGGTGGTCGTCTCACCTGGAAACGATGATGGACTCAAATGTCTTGTTTTGTCCACAAACCAAAGATGATTATCCAGAGCAAAGAAATGAAGAAAATACTCTACATTTAAGAAGCTTAAGCAACTTTAACATCGGAAATCTTCTTTTAATCATGAATAAAGCTTAGAACCGATTAATCGATTATCAAAATAGTTGTCGGTTCATTTAGTAATCGATTATGAATCAATTCATGGATTCATTTTTCAGCTCTATAATCCACTGTACATCCTAATATTCACAATACACACCTGTACATACTGTATTATTGTTCAACAATAGTCGTTTTTCTTTGCTTTTAATATACCACCATGTGCTATTCTATACTTCTGGTTGGATGCAAATTGCATTTTGTTGCCTGTGCTTGTGACATGTGCAATGACAATAAAGTTAATCATTTCAGTCAGACTAAGTGTATTAAAAGTCAGAATAACACAATATTTTTGTTCTAAAGTCATATAAACATCCCGGCTGTTTATTGTGGGGTTTGGGACAATGAAGAGAAAGTGTCGCTCCGTGTCGTAACAAGTTTACACAACCAGATAGTGATAAGGCTTACATCAGTGGGAGGACAAGCAGAATGACAAAACACGCCTGTGGCGCTCGCCCTAAAAACACACCCAAGTGCACACAAACACAGGTTTCAACACAGCACTGGCCCATATAAAGGTCATGCCTCGTCTTTTCATTCAAAATGTATCGTGAATGCTGAAGTGGCGGAGCAGAACAATACAACGCTGTGTGGACCAAAGTGGAGCAAAAGTGCAAGTGATCACTGTAAAGATGTCCCTCAGGGTTGGAAGTGCTCGCCAGCGCCTCAGTGCACAAGGACTTTCACAAACACTGCTATTTTCACACCCAACCAACTTTTCCTCATGAAAGGGTTTTTTTTTTGTTTTTTGTGCGATTCTCCAGCAGAGGAGAGCGAGGATGAAAAGGACAAGCACTCAAACGTCGAGAGAGAGAGAGACGGGAAGGACAAAGGCGCCGTGATGTCACTCTTCTGTGAGATTCGTAATGTAGTCAGGAGAATTGGATTTCATCAGCCTTGTAATAATCTGAAATTTACCCACGTGTGCCAAATATTATCCAAGGAAATATCATATATATATATATACATACATATATATATATATATATATATATATATAAGGAAACAGATATATCGATCTTTTCCTGTATCGCATAAAACTCGGGCATTTTATCGCCCCCCCCTCCAGCTATGATGCATTATTTCTTCACCTCAGCTTGTCATGAAGGAGACTGATGCTCTTATAAGGCGCCCCAGAGGTCAGGCAGCCACATTCCACTCCTGCAGCCCAACCTTGGCAGATAAATTAATAAATTTTACCCCACCACCACCACCCACCCCCACAGCTGCCCTGCTGTTAGCTGTGCAGTGGCATGTGTGTGGCATTCAGTTAAAATCCTAAAAGCCATTATTCTTCCTGAGCTATTTAATGCGTCGGAGGCGGACACAGACGAAAGAGAACGGACATAGATTTAGCCGGACGCACCTGAAACGCAGGTTCACGTCCCCGCAACATGGAGGCCTATACGTTTGACTCTCACTGCGATTGCATCTCAACATTGCAACTGTGAGGACGCGTTGGGTCTCGCGAGAAAACAAGAAGGACGCCGACAACAGATACGCGGAGAGATTTTCTTCGTCTATGCAGTTGAGATGTCAAGAGCAGAGGTGAAGGAGGAGAGAAGTAGAATGAAAGCATGCAAGAGCCACAGTAGGGAGGAAGCGTTACTGAGTCATCGGGCTACTTGAAAAGACATGTCACAACATGATTTATTTCCCAAGAGGGCCTATTTCGCAACGATTTCAGCTCAATATAATTTCCTAAGCGTTATATCAGCAGTCAGTTACACTCTGTCATCGCGGCTCGTGTGGGAAAAAAAAAAAAGAATAATTTGCCACAATTTACGACCTCTCATAATGTTTCAGTGGGGAAACTGTAGCATAGCAACGCCTCAAGACGTCCCTGAAATGAAGCTGGGATGTTTGGAAAGTTTGGAGTAAAGTTAGTCGACTTGGGCTGGAGTTTTTGGGTCTTTTGGACACTTATATGAAATACTTTGAATACACATTCATTTTACTGTATTGGATAACTTGCCACGTAAGAAAACCTCAAACCTCTTGAATCCCTTGTCTTGAAAAGCGCTTGCCTGTCGCACACACAGACACACGCGGGTATACCTGGGCGCTTCATGCTGCTAATGTTGGATGGGGGTTGTCATGGGAACACATCCTTGACCGTTTTCTCACTCACGTCAAAGACACAGAAACTCGCCCAGGAGGCTGAGAAAGTGCAGGCATCAGAGAGAGAGAGAGAGAAGCAGCAGATGAGGACCATGAGGAACCATACAGGACATTTGAATGCATTCAAAATTTCAGCTATAGACTGTGACCGAGTGTGGATTTAGCCCATTTCAGAGCTCAGAATGTGTGTCGATGGTGCACAGGTGGGGTTGTTTACAAACAAACAGGTCCGTCCTCTTCTTCTAATAATAACACTGACTTCCGGGCAGACTGTACACTGAGTGTTCCTTCATTTCTTTCTCAATTCCTTAATCACAGTTCAAAGTTCTCACCGCTCTTCTCGTCCTCTCGTCTCTTATCCTCAATTCTTCAGTTTCTGTTTGACAGATGTCTTAGGTGGTAGAGTATACTCTCCTGTACCTGGGTATTTCTTGCTAAGTGGAAAACAACAATAACTCTCTCACTGGAGACATTTGGCGCTCCTATAGTAAATGCCTCACAGTCCTGTCCCCATCTGTTCGGTTGTCTGTGTTCTGTCCATCTCCCCGACTCTCTGACTCACCACACGCCTGCTGCTGCTGCTGCTGCTGCTGCTGCTGCTGCTGCTGCTGCTGCTGCTGCTGCTGCTGCTGCTGCTGCTGCTGCTGCTGCTGCTGCTGCTGCACATGAAGACGCTCAGTCAATCACATCATGGTACAAGACAGCAAAGCGTTTGCTCATGCACGTCTGCAGTGTTCATGTACAGGCTGCACGCTTGTATGCATTTCCTATAAGCAGTCCATACAAGAGCATAAAAACACCCTGGAACTTGTTACTTTTCCAACTTTTTACAAGCCACACAGTACGTTACATTGCTTGTTTGTGTTCTTGTCAAAATGTAGTTATTAGTATTCTGTGTTTCAGGCAGTTTTGGGCATTAAATAAATCTAATTTAATATGCAGCGCTGAGTGGAGGCGCATGAGGCACAAACTCGCTCTTATAAACTTTTCATGGCTGAGATTTTCCGCTCACTGCCAACTGTAGCGCAGTGAATCTCGTGTCTGTGACCCTCAGGTGAAGACAAACAATAATATACAGGAGGGAGTCATAAATAAGTTATTTTTGTATTGTGTTGCTGTAGAGAGATATTTGTGTGTACGCCATACACTTGACCACAAAATAAAATGGAATATGAATAATAAATAACATCATGTCACAACGCCACGATAATGTGTATTATAATCATTGGGGCTTTTCAACTCCTGAATTCATATGAACAACGTCATCCAGCGTGCGCGCTCGCAGTCGCTCCGTTCAAGGCCGCTTTCATTTAAAAAGAACAGTTGCCAAGCAACAGGGGGAGATTCCAAAAAGATCTGGTCTCACAAAAGAAATGGTCCCTAACATGTCGAGTTCACATCCCTGTTTTCGTCCGTCCTTTGTCCACCACTTCATACGCCACATGAGGATGGACGAGGCTGCTGGTGCCAATCCCAGCGGACATCACAAAGGCGAGGTACGCCGTGGACAAGTGGTCAAACAACCATTCACATCCACACTACGCTCAATTTAGAGTGTCCATTTAACCGCTGCAGGTTTTTGGACTGTGTGAGGAAACCCGAAGACGCATGTAAACTCTGTGCAGAGAGGCCTTTGTTCACACTGGGTCGTTTAAAGGCGTTAATATTAACAGACAATATAACATCCTCACAGTTTACAAGCTCTCGCTTACCATCTTTAAGTTACCTCGACATTGTAGCTTCAACTAACCTTGCAAAACAGTGTATCTCTGTAATGAATACAGTTTCTGGGGCACACGTGGTTTGCAGGGGTTGAACTCAACATAGGGACGCACGATATTGGACTAATATCCGTTATATGGAGTGCTTGGGCTGATAACGATAGAGAGGTCATTCAGTCTCTTCTGTCATGAAATTGTAGATATTATAAATCTTCTTCATTGAGCAAAACAAATCAATATAAAAAAAATAATCGTTGTAGAGGGCGCAAGCGTGCAAGTCAAGATCTGCCGATATCCGATAATATGCGCGCCCTCACTGAAGACGACTGACTCTTCTCTACTTCACCCAGAAATCATCAACATCGTCTTTGTTGAACGGGAACGACAATTGACAGCCACCGACATACGGGGATCCACGACAGAAGTCACATTCAAGGACAGACACCATGACAGTCGCTCTCACAATCGGGTAGATTTGCATTTTAATGAGCCGTTTCCATAACTGTGACTCATTCAAATGGATCCATCACATTCCATTTCTCACGAAGAACACACAAAAAAAAGAATACACGGGCCACGTGATGCATGCGTGATTGTGAAAGATTGTTTGTTGTTTCATTTTTAATCTGCGTGTGTTCTCTGCTGACCTATAAACCTGAGCCCTTGCACACGCATGCACTGTACAACTGTGTCCGTCTCCACTCGTCTGTTCAGAAGAATAACAAACATGATCATAGGCGTCCATGCGAGGGTTCCCGGATAGTGACCCAATTCTTGTCAACACAGAGAGGTATAGAGTGAAGTTTAAAGGCAATTTAATAAAACATGTGATTTTTTCCCAGATTGACCAAATACAAGAAAACTGTTAATAGCATAAAGCTAACATTGTGAGCTAGTTGGGTTTGGAGTCTCTCTAATATTCCCAGGCATCACTTACCATGACCGTCCAGAGTCAAGAACTTTAGGATGAGGATAACCTTGGGCCTTATCTTATATGACAATTTCCTCTGTTGTTATTTTTTTTTTGAAAAGTTTCTGTAAACACAGCATTGTTTAAAAAAGAACTAAACTAAGAACTAAAGAAGAAATCTCTGTTATAATATTGTAGTGTGTAGTACATATGCCCGGCCTGTGGGTGGCGCTTTAACACTGTTACAGAAATATACCAAAAGTGGAGAAGGAAACGAAGATGCACGCTTTCCTTTCTTTTCCAAAAAAAATTAACCTTTACTCAAATACATAGGCTATACATTACAAAGTATACTGTCACAGACACACAGACGGAATGAACCAAGCCAGAGCGACCAAGGCAAGGAAAGAAAAGAAAACGTATCATAAATCAAATAAAAAGCCCAAACTATACAAAGTTCACATGAACGTTTAGATTTACACGGCCCCCTCAGTAAGATCTAGCGTCTTCTGTATTCATCAGTGTGCATAAGCTGAAGGCCAAACTGGAGGGAGGAGGAAAAAAAAGGGGGAAAATTAAACAAAGACACACTCACACAGGAGAATGTCGGCTCGTTGCTGCGTTTGATGATGATGGAGGAGGTCAACATTTCCACCAGAGTCTCTCCAGAGGTTTTCAGATGAACGTGACATGGGGGAGAGGTGGGGGGGGGCCCTCTGGGAAAGGTCAGCAGAGGTCAGAGCCCCAGTGGGGGCCACATCAGACACATGGATGTAGATCAAGGATTTAATGGTAGATGCGTTGTGAGTGACCTGCAGGTCAGCACCTGCACATGCACGTCCTCTGCAGGCTCTATTTTCTGCTGTTTTTCTAGTTTTTTTTTTTTTTTAAGTCAATATTATAGAAGAGAGCAGACAAGATAATAACGTGTCCAACTAAATAAGACTGGTGCAGCTGCAGTGAGGTGAATTGGCCGAGAAGTGACGTGTCACACCATTTTCACCCCAAAGCACAAACACGGGAGACTGTGACCGACCATCAGCCTCAGGAATGGGAAGTTTGGAATCCACTCAGCTGCTGCGTGCATGCATACAACATGCACAGTCGTGCAAAAGAAACAGACGGAGAGAAAGAGGGAGGGAGGGAGGGAGGGAGGGAGGAGAGCGATAAGAGCATTACATCTACGTCATCAGTGAGAGAGTAACCAGACCCTTGAGGCAGTGGGGATAAATAAAGCAGCGAGGAGTGTGGGTAATATTATCCACGTTTCCCTGCTGCCTGTCATGCTCTGCTGGCCGGTGATGTCACTCAGAGACTCGCCCTGCCCCTCACTGACACACACACACACACACACACTGCACAGATATTTATACACACACACACACACAGAGACACTAGTCTTTATTGATGTCTGTCTGCTCAATAATTCATTGTAGCCAGTCAGTGCAGTGGTTGCCAACAACTGCCTTTCAATCGTAAATACACGGTGTGCGTTTTATCTTCTTCTGCAAACCGGTCTATATTCAGACGAGAGGGAAATCTGTTCTGACTGCCCACGCTGTTCAAATGAACGTGGTCCAAGTCCAGACATCACCAACCTACTGTATATGCATGGGTTGTTTTTCCAATTATGGATCAAGGAGAAACGTGGACGGGTCTCGCTCTCCGTGCCCTCTCAGGTCACGAGACACACGGAGAACTCTGCAATAAAAGGGAGACTGGCGCATGACGTACTGCAATACTTTCAGTGTGCTGTGAAGGGTGCAGCGCTTCCATCAGCAGGTTTCTGATATCGTCATAGTGATTTGCATTTGGAACGATTGCAAAAGAAAATGTGATCTGAGCAGCTGGAGCATTCAGGCCGAGCATGCAGTTTTTGGAAATCTGATTTGAATTGCATTTTAAACCAATGTGGATTGAATCAGATTGGATTGTGGGTATTCAGATTGATCAAATACAAAAAAAGTAGAATTCATCTGTTTTCTCACATGAGAGACAAAAGCAGGCTGGATGATGATGATGATGATGATGATGATGATGATGATGATGAAGTAAAGATTCAGGTTTTCTTCAAGTTCCACAAACAAGGTTAAAACACACACGGACTTACAGCCTCCCCTAAATATAGGAAGGGAGGAGGAGAGGGAGAAAGATGACCAGGAGCCGACTGGCTTGCACCCATATATACCCTCCAGCACATGGTGTCACACTCAACTCTGCCCCTTCTTTCAACACAGCATCACTTCCCTCAGCACTTTGATGACTCATTATAAACAGGCATACACACCGACACAAACACCACATTCTACATTGTCCGTCCACTTTCATCTGTCCAGAAAAGAGGTTTGAGCTCACCTGCAGCAGACTCGTGCGCTTTGCTCCGGTTCTTGTGCTCGCTGCGAACGCTGCGGTGCTTTACTGTGTTGGCTCTGAAAGTGCTGAGCCCATCATGGTAGAGTACTGCACACCTCCAAGGGCCAAGGATGCTTTTAAATCACACTGGATAACAA